>NC_069385.1:144777142-145094285 GCF_027475565.1 Acinonyx jubatus | reverse complement strand
AGGGAGACACAGAATCGGAAACAGGCTCTAGGCCCTGAGCCATCAGCCCAGAGCCTGACGCGGGGCTCGAACTCCCGGACCGCGAGATCGAGACCTGGCTGAAGTCGGACGCTTAACCGACTGCGCCACCCAGGCGCCCCGCAATTTTATTTTTTAAATTGTCTTCTTGGATGCTTGGGCAGCTCAGTCAGTTAAGCGTCCAACTCTCGGTTTGGGCCCAGGGCATGATCTCGCGGTTTGTGAGTTCGAGCCCCACACCTCTCTCTCTCTACCCCTCCCCTGCTCGTGCTCCCTCTCTCTCAAAGTCAATAATAAACTTAAAAAAATTGTCTTCTAAGATCAAAAGTTACAATTTGGTGTAGAATAACAGTACAAACAACGTGCCTTCAGACTCCATTTGAACTGGCTGGCATCAGACATCCCCCAGCTTTCTCCCTCTGCAGTCTTACCTTAAGCAGCATGCAAAACCAAGGTGAAAATCAGGTGTGGAGTTAGAGACATTCACTGGATGTCATTCATTTTTTTTTTTTTATTAAAGATTTCACACCCAACGGGGCTCAGACTCACAACCGCTGAGATCAACAGTCACATGCTCTACCAACTGAGTCAGCGGGGGCCACTGGATGTCATTCTGCGAAAGGTCTGGTTTCTGATGGGTGACGAGAAGGCAGCGGGTTGCGATAGCCTGAGCATTATGTATGCTGTGTAATTCAGCTGTATATGTTCCATTGAAAACTCTTCTCTTCTGAAACTTGCTTTACAGCATCTGTGAGCCTGGAGCTGGGTTTCTGCCTGGCACTGATACAGTGATGCACCCCCCACCCCGTGGGGCATGCCTGAGAACTTACATTTGGCTGTGCATTTCCTCATCTTGTTAGTTTTCAGAAACTTTCAGAAGCAACTGACATCTTGTAAGTTATAAGTCAGGTGTGGAGAGGTCTCAAAACTTCCTCCAGCAAAGTCCAGCTGAATAACTCCATGCTGGGTTAGAGGGCAGGAGCCTACACTCAGATCCGTAGGGGACCTCTGAAAAGAACTCACGCGGTGGCAGGTCTTGCTGCGGACAAGTGAAAAGGCACGGCTGGGTCAGAATTGCGATCTGCAAGCCTCCGGGGAGCCTGCACAAGCCTCACCTACCGACTCCTTTCCGGCTGCCCTACCTCGTGCTTCTGTTATCACTGCACCTGCCGCTGTGGTGGGTTGTAACCAGCTCGAGTTGAGGACCAGAGATTGTCACTGCTGGTGACCTGAAATCATGAAGGTACACTCAGAAAAAGAATCTGGGACATAAGTCAGGATTTCATCTGTTGTGCCAACAGGTAAAATCCTCATCGGAAGTCAGATCTGAAAAATTCTCATTCTGCTGCATTTGTTGAATAGTTCCAAAATCAATGTCTAAGTGTTTCCTAGTCCCGTATAAGCCACTACTGATGTTATTTGGAAAGAACCTTGAATGGTATCCAGAAAGCATCACATTTATTTCCTGAGATAACCAGTGGACTCACTGGTGTCTTGGGTCACCATCATTTCCTAATTGTCACAGTATTATCTTGCTAATGACTGCCTTTGTGCGTAGATTTTTCTAAAGAGCTTCTTTCCGAGGCTGCGGTATTTGAAACAGGGTAGAGAAACTCACACTCCTTTTGTTGCATCATAGAGCTCAGAAGGAGACCAGGATTAAGGGATCCTTATTTAAAGTTAATTTGGCAGCGGATTTTTTTCCAGTTGTGCTGCTTTTAGTCCTTATTAGTACAAGATCGTCTATGGCTGGGGAAGGACGTACGTCACACAACACAGCTGCTCCAGTGGTCGGCATGAAAGGGGACTTCCGTTTTGTCTTTGTAAATGCTCTGTTCCTTCTTCGTTTGGGAGAGGTCTCGAGTGCGGTGAGAATTATCTAGCCTGCCATGTTTAAGAACTAAGAGTGCATTCGATCAAGCCCAGGTCTGTTGCGTTTCCTTGGTGAGAAGCCCGTGAGCCATCCTGCCCCTGCCTTCAGGTTCAATTGTCTGCACGTGGTCCTTGGCCCAACAAAGCAGCCCGGTCCTGCCACGCACAATTCCGAACATTCTTTTTCCTTTGACACCCTAGACCAATAGGTGTAAAGTCCAGTTTGTGGTTAGGTCCCAAGATGCATTTCTTGGGTTCAGATTTCAAGTACGAAATGGAGGTTGGAGTATGGCTGGCGTAACTGCTGAATCGAAGCAGCAGTTGAATGAAGGTAGAGTAGAGATCCCCCTTTCCCTTTCTCATTGTTCAGGGTAATACACCTGATGTGTATTTAACCTCTCTTGGAAATCAGTGCCGGGAATCTGGAAGAATCATCCAGCAGATTCCTTAATTGGTGGATGAACCACATGCCCATAAAAGAAGAGTTTGTAAGGGAAGCCGGTGCGGCTTAGGACAGATTCTGGCGGGGGGGGGGGGGGGGGGAAGCCATCAACTCCATCAATTCTTTAGGGAGGCGGTGCCCAGGCAGAGTTTCAGTGCCCCTGTGGCTGATGCTGAAGATCAGCTGTGCCTCCATTAAGGTGAAGTTCATATCCCCTCTCACGTATAACACCTGAAACGGAAACCCTAGGGAATCTTCCACAGGCGGGGAAGCGGGAAAGACCAACACGTCTACAGCGACAACCAATACAAAGCCATCCAGAGCCTGAACTGTGACTTCCCTTACGCCTTTCTGGCTTCTCTGAGTTTTCCTCCATGGCTGCTGTACATCTCTGTTAGCTGAGGAGGATTTTAAGGCAACACCCAAAAACCTCTTCCCAGGTAGGTGATCCTGAGCCTATAAACTGCCAGTTTGTCCTGCCTTATGAATAAGATCTTGTGGAAGAGGTGCCAGGCTATCCAACTGGGGCAACTCTGTACTAGGCGAGTGTCTCTGTCGCTTGGAAAGGTTCGATCTGATTCCTCCAATTGGATGTGGTTTCCTGTGTTTCCCGTGTGAATTTCTGTGGTGGGGGTTGGGGGGCAGGTGGTGGCGGGGCCTGGGCTGCCCCACCCTGCCCCAGCCCTGCCCCCAGGACTCTCCCCATGGAGCTTTGATGCCGATAGCATCACGTCTGTGGGCAGGTCCCTGACCCTGGAGGGGATGGGAAGGGTGGTCCCGGGCAGGCTCTGCAGGACCTTCCCAAGCCACCCCACATCTTCCATCAGCTACGAGTACTGGGCTTGGAGGAGTGAAGAAGCGCCCAGAGAATCCCCTGGGTTTCTGACATGGATTTCACCGCCCCCCTGGCCACCACCCACATGGTATCAGGATCCGTCACCCCGGCCACAGAGCACTCCCCTTCCATGACCTTTTTTCAGGGGTGGGAGGAGCCCAAAAGGTCAAGTGCTTGATTCAGATTCCAATTAAAACGAGTCATTGTTCTTGGCATTGAGACCTCCAAACCGACATGGCTCAGAGCTGTGAGGATGGGAAGCAAATGTCTCTCAGCTGAGTCGTTAGAGGTAAGAATGTGGGAGAAACAGCCCCGTGTATCCGTTACTATATATCTGATAGACTCTTTCCTGTTCTCAACTGGCACCATTCATAGCTGCATTTTTAGTAAGCCTGTTACCTTGACCTTGCAAGGCTTGTCACCGTGATCTATTTTCCAGACGGCTTTGGGTTACCTGGTGAAACCAGTGAATTCTGTGGGCAAGAGTCCACTGCTGTGCTGCTTTTTTTTTTTTTTTTTTTTTTTTCCGCTGTGGAATGAACGGATGAGGAGCAGTGCTGTATGGAATGGTATGCTGGTGGGTAAGGGTTTCCGCATTTTCACAGCTGATGGTGCTGGCTACTACAAGTTCTGGAAGGAAAATCTAACCCATATTGAGAATAGTGTCTGTTGTGATGAGGACAGATCACTTGCTTTTGTAAGATGGAAGGGGTCCAGTATAATCCATCTGGTGGGTGGTTTCTCCCTGGGAAATGGGGCAGTATTGGAGAGTCGGTGTTGGTCTCAGCTATTGGCAGATTAGACATCCGGTAATGGTGGTAGTCAGTGTTGGAGAAGAGAAACCCGTGTCGTTGACCCCATCATGGGCCCTCTTTGTCTGGGAGAAGAGGCTAATGCAAGGAACGTTATCTTGTCCATCTACAGTGCTTGCCCACTGGTGAGCATTTGCGTGGGGTACAAATATCCACGTTTTGTGCCTCTTTGACAAGAGCCATTCACAGCCCTCCTTGACTGGAAGCATTCCTGCCAGTCAGAAACAACCCAAGCATGCCTTCTATCACCCCTCAGTCAACCCTGTAGAGAGAATTTAAGCAGTGAGACTTTAAAAAGAAATAGGAAGTGTCGGCCACAATAACAGATTGCTTGATCTCACGGGACTTTCTCAGAACCCTCATGAAATGCATCTTAGAACTATCTAGGGGGCGGGGGAAGGGGCACGGAGGAAGCGCTTATTCATTGGCCTCTGTTCTGCACCCATCAAGGATTTCCTCCCGGAGCGTTGACTCTGCCACACGTTGGGTTTGTGTGTGTTATGTGAGTGCTTTTGAGCAAATTCCCAGGGCAGGGAAAATTCCTAGCTCACAGGGAGGTGCCGTCGGGTTGTATCTGCGTGAAAACGGGCAAAGAGGTCAGAAGTGGTGAATTTATAGGATGTGTACGAATTGGGAAGAGACTTGATTGCCTAATTTGCACACATATGATTATGTAGAAAGTCCCTGGGAAATTACAGAAAAGTAATAGAATCAGTAAGAGACTTCAATAGCATTTCTGGATAGATCAATGTACAAAAATCTGGTGTTTTTATATAACAATTGGAGAAGGTGTTCACTGCAAAATCAGTCTCTGTGGCAGGGGAATGCGTTGCACTGATTCGCCCGCATCTGGACTATCTGAACCAATCAAGAAGGCAAGAGGGATGGGACTATCCTGATTGGTTGAGGGGGCTGTCAGTCTTATCAAACCCTTTGCTGTTATCCAGGGTAACAGGTGGAATGAATGTCAGGAGACGGTGATTATGTACATCAGTATGAATTGTTTTTTACACATGCATTTGGGACCATGCTGTATGTAAAGCTAAACTATGTTTACATATATTTTGCAAGAGTAGCCTTATTTATATTAACAAAAAATCTTGACACAAGCCAAATACTCAACAAGAGGGGAATAGCAAAATGGGATATTATATAGCTACTAATAAAGACAAATTATAGCCTGAAGTTTCCACAGCTTGGAAATACCTGGGAGTGAAGCAGATGGTAAGAAGTCATGTTTATACGGTGCTTTTTTCTATCTAATTCAAAGCCATCTCTAGTTATGTCTTTCCTGATGCAGAGAATGTGAACTTTGGGCAAGAACAAGGTGTTCTCGGAAACACTATTCAACACTGCACAGTCAGGTCTAACAACAACCTCATCGTTCCCCTTCACAGTTTTCAGATTTCCAACACGATGAATGTGCTTGCGAAGGGCTTTTTTTTTTGTATTTTTGGTAAGTCCTGTTGTATTCGTCGTCCTCGTCCTATTCTGTTTCCTCCAAAAGAGCATTAGAACACATCAGAATCGGCAGACTAGACTGGTAAGCAGCCTCAATGAGGTGAAGTAAGAGTGGAAGAAAGTCATGTGCCGATGATGTGGGGAAGGAGTTAATTCGGTAACGTCCAAGGTCCCGTTCTTGTTTTTTAAAAATTGTGGTAAAATATATACAACATAAAATTCATCATCTTAACCTTTTTTGAGCATACAATTCAGGGGTGTTAAATGCGCTCACATTGTTCTGTCAGCATCACTGCTAAGCACCTACAGAACTTTTCCATAGTATCAACTGAACCTCTGTACCCACTAAACAGTAACCCTCCTCTCTCCCCTCCCTTCAGTCCCTGGTAATCACTATTCCACTTTCTTTATGGACTTGCTTCTTCTAGAAGCCTCTTAAAAATGGAACCACACAATGTTTGTCTTCTTGTGTCTGGCATATTTCACTTTGCGTAAAATTTTCAAGGTCCATCCATGTTCAGAATTCAAGGTTGAGCATGTATTGGAATTGCAGATCTTTTTAAAGGCTGCATAATATTCCATTACATGGGTATACCCCATTTTGTTTACCCATTGATTCATCGTTAAATATTTGGGTTGTTTCTTCCTTTTGGGCGTTGTGAGTAATGCTGCTATGAACATTGGTATATAAATAGTTGTTTGGGTCCCTGCTTTCAGTTCTTTTGGATAGATGTCTTTGGATGAGAAGCAGAATTGCTGGGTCATGTGGGAATTCTATATTTAAGTTTTGAGGAACCACAATACTGTCTTCCATATTAGTTGCACCATTTTATATTTCCAGCAGCAATACATAATGATTGCAATTTCTCACATCTTCCCAACACTTGTTATTTCTGGTGGGGTTTTGTGTGTGTGTGTGTGGAGGGGGGGGGGGCTTTTGCATTTTCCCAATGATGAGTGATGATATGTGGTCTTCCGTGGGAGGTTTCTTTCAGTCAACAAGTGGAATCTGGGGACTCATCCACATTGTTAAACACATTAGCGGTTCCTTCCTTCTTGCGGCTGAGTGGTTTTCTACTGTGTGAATGCGGACCGTTCAACTATTCTCTTAGATTCTCATGGATGCCATCCGAGCTACTTCCCGTTTGAGGCTATCATGAATAAAGATAAAGACAGTATGAGCAGTTTTGTATGTTCTTTTCTGTGGCTCTGTGCTTTCGTTTCTCCTGGATAAATATCCAGGAGTAGAATTGCTGGTTTCTAGTGTGAGCATCTGTTTAGTTTTATAAGAAACTGCCAGACCTTTTAGAGAGTGGCAGTGGATTTCACTCCCGCCAGTAATGTAGAAGAACTGTGGCGGATCTATATCTTTGCCAGCATTTGGTGTTAGAGTCTTTAAATGTAACCATTCTGATGAGTTGTAGTGGCATCTTACTGTGATTTTAATTTGTGTTTCTCTGTGACCGTGATCATTAATCCCTGATGATCAATGATATTGAACATCTTTTCGTGTGTTCATTTCCCATCGATAAATCTTCCTTTGTAAAACATGTGTTCAAATATTTTGCCTGTTAATTAATTGGATTGTTTGACCTTCTTTTATTGAGTTGTAGGAATTCCTCATCTATTCCAATTGTCAGTCCTATGTAAAATCTTAGTGTTTTTTTTTGTTTGTTTTTGTTTTTAATTTTTTTTAATGTTTATTTATTTTTGAGACAGAGAGACAGAGCATGAACGGGGGAGGGGCAGAGAGAGAGGGAGACACAGAATCGGAAACAGGCTCCAGGCTCTGAGCGGTCAGCACAGAGCCCGACACGGGGCTCGAACTCACGGACCACGAGATCATGACCTGAGCCGAAGCCGGATGCTTAACTGACTGAGACACCCAGGCGCCCCTGTAAAATCTTAGTTTTGAGAATATCTTCTCTTGGTCTGTCATTTGTCTATTAATTTTTTAATACTGTCTTTTGATGGACAGAGTTTTAAATTCTGGTGAGGTCTAATTTATCAATTTTTCTTTTATAGCTATGGCTCCCTTTGTCATTTCCAAGAAACATTTCTTTGCTCCCAAGCCATGACTGTATTGTTTTGTTTTCCTTCATAAGCTTTATAGTTTTATTCTTTATGCTTAGACCTATGGTCTACTTCATAGTAACGTTTGTGCAAATGTGGGGTAAAGGTCAGTGTTTCTTTTTCTTTCCATATGGATGTTCGGTTATTCTGGCACCATTTATGGGAAAGACTTTTCCCATTGGGCTGCCTTGGGAATTTCGTTGCCGAAAATCAGTCCATCGATATAAGTATGGCCTTGCGTCTAAGCTCTGCTTCATCAGTGTGTTCTTATGCTTGCACATTGTTTTGATCCCACACTTGATAGTAAATCATGGAGACACCTAGTACTAGCCCTCCAAGCTTTGTTCTTTTTTCAGTTATTTGGCTATTTTAAGCCCTTTTCATTTATATGTAAAGTTTGGGATCAACTTGTGGGTTTTCCTGAAAGAACCCACCAGGATTATGATTGGGATTACACTGGGTCCAAATTTGGGGGAGAATTGGCACCTTCACAATATGGAGTCTTATGAACAGGTAGGGTTCTCTATTTATGTAGGTCTTTTTAATTGCTCTCAGTAATATTTTTGAGTTTTTTGATGTCGAGGTCTTGCATATCTTTTGTTAAATTTGTCCCCAAGCATTTCATTTTTTTAAAAAAAGTTTATTTATTTATTTTGAGAGAGAGAGAGCACAAGCAGGGGAGGGGCAGGGAAAGAGGGAGAGGGAGAATCCCAAGCAGGCTTTGACTGTCAGTGCGGAGTCTGATGCGGGGCTCGGACTCACAAACTGCAACATCATGACCTGAGTTGAAACCAAGAGCCAGGCACTTAACCTACCGGGTCACCCAGGTGCCATGCAAGCATTTCATTTTTTGATACTATTGACAATGGAATTTAAAAAACGTATTTCAAATTGTTTGCAACTGGTATGTAAAAATACAATTGCTTCTTATATATTGACCTTGTAGCTTACAGTTTTGCTAAATTCATTTATTCTAGTAGTTGTTTTGCAGATGACTTAGGATTTTTTCACATTGATGATCGTGTCATTTGCAAATAGGAATAGTTTTATACATTCCTTCCTGATTCTTATGTTTTTATTTGTTTTTCTTACTTAATTGCACAAGGGCCTCCAATACAACATTGAACAGAAGCAGAGAGTAGACAGTCTTGCCATTTTGTTATCTTAGTGGAAAACATTTACTACTTCATCTTTAAGTATGATGTTAACTGTAGGTATTTTGCAGATGCCTTTCTTGAATTGAAGAAGGTCCTTTCTAATCCTAACTTGCTGAAATTTTATCATGAATAATATTGAATTTTGTCAAATGCTTTCTTTTGCATCTACTAAAATGATCATATGATTTTTCTCCTTAATTCAGTTGGCACAGTAAATTACATTGTTTGATTTTCAAATATCCTTGGGTAAACTCCAGTTGGTCATGACGTACTATCTTCTTGCATACTGATCGATTCGACTTGCTAAAATGCTAAGAGCTTTCTTTCATCTATTTTCTAGCAATTTTATGTTATTTTTATTTAAAACTTTATTTTACTTTTGAGAGAGAGAGAGACAGAGACAGAGTGTGAGTGGGGGAGGGGCAGAAGGAGAGGGAGACACAGAATCCGAAACAGGCTCCAGGCTCTGAGCCATCAGCACAGAGCCCGATGCGGGGCTCGAACTCAGAAGCCATGAGATAATGACCTGAGCCAAAGTCTGATGCTTAATCAACTGAGCTACCCGGGCGCCCCTACGTGTAGTTTAAATTGTTTTTTTTTCACCTCACACTTCCTCATGACATTAAATATTCTCTAAAACCATGGTTGTTGTTTTTTTTTTAAATCAAACTATGGAATAGTATTATAGAGCATTGGTTATATTTTAATTTATCTATTTTCATATTGTCTGATAAACAGGTTGCATATATTACTTTATGTGGAATGAAAGAGAACAGTTATAATGATGTATGGCAGGATTATCATGGAGATATCTACCAGCTTCTGAAAAGACTGCCCAGATTAGGTGTCTGGGCTTGAACTGAGTTCTAATGATAAGAGAGTGCCGAGTTTCTTCATTAAGAAAGGAAGGGAGAAAGGGAGGGAGGAAGACAGGCAAAGGAAAGAAAGACAGGTAGAAGAGGGAGGGAGGGAAGGAGGTGGGAAGGAAGAGAGAAAGGAAGAAGAGGAGGAAGGAAATGGTCATCCACACCATGCTCGTATCTGGTTGACATATACTATGTTCTGGTCCATTTTCCAATCCAGTGGTAAAACACTTAAAAAAAGAATCTCTTCCCAATATAGTTCATTCTTTCCTTGCAAAATTTTTCTCATTATTTGACTTCAACTCTTTTCTCCTTGTTTGACTTTTATTATTTTTAGCTGATGAAAAGCCAAACAACTCACTGCAAACTTGCCACGAGGTAATGGGAGGAGCCATGGGGAACAGCATTCCAAATGTCTCATGGCGAGTTGATTACACGTCACGTCTATGTTTCTCCTCTGCTTGGCCCTTGGATGACGAGAAACATACACAGACATGTGTGCTGTCACATCTCCAGTTCCTCTTGTGGATTCAATTGCAGTGTGTCCTCTAAAGTCTCACCAAACACACTTGGCAGGGGACTGTTGCCTCATTTGGCCTTTCTCCTTTGAATGGCCTACAGCAGAATATTTCCATTTCCTAAATTCTTCACTCGTATGCCACTGTCTTACTACTGAGTGGTATTTAAGAATGAAAGATTGGGGGCGCACCTGGGTGGCTCAGTTGGTTAAGCGTCTGACTCTTGATTTCGGGTCAGGTCATGATCTCATGGTTTATGAGTTCGAGCCCCATGTTGGGCTCTGTGCTGACAGTGCAGAGCCTGCTTGGGATTCTCTCTCTCCTCTCTCTCTGTCCCTCTCCTGCTCATTATCTCTCTCGCTCTCACTCGCTTAAAATTTCTTTTAAAAATGAAAGATTTTGAAGATCTTTATTATTCATTTACTGGTCGCTTTTTAGTATTACTCGTACGAGCAAGAGGAAGTTATTCTGGGACTGCTGTGCCTGTTGTCGGGCCCCTAAATCTTCTCAGGTGAGGCTAATCCTTGTGTTTGTGCACCATAGCAATGCATGTTTCTTTTCTGTGCCTCATCTTTCACATCTGAGAAATGGGTATAAACTTGCACTTCTTTCTGCCGTGCTTTGCTAATCAAATGGAATCATCTAGGTAAAAGTGATCTACATGTTCACAAGTGGTGGATGCCTTATGTGAATAAGTGCCCCTCATGAGTAATGACGGCTGTCGCTGAGCCACGTCCCAGATACGTGGTAGGTCTCACACCGAGTGCTTTATTGACACGATCTCATTGTAGTCTCACAATCCTGTTCTTCACATTTCAGAGACAAGGAGTGTAAGTAGGTCACCTAGCAGCACACGGAGGCATCTTCAAGGTCCTACTGTATGTCTCCCCATATTTATCGAGTGTGCAGTGTCAGATGTGATGATGTCACTTGGATGGTCTCCAAATAGAAGAATGTCTGTGATTACTTACGTGCCCCCCCCATTGGTTTAGCTACAGCCTAAATGTAACTGGTGTGTGTAGCACTTACTGCATGCACACTCACACCACCTCACTGAATCCCAGCAGCACCGCACTAACCAGAGCAGAGGTTAACCTCACTTGATTCGTAGCGAGGCCGTGCCTCTCACAGGGGCGGACGGTCCCCACCACGTGCCACGTGCCCATCTTTTCTTAACTGGGTGTTGGGTCTCTTCCTATGTGCTTGCTGACCTATAGTGTGTCTCGGGGAATGGAAATGAGCCATCAGTCACTCTTCTTAAATATCTAACCGTCCCAGAGCAGAATTCTCTTCTCAGCCGTCCTTCAAGGGATCATGGGTGTATTTTTGGCGATAATTCTCCCACACTGATGGTTCTCATTCCTGGGGGCCATCTTAACCTTCTACGGTTGCCGTAACAGATGACCACAACCTTAGGACAACACACGTACTGCTTGGCAGTTTTGTAGGCTAGAGTCCAGTGTGGGTCTCCCTGGAATAAAATCAAGGCGTGGGCAGGGCCGCGTTCCTTGCCAGAGGCTCTGGGGGAGAGTCTGTTCCCTTGCGTCTTGTAGTTCTAGGGGCTGCCCACATTTCTTGATCCGTGGCTCCTTCCTCATCATCACATCAGCAGCAGCAGTAGGGGGGTGCCTCTTACGTGGGGTCAGTCTGGCCTGCCTCCTGCCTCCCTCTTCCACCTTTATGGACCCCATGACTCCGCTGTGCCCAACTGGACAGTCTAGGATAATCTCTCTATCTTAAGGTCAGCTGATTAGCAATTTCATCTGCAAGCTGATTCTCCCTTGCCACCCAACCTAATGTATTCATAGTTTCCAGGGGTCGGAACGTAAATATCCGTGGGGGCCATCGTTCTACCAAATGAGCCTGCCACCGGGGCTCATTTATGCCTCAAATGAAGGATGGCATCCATTTGCATAAGTCGTCGGAGTGACTTTACTTTGTGGTCTGCAGATCTGTTTCCACCATGGGAAAGGGGAGAGTTGCCCGTTGGCTTTCAGTTAAGTGGGTGGGGGCATGCTCGCTTGCTCGCTCTCTCTCTCTCTCTCTCTCTCTCTCTCTCTCTCTCACACACACACACACACACACACACACACACACACTCACACATCCACTCACTCACACTGCTCCTTAAGGAGAGGAGCAGGGACATGAGCTAGTGTGCCCCCTGCTGGCCAAAGGAAGGTGGGCTTTGCTTTGCAGAGGCCCTGGGGAGTCATTGTGTTGGGCACGGCTGCTGTTCCTTTTTGTTTCCTCTGTGTTGGTTGAGAAAGTCCTGAGATAATTCAGGCTTCCCTCCCACTGTGTCCGCAGCCCCTCACTTCCTTTTCACATTTAATATATAGTGGCTCCCCTTTGCACGCGAAATAAATTTCAAACGCCCACGCATGGCCAACCAGGTTGTTCATAATATGGTTCCTGCCCTCTTTTAAAACCTCAATGGGTTATAATTTCCAGATTGAGTTAGATACCAAATCGAATACCCAGGGTGAGGTAGAGACATCAGTCAAGGGATTTAGTTGCAAAAGCAATAAAAGCAGACCTACTTTAGTTCATGCAAGCAAATAAGGACATTTGTTAAAGGCTATCCAAGGGTCAAAATCCTAAAGGATGAGGGTCCAGGACCAGAATTGTATAGTACTGAATGCTTCAGTGCCTGGACAGAGACCTGGACAAGGGATATAACTGCCAGGTGGGCCAGAGCTGCCTCTGCACCCTGAAAGCCTCCCCACCACCCTTTCCAGAAAGTTCTTCCTGGCACCTCCTATTTTTGTGATTCTCCTGAACTGATGATTGACCTGAGTACTGCTAACGGACAGGGTCCAGGTCCATATCTTTACCCCAGCCACACCAAGGAGGTTGGAAAGTGGCTTTCTGTCTTCTGTGCTGGGAAGGCAGGGACTCAACTAGGGTGAAATTCCCCAAATATCCAGGGTGTTAAAAAGTTGGCAGAAATGTTTGCTGTAGTAGGTAGTCAATACGGAGTGCCTCTTTTCCCCAGAGAAAATAACATATTAGAATGGGCACATGCGTAAACATCCATAAGCAGAAACCACTCTATCACCTGTGAAATCCACTGTGAGGCTATGTGATGAACGCTTTCAAACATACACTCCGCTTCACCTCAGTCAACCTCCTGGCTGATCCTGTGTGGGCTGTGCTTGTATTTGTTTCTTCAACTCCCTCCTCAATTCTTTCGAAGCGAATCTCACACGCTAAGTCTTTCCATTCATAAATATTTTGGCATGTATCTCTAAGAGATGAGAATTACTTGTGAATTTTTGATTGTGGGGAAGCAACATGGCAGAGCCACATGTCCAATTTTTGCATGAGTTCTCAGAGTCTCCTTTAGCAAAACCAGCATTTCTCTAGCAGAGATACTGAAATAGATGACTCACATTCCTCAGGAGCCTATGAGCGATTCATTCACTCATCTGTTCACCCATTCAGCCAAAGGCTAGTAAGTACCAGTGACTTTTCCCACACTGGGCTTGACACAGAGGTGAATAAGAACATAGTCATTGCTTTTGTGGAGCTTTAAGAGAGCAGAGAAAGGCCTGAGGTATAAAAGAACAAAGCTGATGTGAACTAATAGTCCGAAAATGATGAAGAGACACCATAAGGCAGCAGGCAGGGTATCACAAAATGAATCAAGAAAACAGTAGACAAAATCCTCTGTTTTTATGAAAGATTTTTGCTACGCCGTCTCACAGTCACTCGTGGGTAGAAATTACATACCCATTTAAGGTAATTGAGTATCTTTGTGGATTATTCAATCCGAGCACAGAAATTTGAAACAAATTTTAAAACAGAGAAAGAGAACACTGCCCAACCCATTTGCTAAAATTTCTACGCAGGGGAAATCATAAGATCGCAGAAGCCCCCAGTGTATTGTTTATTTGTATGCCAATTTTGTATGTTGCTCCGAGTTGTATCATTCCATGGGGGTATGCTTGTGGGTGTGCAATTGCACTGATTTCCGAACCCAAAGAGGGAAGATGTCTGACTCATGGCTATAACAAGTTGTTGTGGCTCTGGGGAGAGAAATACAGCTTTCAGGTTTATAAGTAAAACATGTAAAAATAGTCCCAGGGGTGCCTGGGTGGCTCAGTCAGTTGAGCATCTGACTCTTGATTTTTGGCTCAAGTCCTGATTCCAGGGTCATGGGATTTGGCCTTGTGTTGGGCTCTGTGCTAAGTGTGGAGCCTACTTGGGATTCTCTCTCTTCCTCTGCCCCTCCCCCCCTGCTTGCATGCATATGCTCTTTCTCTTTCTCTCTCTCTCTCTCAAAAAAAAAAAATTAAAAAAAAAAGTAGTCCCGGAACTAAGCTGAATTTTACAATTTTTATTCAGATTTTGTAAGCAAACAAGTGATGTTCAAACCCTCCACTTCTATCATTTTCAGTAGAGATTGAATTGCCAACAGTGAAAGAAATCCATGCAGACAAGATAAGTTGGTCTAGTGTTTTGGACGATACTCAAATTGCTGAACTGTGCATCTGAACATAGTATGACATACATCAGAGGGCATATCCTAACCCAACACCATCCAAGGTGTCTTGAGTGAGGATGCTTGGATGTACAGAGCGCAACATTTTACATAAAAAGAAAGGGCAAAAGTTATGACCTCCTAAGCAAAGTTTGCCCAAGTTTCCCATTGTTCGGACAAGCATGGCAAGTCAGGCGGGAATGAATGGCCAGTCCCTCTGAGTGATCAGGCCCTTGGTCAGGTTCTTCCTTAAACGAGTCGTCTGATTTGGAAATTACTATCAAAGAGAAGACCGCGGGAGTGACCAAGGAGCTCAACATCAGATCTTGATTTTAAAGACCTTAGACCAACGCATCAAAACCCTTCCTGACACCGGGCATTTGAATGTGACCTGCTGGAGTGCCAGCGAAAACCGGGCTGTTTCGTGCTGGCCCTACGCTTTCTTGGAAGATGCTGTGACAAGTGAGGAAAGGGACAGGAAGGGCGGTGCCTTTGTCCACGGAGAGGGGATGTCAAACGGCCGTCTGGCCTGAAGTGTGACACTTCGGTGTGACTGCTGTGCACTATATACCCGGGGCTCTGGAAGGAAACCCTCATTTCCGGGAAAGAGATACAATTCACTGGCTCCACCCTCTTCACCATGAAAACAGACTGGAAGCTGCTGATATTATTTTATTTTACTTATTTATTTTTAATTAATGAAATTATTTCTAGATAGCACGTGTGCACAGGGGAGGGGCGGAGCGACAGTATCCCAAGCAGGCTCTGCACTGTCGGCGTAGAGCCCGATGCAGAGCTCGAACTCACGGAGCGTGAGATCATGACCTGAGCTGAAATCAGGAGTTGGGTGCTCAACGGACCGAGCCATCTAGGCGGCCCAAATCTTATGTTTGTTGTACACCTGACTCCTGTGTCCTGGCTGGGTCAGAAAGAGTTAACCTAGCAGGAATGAACCGTATCCTCTGACAGGCCTGCTTACGAGGGAGGTCGGCCCTGGGCTAGCAACTGGGAGCCTAGATTTGGGGAGGGTGCCCACTCACTGTGCTTAAACCTTTTGTGCAAACAGTGTGCTTTATCCTGAATGCCTGCTTTTCTTCCGCGAGTCTGGAATCTGGGTATATGCCAAACGGCTTATTCTTTCAGATTTCTTTAGGCAAACATGGATCCCATTACTCGTATTATTCCTGTTCGTGCACAAATATATCTTAGTATTTGGTATTTTGTATCACATATAGAGCAACCTCATTGTTTTAAAGAGTGGCTTGGGGGCACCTGGGTGATTCAGTCAGTCAGGCGTCCAACTCTCGGTTTCGGCTCAGGTCGTGATTTCACGGTCCGTGGGGTTGAGTCCCACATCCGGCGTCAAGCCTGCTTGGGATTCTCTTTCTCCCTCTCTCTCTGCTTCTCCCTCTCTCGCTCTCTCTGCCTCTCTCTCAAAAAACAAAACAAGAAAAAAAATTAAAAAGTGGCTCGGTTTCCCATTGTTCAGATGTAACGTGTCCTGCTGAGCCAAGCCCTGACCGATGGACATCTGGCTTAGTTCTAAATTGAAGTTATCCTAAACAAGGCCGCCTTAAGTAAACTCTACATTTTAAAGAACAGTTGCTAATTTCTCCACTTCTTTAGGAGAAGTACTAAAAGCACTTTGTTTTTAAAGGCCTAGTTAATTCCTCTTAGCTGACTGCAAGATAGGCCTACTTAACCTGGAGATGTGGGCTGAGGGACTCTGAGTCATGTCACATGTGCAGACGAGGGCAGCTTCCGGGCCCAGACAAGTGTGGACTACCAACCAGCCAGAATCTAATTTTTTGAAAAAGGATTGAAACGAAAAAGCTGTGTCCAAACAAAATTGAGAGTGTGAAAGTTTGGGCAGTTGTATGTGTCTCCTTAAAAATTTGGCTGTAATGTCTGAACCCAGGTTTGGATCCTGATTTGATCGACAATATACATAAGACAACTGGGGGAATTTGACTGCTGACTGGATATTTGGTAATATTAAGGCAGTTTTACTAAATGTGTTAGATTCGGTGATGGTGTTGTAGTTATATTTACTAGAATTCTTATGTTTTAGAGATACATAGTGATATATGAGAAGATGAAATCATGATGCCTGGGGTTGGCTTTAGAATCCCCGATCAGTGGGGAGGATGGTGTGTGTGAGCTTGCGTGTGTGGGTGTGTCAGGGTGTGTGTGAGTGTGGGTATGCAGGTGGGGAGCGGGTGTGAAGGGGTGTGTGAGTATGCACAAGAGTTTGTGTGAAGGTGTGAGGGTGTGTGTGACTGTCATTGTGCATGGGGGGGTGGGTGTGAGGGGGTGTGTAAGCATGTGTAACAGTTTATATGAGGGTGTGAGGGTGTGTGAATACATGCGTGTGTGTGAGGGTAGGTACGGGTGTGAGAGTGTATGAGGGGGTGTTAGTGTATATGAGTGTGTATAAAAGTGTGAGGGTGTGTGACTTTGTGAGAGTGTGAGGGGTGGGTGTGAGTGGGTATGAGGGTGCGCTGGTGGGGGTAGAGATGAGTTGTTGAGATTGGGTCACGGAAGTTGACTCTATTGTTGTCTGCAGCAATCCCCAGGCAGACACGATTTTGTATTTTGCATATCGTGTATATCACGTGACTAAGCACGTTACCTTAATAAGTTGAAAGTTAGGCTTTGATGACTGGCTATTCCTGGTGGGGTGGAGAGAACTTGAAGAGAACGTAGGGGTGGGAAGAAGACCCAGCTCCAGGTCGACTGATTTTAATAAAAGAATTTTCCTCCTGGCCTTCATCCAGGGGTGAGGAGTTTTTTTTTGATGTTCAAGTCGCTGACTCATGGGAGGAGACGAAACCAAAACCAGACACTTTAATTTGATTTAAAAGTTTTTTTTAATAAACAGCATTGACTTTAAACGTCCAAGAAAGACATCACAAAATTTGAATCGGTAAGTGGGTGTGATGATCATAATAATGAGTGAGAAAGAAACATGCCCAAATCAATATTGCAAAGCATGATAAATAAAGTGGTGTCAAAAGTGATGTTAGAGTTGAAAGGAGAGAGAAGTTAATGCAATCAGTGGGGGGACTGGGGGGTGAGAGGCAGTGTGGGACGATGGTTTGTGGAAGCCAGTAGACCTGGATTCAGATCCACCTGTGCTGTGTCTGGCTGTGACCTTGCACTCTGACCTCTTGCTGTACAAACTGGATCCACTGACTATGAGTTACAGACCTCTCCATGTACTGATCAAAGCAGCGCGTTTATGGCTACCATATTTTCTAGCGCTGTGTTTGCATGTTCACACATTCATTTCTCAAAAAAATAAGAAGTAATATCTTTGAGTAAAAAAAAAAAACCCAAACAAACCCCTTTTTTGGCTGACCAGCATTCATTCCCTCTTCCTGACAACTCTGCCAATTTCGAATGCAGTAAAACCGTGCTTTGCGAGCATAATTTGTCCCAGAAATGTGCTCCTAATCCAAAGCACTTGTATCTCAAAGTGAATTTTCCCATAAGAAATAATGGCGGGGCACTTGGGTGGTTCAGTGGGTTAAGCATCCGACTTTGGCTCAAGTCACGATCTCACGGTTTGTGAGTTCAAGCTCTGTGCGGACAGCGTGGAGCCTTCTTGAGATTCTCCCTCTTTCTCTGCCCCTCCCCTGCTCACAGTCTGTTTCTCTCAAGATAAGTAAATAAACTTAAAAAAAAGGGCGGGGGGACTCAGATGATTTGTTCCACAACCCAAAAATATTCATATAAAAATGATTACAATGCTGTAATATACTATAAAATAGTAAAACGCAAAATATAAAGAAAAGTAAACAAATTAACCTGAACTTACCTTTGAAAACCTTCGTGGCAGATATGAGGGAGACAAGAGAGAGGAGGGTTATTGTGTAGGACAACTTTCACTATGCTAACAGGATCACTGCCATCTGTTGGCTCAATGGACTCTTTCTCTGCATGGGGGCCATTGTATACGCTCGCATGGATGTTGACTACAGCACAGTATTAATAAACTCTCATCATAGACGGTATTTAATGTAACTGGCAATAAGGCAGTAGAGGAAAGGGTCTATATCCGCCGGCAGCCTGATCTAGAATGAAGCAAAGCGTTCCTAAGCTCACTCTTTCTGGAAAAGCAAAAGACTGTCCATAGGTGCTTGGAAGTGACAAAAAATACACTAGTGCCTATTGTGAGTGCCTTCCAACATTCTGAAAAGTCACTGATCTCTGTCAAACACCACGGCCTGAGACCAAGCATCCAAGCATGGGAGAGGATCACCCACAACCCCGAGAGAGAGAGAGAGAGAGAGAGAGAGAGAGAGACAAGAGACAGAGAGAACCATTGGCTCCGTTGTGATCAGGTGACGTTCAGCTTCGTGTACGACTTGTAGTGCAAGACATCGCTCGTTTATCAAGTTAAAGTGTATTTAGAAAAGTTTGCTTGTCTTGCGGAACACTCAGAACAAGTTACTGGCTGTCCAAGGTTCTACTGTACTTGGCTCTGTTTCAAGTAGTGTGGGTGGGAGAGGAAATCCAGTGGGCTGCCTTTCACTCCAGAAGCTTCCTCCTCTGGGACCTGGGTGGAGCAAGCTCTCTGAGGTTCTGACAAGTGGCTGATCCCAGCGGCAACATCCCAGACAAAGCCGTGCCTGCCAGGAACGCGGTCCGATCCGATCGGTTAGCTCCCGATCCCAGCTCCCACTGGGAAATCGGTGCTGCCAATTTCCCAGGCTGCTTCTCCAAGGTGCCTCCTGGTTTGCAGAGAGCCAGCTGTTTCCTCGTGTGTTGGAGGTAACCAGGGTCAGGTGTTCCCCGTTAACAAGCAGAAACCCTCATGGTCTGGTCCACCGTGTGGCCAGTTAAGGGCTCCCAAGAAAGAAGCCAGTGGCCAGAAAGAGAGACAGAAAGCACTGTAAGCGAGCCCCTGTTCCAGGAGCAGGACGGGCTTACCTGAGCCAAGGTCAGCTGGGAGTTAGATGCCGACGTCCTGGGAAGACAGAGGAAGAAAGGCCTAGTTTTTACACCCAACCATTCCCCACCCCCCACAACGGCCACATCCACCTCTGTCACCTTATTGGCCTTCCTGCCGGGGCCTCTGCTTCAGGTCCTACCCTTTCCATTCAAAGGCTCTGAACTGTGGGAGGTCAATCTGCAACTTGTTCATTGTGTGCTTCCCCATCTACTAAGCAGAGGCCTCCTATCTCCCAACCAACCTGCTACCCGTGCCCGCCCCGCCCACCCAATGCCCTTCGCCAACAGGGAGGGACGGGCTCTCCTTCGTTTGGGTCCTGGGGACACACACATCAGCCTTTACCTCAGCCCTGATTGTCTCCACTGGACAATGATCTTAGGCTCAAATGCTCGGGTCAGGAGGAACTGAAACAAATTAAGACCTGGCATATTTTCATGGCGGTGCTCTTTTTAAACCAGCGAATACTCTGTAAGGCAGTGATTCTTTAATACAAATATACATGGACTTAACCATCCAAGCAAATCTGAACCTGTTCAAGTCATGACCCCAGCGGCTATGGAGCGATTCTAATTATGCTGCCATTTCTCCTCATAGTTCTGAAACTCATTTTTGGTAGTTTCTTTCAGCCTCTAAAGCCTGATTTTTCTCACTCACTGAATATGTTCTGAGTACCTAGCATGCTACAGATTTTGGGTCAGGGACCAGTGAAGAAGGGGTTATGGTTCTCAAACTCCTGGCCTCAGAAAGGACACAGATGGACAATTAGAAGAAGAGATCCAGATAATCCAATCTTAAATAATCAAGTGTGTTTAGGACTGTTTATAGTTTGCAAATATTCCTTGCACCATCCAAACACTATGAGCAAATTGGCATCTTTTCAGAGTAGTCATATCTCTAGCACCCGGACTGTGGCTTCCAGACATGCTCTCAACAAAAGAAACCAAGGCTTTTTTAGGAAAAATAGCTGATTGGGAGTCTGGAGCAGGAAAGTGCAATGTGAATGTGGAACGTGTTGTCCTAGAAGAGGCAAGGAGCTCTCAAATGCCATGGGGATCATCACAAAATGACCCGCGAAGGCCAATATGAAGAGATTCCCGCTGGCCAAATGGGTCAATTTGAGCATTAGTAAGAATAGTAACTGGAAAAAAGAAGGATTGTTATTGGAGATGGTGGCTACACTCATCACGGTATTTTGTGATGTATGTAATCGCCAGACCACTATGTTGTACCCTTGAAACAAATATAAAATTTGTTTTCAACTATACTTTAGTTTAAAAAAAAAGAATGGTAATTGATTGGATTCAAACTCATCAAATATGTTTAACTCACTGAGCTCAAAATGACACTAAAAAAAAAAAAATTGGAGGCTAGGGGAAAACGATGCCACCACCTCCCTTTCCTTGATAAACTGTACAACTGAGTAACTAAGTGGTACAGAAAGGGAAATTTAACTTACGAAAGGATTCCAATTAATGCATGAAACAGGAATGGTAGAATCAGGCCATCTTGCAAGCCCCTAATGAAACAATGGGTCACAGTGTTGAGCATCAGTGGTTTTAAACCTCACAAACAAGAGAGAAAGTCTGACTTTTCTGTAGGGTGAAAATCTTTCATCAATTAATATAGGACAACATGTCTCAAAGCAGGTTATGCTAAATATTGTCTATTAAATATTCTGCCAAAAAACTATTTTAATCTTAAGTAAGTTTGGGGAATGTGGAACACCGTATCCCTTCCTTCTTGATGATTCATCATGTACATTAGTATATTAAATTCTTATAAAAATTAGTATATTAAATTCCTTTAAAAAATATGAAGAAAAGAACACTAGTGCTTGACATCACAGTCCTCCTGATAGAAGAAACTAAACATTACAAGCAAAGCTCTTGTAAACGAAATTGAATCTGAATCTGAACAAGCCTCTAAAGACATCTAAAGGAAGTAAGTCCAAGGGACATATTAAATCATACCACAGGGATGCGATCTGCAAAATCCAGACAGTGAAAAATTTGGAGGGTCAAGCCACTTGGTTTCTTCTACCAATAAATTGTTAAGGGGAAAAAGAGAGACTGAAGGGAGTCTATTCATGGGGAGACCTTAAAGTTCTAGCAACCAGTCGTAAGGTGGGAAGCTTGTTTAGATGGTGAACTTTTTAATGCTAACGAAACCTCCATTTATGACAGGAGACAAGTAAAAATTGGAATACTGGATATTTAATAATAAGTAATGTTTTGGATGTGATACTGGCATATGGCTTCATCTAAAAAAGGTCTTTCCTTACAGAGATGCAGAGGTAAACGCAAGTGTGTGATGTAAGGGATTTGCTTCCAAATAGTGGACGGAGGGAAGCGGATGGGAGTCTGGATGGAGCGTGGGTTGGCTGTGGGTTGATGGTTGTTGGGCTGAGTGATGGGCGTATGGGATGCCATTATATTATTTTATTTACTTTGGTGTGTGTTTGAGTTTCTACATAGTAGAAACTTAAAAAAATTTTTTTTAATGTTTATTTATTTTTGAGAGAGAGAGACAGAGCATGATTGGGGGAGGGGCAGAGAGAGAGGGAGACCTAGAAGTAGGCTCCAGACTCTGAGCTGTCCGCACAGAGCCCGATGTGGGGCTCAAACTCACGAACCGTGAGATCATGACCTGAGTCGAAGTCGGATGCTCAACCGACTGAGCCACCCAGGCACCCCTCTGTAGTAGAAAACTTAAAAAAAGAGAGTGGCTATAATTTTCAGTTGGCTATGTACGTCAAACTGATAAGAGAAGGGGGTAGATCAAATTAAGTCTTTCTCATAAGAGAAATACCACACTGCCATCAGTGACTGCCCCCGGGGGTTAGGATGAGAGGGATAAAGCATGCTTACATGCTCCTGTAGACTTTTCCTTTTATGATGAATATGTATGTGCTTTTATAATATAGAAATCTTCAAGAAAAGATTTTTTTCCCTTTGTGTCTAATAACCTTGCTTGTGTGATCACAAATACCGAATTTCTTTTCTTTTTTTTTTTTGTACTTTTTATATATTTTTAAATGTTTACTTATTATTGAGAGACAGAGGCAGAGTATGAGCATTGGAGGGGCAGAGAGAGAGAGGGAGACACAGAATCTGAAGCAGGCTCCAGGCTCTGAGCTGTCAGCACAGAGCCCAACATGGGGCCTGAACCCACAAACCGCGAGATCATGACCTGAGCTGAAGTCAGATACTCAACCAACTGAGCCACCCAGGTGCCCCACAAATACCCAATTTCTTAAGGTAATGAAAGGATTTTTGCAATTAGGGTTCCTAAATTGAAGAGTATTACATGTTTTGACATCTAAAATTCTGAGGGTTTGTTTTTAAAGTCTCATGATCTGTTGAGTCATACACACAGTCAAATAGGTTATGCTGATTAGACATAAATCAATTTTGGAAAATGGATTTGGAGTCAAGGACTAGACCCGGAGACGCCCCACCCACTCCAAGGCTCCGTAATTTAGTCAGCTGTATGGCCAGACCCAACGGGGATCTGGGACACTGTATAAAATACTTAAGAAAAATGTGATCACGTTGCTTACTCTTTCTTGAGTGTCTAAGACATTCCATTTTTTTTTTGCTCATAGAAGCCAGGGTAGAAAGCACACAAAGTAATTTATGATAAGTTTTTAATAAGAGGTCCTCTTTGTTTTGGGGACCTGTGTCTTGAAATATTTTACCCCAGCAAGGAGGGGATTTATTCAGTTTACCTGAGGTCAGAGACAGTATGGTGTGATGGTAAATGTTTTAGCTTCTTAAATTTTTTTAAACATTTATTATTGAGAGACAGAGAGAGACAGAGCATGAGCATGGGAAGGACAGAGAGCGGGAAGACACAGAATCCGAAGCAGGCTTCAGGCTCCGAGCTGTCAGCACAGAGCCCGACGCGGGGCTCGAACTCACAAACCGCGAGATCATGACCTGAGCCAAAGTCGGACATCTAACCGACTGAGCCACCCAGGCGCCCCTAAATGTTTTAGTTTCTATGTGCCACAAACCACATAGCAAACATTTGTAGGGCAACCACTAGGTTTGCTGGGAGGTGTTATAGAGATAATTATGGCCATAACAACCATTTACTCAACAAATGTGATGTGTGACTATGTAGAGTGAGCATTATTATTTTGCTCACAGATGTGTAAAGTGAAACTCAGACATGAAGCTCATTTACTGCACAAGGGGAGGAGGCAGATTTGAACCAGCTCTCTTCCCCACCCGCCACCCCCCAGTTCTAAACCTTGGGATCTTAACCATCATGATGGAGGCACAGTGGAAAGATGGACAGTCATGTTAATGCATAAAGAATGACCTCACTCTTAGCAACAGTGGCCGTGTCATATGCTCTGTGTCTCACTTTTCTCATCTGTAAAGCAAACATACTAACACCTGCTACCTAGAGTTGCTTTTAGGATTACGTGATAAAATACATGTAAACTGTAAGAACACACCTGGCTTATCAAAAGTCCTCCATACATGTTATCTTTTCAAATATAATTGATAGGCAGGGGTTGATAAGTTGGTGGATTATGGCGTGGTTTCTCGGGGGAGCAGGTGCCCCATGATGACACAAGCCATAGGCTTATGGCTGGTTGCAGTGGTTGTGCGACCGAAAGATAGAAATGACACAGCGGTTCGTTCAGATGGGTTGCATGGGGATAGACGGGTGGGGACGGAAGGGTGGGCTGGGGTGGGAGAGGGTAGGAAGGGTAGGAAGGGTAGGAAGACTGCTAACAGGAAGACCCTGCTAACAGGGTCTCTGCACACCTCCCCGTGCCCAGGGGAGAGGAAATAGTCAATGCGGGAGATTACACGTGTGTGTGTTTCAAGAAAGACATTTCCAGGAGCAGCTGTAGTTGACGGTCATCGTGTGGCCGGGTCTGGCCTGGTTTTAAGAACATCCCAGGGTGAGTGTGGAAGGGCTCAAAAGTGGGCTCTGCCCGGGGCAAGGACAGTTGCGCAGGGGGCCGGGGGTGCAGCAGGGGCCTGGGCCTCCCAGCAGCCTCCTGGCCGCACCACAGGCAGGTGCACGGCTTCCCTAGCAAGGGCCCCCAAAGAACAAAACAGAACAAAACAAAAAGCAACCAAAAAAATCAAACCACTGAATGGAAGATCATTTAACTAAAACAGGTGTGTTTTTAGAGCTGTTCGCATTAAATATAATACTTTTATTCTACTTAGGTTTACTAAAAGTCAAATAAGCTCGTGTTATCCCTGTCATAGAATTTGTCAGCCAGGAAGAGAACTTAGAGATGATGGTCAGCTATTTAGCGTCTCATGAAATTTTCATGACTGATCTAAACATAATGATGAAGAGCAAGTGAATTAATGAAGTAAGATAAAAGTTTATAATTGAACTTTTCAATAATGTCTACTTAAATAGTTTCCCCATTTTTGCGGGGGGGGTAGGTAACTTAAAACCTTCGTTTTGTTCATTTAAATAAAGTGACAGTCATTAAATATTTAGATCTTTCCAAATAAGATAAAATACAGAAACATTAATTAATAGCCATAGATTTATCTGCTTCTGACTTCCTCTTAGAAACGAAAGATTTGGGATCTGTTAGTAAATGGGTTCTGTGCCATGATGAGAAATTTGCTATGAGGAGACATATGTTTTTTAACAATATTCAGCGTATTCATATATTTGCCATCTAAAGAACACTGGTATGGGATGCCTGGGTGGCTCAGTCCGTTAAGCATCTGACCTCAGCTCAGGTCATGATCTCACGGTCCATGAGTTCGAGCCCCACATTGGGCTTTGTGCTGACAGCTCAGAGCCTGGAGCCTGCTTCCGATTCTGTGTCTCCCTCTCTCTCTGCCTCTCCCCCTCTTGCGTGCTGTCTCTCCCCAAAATGAATAAACATTAAAAAAAAATTGTTTTAAAAACCTTCTGATATTTTTGACAAGCTTCCCCCAATTGAAATTCTAAATGAAGTCTTTTTGACTAATGAGACTCATTTACTTGGTATGTTCAATTACAAGGGAAGCATTGTCATTAGTGATAATAAACTTTCTTAGGCTATATTGTTAGGAGGGAATGTTATTAATATAACTATTCCAGAAATTATATGAAGTTCCTAAAGTTTTGATATGTCCCGGCATAATGTTATCACTTGTAATTCTACTTACGGAACTGTTGTGTGTCACAGAAATAACCAAATTTCCTTTGTCAATTGCATTGTAATAAACTCTCATCAGATCTTTAGCCATAGCCAGGTTTTCAGTCTTTTGTCATTTACAGCTGTTGTTTTACTTTGATGCTCTTACAAATGTATTTCCTCTTTAGGGGATTCACGGAGAGGACTTTTGACAAATGCAGGTTTCTGACACCCTTAAGATTATAAAACTAAACTGGGTAAGAGTTTCTGGGCCTAGAGTGAAGACTGGATTCCAACAGAATAAGCATTAATGAGATGGGGCTGAATGAATTGAGGAAGGTGATTATAGTGTTTATGACCCTTATTTGAAACATTCTGTTCCCTAATGTTTGTTCTTCCAGATTTAGGAAAACTTTTTCTCTTAAAGTATCTATGGCTTTTAGAAATTTGGTAAAATGGGGGTGCCTGGGTGGCTCAGTCAGTTAAGCGTCTGATTGTTGATTTCAGTTCAGGTCATGATCTCACGGTCTCTGGAATCAAGCCCTGCGTCAGACTCTGTGTTGACAATGCAGAGCCTGCTTGGGATTCCCTCTCTCCCTCTCTCTCCGCCCCTCTCCTACTTGCACAGGCACCTGAGTTCCCTCTCTCTCTCTCTCTCTCTCTCTCTCTCTCAAAATAAACGTTAAAAATTTTTTTAATATATCTTTATAAATAAATATGAAACATATTTTTCTCCCTGGTTCCTCTGGAATGGGGAAACTCTCAGTGAGTACTTTTATTTTCATGCAAATTGGAGTTATTTGCATAAGCTTCTCCTCCTAACAGGATACGATTGGAAACAAGGTTATACCAGCAAGGCTTTGACTGGAAGGTTATATTTGAGAAGACATCCATAGACTCAGATACCAACAGACAGATTTAAGGAACTAGGGTTGACTTGATGGGGCTAATAAAGCCCCTTTGAAAAAAAATCAGCCCTGTCCCCTAATTTACAGGGTTCCCAGCAGCCTTACCAGGGGAGCAAGGAAGGTCACTTCCTGGCAGGCCCAGGAAACTCAGGATCTTTGGGGGACTTTGAGAAGAGAGGAGGAAGTAACCCAGATCTGTAGGTATTTCAGGCAAATCTGTTGGCAAGAATCTGGCTTGGCTTCTGGCATTGAAAGGCTATTAAAAGTTCAATCTAGAGATTCTTTATGAAAAGTTCCAGTAAGGCAGGTTTTAAAGAGTCTATGTGGTCAACCCCTATTCTTGCTTATGTAAATAATTAGGCCAAGTTTGGCTAAAACTGGACTTATTTTACAAACAAATTCATCTTACTTTAGTTCTCCTTGCTGGAGACCAGGGTGATTTTAGAGAAAAAAAAAAACATTGTTTCTGTAACACAGTGTTGTGGATGTTAGCTTCTAGTTCTGACGGTCTCTGAGTGTTTGCTGTTTGCCTATAAAACTGGGCTGGATCCCGAATTCTTCTGGTTTCCTCGAATATGTGACTGTGGTTCTCCAAACAAAGGTTTCTCATTTTCGTCACTTGGAATCACCGGGAACCGAAACTGCCTTTTTTCCCCCTGAAAAGCCCTGCAAACTGAGGCTGGATGACTTGAGATAAACCTCAGAAAAATGGCCACAACAGCGCTCGTTGAGACACAGGATCCCCAGAGACCTTCAAACTGGAGACCAGGAAACCCCATCAGATTGTCACTGCCGGCCCTCACTCCATCGGAGGTGCCTTGAGCCTGGCTGGCGTCTAGAAACTCCATTCGGCCGGAAGCAGCAATTGTTATGACAAACGTTGCTCATAAAATTTCACCGACAGAGCATATGAGGACAGGAAACTTAATTATCTAGCAGGAACCGTGTCGTTGATAGCACCGATCAGTAATCAATAAGATAGTCACCATCGGTTCAACTGGTCAGCACTAAATTAGCAGGGTTTTTTCCCCTCTCTTCTTTATCTCAATCTTGTAATTACCTCTTCCTTCTTTCTCATAAGAACTCTTGGCTTTCCCTGCACAAGTGGGTCGCTTTTCTGGTTATTCTGGAATCTGTGCTCTCCCCCGAACTGCAGTCCTGGGACCCCAAATAAAGACCTGTGTTCCTTTCAGTTTTGTCTCCTTTCTCAGTTGACAAACTCTTAACTACCTCAAACTCTCCAGCCCCTCGGTGATTTCCTCAACTGGGAGAGACTTCTGGAAGCGTGTGTCTTCCTCACTCTGAGGCCTGGAAACCCCAACCACTAAACTGGGGGCAGTCATTCTGCTCACCTCATTTGTTTACTTGTTTCTTTCTTTTTTCCTTTCTTTCTTTTTTAATGTTTTATTTATTTTTCAGAGAACACGAGCGGGGGAGGGGCAGGAAGAGGGAGCCAGAGGATCTGAAGTGGGCAGTGCACTGAGGGGCTCGAACCCACGAACTGTGAGATCATGACTTGTGCTAAAGTCGGACGTTTAACCGACTGGGCCACCCAGGCGCCCCTGTTCACTTGTCGCTTGGAAAGCTCTCCAGCCTATTGTTGTCTGATTTGTCTGAGCACTGTTCTTTCATGTATTTCATTCCCGCCCCCCTTTTTTGGGGTTGTTTCAACAGAGGGGGTAGATCTGGTCCCTCCTTCTCCATCTTGGCGAGAAGTAGAAATACAGGAGTCATTTTTGGTGCTTTTGTTTCCTACTTATTTTCGGTTTTAATTTACATGTCCTCATCTAGTGATGATTCGGGGCACTTTTTCACGTGCTCATTGGCGTGTGTTTATCTCTTTGATGAAACGTTCAAAACTTTTGCGTTTGTAAAAAATTGGGTTGTCCACCTTTTTGTTCTTGAGTTACAGGAATTCTTGCCTTGTGTATTTGTGGGCAGGAGTTTTCCATCAGATGTGTGATTTGCAAATGTGTTCTCCCCGTCCTTAGCATGCCTGTTCATTTTCTCGACGATGTCTTTTGTTAAGCAGAAGTTTGACAAAATTTTGGTGCCGCCTAGTTTATTAATGTCTTTTTTAGGGTAATGCTTTCTGTATCAATTTTAAGAAATCCTGTATACCTCCGAGTCATGCGTTTGCTCTTCACGCTTTCCTCCAAAAGCTTTATAGTTTTGTGTTTAAGTTTATCGCAGATTAATTGTTGTGTATCGTGCGATGTAGAGATTAATTTCTTTCCCATATGAGCATCCAGTTGTTCTAGCACCATTGTTGGAAAAACAACAAAGGGCTTCTGTTCTTTGTTTCGTTTTCATTGTTCCATCTTAAAAATATTTTTCTTTTTTATTCATTAAAAAAAATTGTAATTCCAGCATAGTTAACATACAGTGTTATATCCGTTTCAGAAGTACAATGTGGTGATTCAACAATTCGTATATTACCCGGTGCACCTCATGGTCAGGGGATGCTTAATCCCCATCCCCCATTTCACCCATCCCCCCACCCACCTCCCCTCTGGTGACTGTCAGCTTATTCTATTTAGTTAAGAGTTTGGTTTTTGGTCTTTTTTTTTTTTTTTCCTTTGTTCATTTGTTTCGCTCCTTAAATTCCACGTATGAATGAAATCATACGGTATTTGCCTTTCGTTGCCTGGCTTATTTCGCTTAGCATAATATACCCTAGCTTCGTCCACGTCGTGGTCAATGGCAGGATTTCATTCTTTCCTATGGCTGAATAATACTGCAGTGTGCATATATCCACACCTTTGTCCATTCATCAGTCAGTGGACACTTGGGCTGCTTCCATAGTTTGGCTATTGTAGATAACGCTGCTAGAAACAGAGGGCTGCATGTATCCCACTGAATGACTGTTTTCGTATTCTTTGGGTGATTGCCCAGTAGTGTGATTACTGGGTTACAGGGTTGTTCTACTTTCAGCTTTAACTTTTTGAGGAACCTCCACTCTGTTGCACAGAGTGACTGCACCAGTTTGCACTCCCACCAACAGTGCCTGAGGGTTCCTTTTTATCCACATCCTTGCCAACACTGGTTGTTTTCTGAGTGCTTGATTTTAGCCATTCTGACAGGGGTGAGGTGGTATCTCATCGTGGTTTATGTTTTCAAACGGGTTGTATTCTCTCGCAATCTAATTTTTCAATCCTTTGCCAACACCGCATTATCTTCGTTCTGTAGTTTTATAATAAGCTTTGAAGTCAGGTAGTCGAAGTCTTCCAGCTTTCTTCTTTTTCAAGATTTCTTTGGCTGTTTAGGTCCTTTGTATTTCCATACGAGTCCCAGAATAAACTTGTCAGTTTCTCCACAAAACTTCTAGTGAGATTGATTGGAAATGCACTGAACCTGTTGCGTCCAAGAAATCAACGTGGGGGGAAATGACATGTTAACAACTGACACTTCCGACCCGGGATATTTTAGGGTTGCTATTTATGCAGGGTTTTGATTGATATTATATAGTTGAATTTTGATGGGATATACTGGAGTTGATACTCTTCTAGTATTTTATCCATTTCATCTACATATTTATGTTTATTGGCACAAAGATTTTAGTACTATTATTTTATTTTAATGTCTGCAGGACTACAGTACAGTCTCTTCTTCCTGACAGTGGTGACTCATGGGCTTTCTCTTTATTTTTTCCTTGGCCAGTAATATCACTAGAGGTATTTTTATTTTGTTTTGGCCTTTTCAAAGAACTACCTCTTGAATAGATGATTTTGAATAGGTCTCTATTGTATGTTTTCTTTTTTATAAAATCCCACTCTTTCTTACTTCCTTTTTCTTTATTTTATTTTGCCGTTCTTTTCTAAGTACAGTACTTGGAATTAATATTTGGCTCGTTAAATTTCAGATTTCCTTCTTTTCTAATGTCTGTGTTTCCCTCTAAATACTGCTTCAAAAGAATCCCTCAAGTTTGATATGTATGTTTTCGTTAGTATTTAGTTCTAATTTCTGATCTCTTATGATTTATTTTTGACCCAATATATTATATTAATATATATTGCTTAATTTCCAATGATGAATTTTAGTAGTTACCATTTTGTTTTCAATTCTGAGTTTAGTCTTATTATGATATATACAATCTTGTATCTCTACATTATTCCTTTGAAATTTGAGATTAAGCCTATGTATGAACAGTTATTATAACTGTTACATGTGTGCAGGAAAAAAAACAGGTATATTCTGCAGTTGTTGAATGGTATGTTGTGATTCCTGTATCTCTCTCTCTCTCTCTCTTTTTTTTTTTTTTTTGGTTATTTCAAACAGGAAGGTAAATTTGGTCCCTGTTATTGGAACTTGGCCAGAAGTAGAAATACATGAGTCATTCTTAATGCTTTTGCTTCCTACTCATTTTTTTTGGTTTTAATTTCTATCTCTCTGCTGACTAATGATAACGTTGGGCACTTTTTCATGAGTTCATTGGCCATTTGTGCGCGTGTAAAAAAATCTCCATTAGGTCAGGTTTGGTAACTGTGATATTCAAACCCTCTTCATTCTTACTAATTTATCTGCTTTTGACATATCCCAACATGTATTGGTACCTTTGGGGGCTACCGTTTCCCTGACAATGGCTCAAGTCAGTCTGGAAGCAGGATACATCTCACTACAACATTCTCTCTCTCTCTCTAAGGGAGGGTACTGCCCTTTCCGGGGCAGAGTGGGGCCAGTGGAGGGCGGGCACGGGTAAGGGGGTGGGGGCGCGCGCAGGGGCGCAGGGTGAGGGGAGCAAGGGAGCAAGGGGAGAAGGGTATGTGGGGACGGGGCGGGGCACAGGGCGCTGGGCGAGGCAGGAGGCCAAAACAGCACGGCGCCCTTCCCAGGCGCGTGGGGCGCTCGACTCCAGGACTGGCGGGCCTCGGAGGGGGTGACAAGGGGGTGCCGGGCGGGCTCCCAGCTGCCTCCAGGCCGCCCACAGTGTGAGCCACAGTGGGAAGAGTGGGGGGGGGGGGCGAGCCTTATCCCCAGGAAATGGGACGGGGAGGAAGCTTCTGGAGTTCGAGTTGTCCCTGCTCACCCCCAGGGCAGGTGACTCCCCTTCCCACGTGGTTCCTGGCCCGGCTCCACCGGTGGATGCTCCTTTGGGTTCCCTTGACTCTGGCGCCTCTCCCTGGAGCCCCTCCGTCCGCAGCCTCCCTCCTGCAGCCCTGCCTCCTCCGGTGGAGTCCGGAGACCTCCCTGGGCCTCCGGAAACCCTCCCTGAGTCCCCAGGAGTCCCCACAGGTGAGCCGGCATCACTTGTTGGCGTGCCTGCTGCGCCTGCGCCCTCCGGATGAATTAAAATACATTTTTATCCGCCTCTTCAATCAGTTACTGAGAGTATTTAAAAATCTGGGGTTTTGAATTCGCCTGTGACTCCTTATAGTTTTGGCAGTATATCCTGAGGCTCTTAGTGCATGTAAATTTGAAAGTATGGTTTCTGACTAATTGGTCCTCTTATCTTTATGAAATGACTCACTTTGGCAATATTTGTTGCTTAGCACATGCTTTATTGCTTATACGGCTAGGTCAGTGTTCTCTTGGTTAGAGTTTGAGATCTCCTTTATACAGACATTACGTGGGCATAAGTGTACAAAGACATATTTCAAGCCTCAGGCACAGAGAATGGAATTAACTGTAAGAATTTCTGAATTTCCCATGCTGTGAGCTGCTGATGCTTTGGAACTTTGCCTGCACAAATTACCATTAGCTGAGCTAGAAGTGGAGCCTTGCAGACGGGATCAGCACTTGCTTTTTCCAGGTTTATGGGAGCTACTCAACTAAATGGCAAGAGGTTTGTCCAGTGCCCCCTCGCTAGTGTGAATTCAGGCTGAAAACACTCATGGTGGCCAGGTTGTACTTTTTTTCTCCCGTCCACTTAACACTAAGATTTGAACTAATAGATTTTCCTGTCTCCTGGAACTGGGCTTGGGATGGGAGGAGTGGGGGATTGAGGAGAAAAGCAGTTTATTTCTACATTCATTCTTCTTTTAATGTAATTTTTTAATGTGTATTTTTAAATAAAAAAAATTTTTTTTAATGTTTATTTATTTTTTTGAGAGAGAGCATGAGTGGGGAAGGGGCAGAGAGAGAGAGAGAGGGGGAGACCCAGAATTGGAAGCAGGCTCCGGACTGTGAGATCATGACCTGCTGAGCCACCCAGGGCTCAGTGGGTTTCACCCACTGGGATCACTTTTGGGGGGAAGATCCCAATTAGACTCCCCAACTTGACAGGCTCTTTGGGCTGTGTCTCTGGAGCCATTGGAGGCCATGAATGCAAACCTCTATGTGTTCCCTCCCCCACCCCGCCTTCTTATTTGGGGGAAATGGCTGGCTACAGTCTTGTCTGCAATCAGTGTCTGATTTGAGAATTCCTTACGTTCATGACAGCCCATTGACTCTCTTAAGATGGTCAGATTTTTAGTTGTTTTTAACAAGAGGATTCATTCAGGTGGTTAGCCCGTCACCTTACTGGAAACAGAATCTAAATTTAGTACATGGTACCTCAAACTCTGTTAGGCTCCTTATTTATGCTTTTGTCTCTCACATAATTATATATGTCCATAAATGACAATTGAGAGTATTTGTTTTAAATTCCATGGGAAGAAATTGGGAAGGTGATCAGCTTTAGCGATTAAGTATGTGCTGACCATTTCAGCAATGTTCCTGGCTTGGGTCAGTTTTTAAAGAGGCTGCCAGAAAGTGTTGACGATGATACCACAAGCCACTTACATCTGCTGGTTTGAAACTGCCCAGGAAACTTTACATTTTTTATTTTTAGCTTTTACTTCCCTTCGGTTTATATTTCCGTTGTAGTAGCCTTCTTCCAATGCCAAAACCGCACGAGCAAGCTATGGGAGGTTGGCAATTGCCCTGCCCCCACGAGATATGTCTATCTGGAGCCTCCAAATGTGACCTAATATAGGAAGAGGATCTTTTGGATATAATTAGGGATTTTTTTTAAGTTTATTTATTTTGAGAGAGAGAGCATGAGTGGAGAAGGAACAGAGAGAGAGAGAGAGAGAGAGAGAGAGAGAATCCCAAGGAGGCTCTGCTCTGTCAGAGTGGAGCCCAACATGGGGCTCAAACTCACAAACCTTGACAGTATGACCTTAGCTGATACCGAGTTGGATGCTTAACCCACTGAGCCACCCAGGCGCCCTCTATTACCGTTACTTTTGACCATGCCTCACGTCTGGGCTTGGCTCTTGCCATCATCCCCCTCTTCGCCCTCATCTATGGTAGTATTTTTAATGTTTGACCCTCTCTCCCGTCCCCCCCTTCACACCTCCCCCCGCCTCCTCCAAACACATTGAAAAAGTCTCTCTGAAACATCTAGTGTGTCTCTGAACTTGACAGAAAAGTCATTTTTATCCAGTGAAGTCCAACAATACAAACAGTTGCTAGGATTTGTCATCGCAGCAGCGCTGTGAAGTGGGCATTGTCGTCACCATTTTATTTAAAAGGACAGTGTTCCTCCAGTTAGAATCAAAGAACTAGAACCAGAAGGAGCCTTGGAGCTGCTAGCCTGTTTTATTAATTTATTGAACAGTGCTGAGTAGCTATGATGTCCTAGATTCTAGATTCTAAGCCACTCTGGGGATTCCAATGTAATTGGTCTATTCTGAGCCTCACTGGCTGGCAAACGGCTATGCATCACTATCTGCATGTAGTGCAATTTTGGAGCATTAAGAAGTTTGATGCTGGGGTGCCTGGGTGGCTCAGTCAGTTAAGCATCTGACCTGATTTCGGCTCAGGTCATGATCATGATCTCACAGTTCGTGGTATTGAGCCCCATGTTGGGCTCTGTGCCGACAGCATGGAGCCTGTTTGGGATTCTCTCTCTCCCTCTCTCTCTGCCCCTCCCCTACTCACGTTCTCTCTCTCTTTCTCTCTCTCAAAATAAATAACTAAACTAAAAAAGAGATTAAAAGAAACTTGATGTTAATTTTAAGCCAAGATAATTATAAGTAGGCATTTTTTTACACACTCCAAAACAACGTAAATCGACAAAACTATGTTGTAGAACCCTATTTATATTGGCACTTATAAACCTACTTTATTCATAACTGTTGCATAGTATTTCATAGAAGAATATGCCAAAATTTACTTACTTATTCCTCCATTGGTATTTCCAGTATTTTGTTGCAATAGACATCTCTTTGTACCCGTACTAAAGTATTGCTTTAAAAACAAACTTAAACTGGAATAGAGGTAGAGCTGCTCAGCCAGAGGATAGTTATATTGTGATTGACAGACACGGTCAAATTTCCCTGCCGAGCTACTGTCTTATACTCCTGTGTTTATTATGAGCATACACCTCTCCCAGGGGGCCCACCAACACTGAATACTACTCATCTTTAAAATTCTGCCAGGGGCACCTGGGTGGCTCAGTGGGTTAAGCGTCTGCCTTAGGCTCAGGTCATGATCTCACGGTTCGTGGGTTCAAGCCCCGCATTGGGCTCTGTGCTACCAGCGCGGAGCCTGGAACCTGCTTCAGATTCTGTGTCTCCCTCTCTCTCTGCCCCTCCCCCACTCACGCGCGCGCGCATGCGCGCGCTCTCTCTCTCTCGCTCTCTCTCTCTCTCGCTCTCTCTCGCTCTCTCTCTCTCTCTCAAAAATGAGTAAACGTTAAAAAAATTTTTTTTTAATTCTGCCAATGTGAAGGGTGCAAGTGACCATCTTGTTTTGATGGGAGGAGGGCAGAAGAGAAGGTTAGGGAAGATTCTCACTGTGTTCCCTTTGTGTCTGATGGGAGACACATCTGAAGGGGCTGCACGCCTCTCTCCTTCTGCCACGCTGAGCTGGCCTGAGCTAGTCTGCAGAGGAGCAGCAGGGCTTTCGGTGGATGTTAACATTCTGGATATGCAGAGGCTCTTCTAGATTGTTCCAGGGTGCTCTGTCTGCAACCTTTGACCTTCAGTGTAGATTAGGCCCTCCATATGCATTTTCCCTACTCTTCTCTCTGGGCCCAGAGATGCCATCTTTTACTTCTCGTGACCCAGAGAACCTAAGTGTTCCATAGGCCAACGTAAGCGTGTAGCAGCCTAAATGTGTAATGTGGTGTGAGATCAGGTCCTTTTTTTGTGTGCACCCAGATTACCGTAAGAGGCTGGCCATGCTCTCCTGGACTTTGGCCTTGGTGCAGATAGACCATCGATGGCTGGCCCATGCTGTGGGAGATGAGAGTTTGGGGAACTCTACGTGCTCCCTTACTTTTCTCTAATAGACTGTGTGCCACACTGTGTTAATACTGTTGGCACTAGGGCTGTGTGTCGGTGACCGAGCCTTTAAGCGTCACAATATGCTTTGTCATGCTCTCATTTTATACTAACGGAAACTTAATTTAAGCATGACTTGAGCAATTTCTTTTTCAGCGATAAAAACAACCATTTATTATGTCCACAGAGTCTGTGGGTCAGGCATTCTCAGACAGGGCACGCCAGGGACAGCTTGTGTCTGCTCCGTGCTGTCTGGAGCCTCACCGGACGGCTGGAGCAGCTGGGGATAGAATCTTTGGAAAGCTTGCTCCCTCACACGCCTGGGAATGATGGCGGCTTAGCCCTCGGCTGGACTTGCCAGACGCCTCCACGGGGTTCTTTCATTTGTCCCAGCTTCCTCATAAATGGGGACTGGCTTCTGAGGACAGGCCCAAAAGAGAGAAGGCCAGGTGGTGTCTTAGACCAAGCTTCAGGAACCACGTAGCATCTGTTGTCTGGGGCAGTCACAGGCTCCCGCCCAGATACAAGGGGAGGAACATGGATGCCACACACCTCCGTGGGAGGAAGGTCAGTCACACTGTGAGAACAGCCTGTGGGAAGCTGTGGCCGTCTTTGGAAAATACCATCCGCCACTTTCCCTAGGCCCTATGAATGCATTCTCTTCGTTTCCAGACTGGAAGACATTTGGCCAGATATCTCCCACCAGAAAAATGTAACTGAAGATCAAAACTGCCAGAATCATGGACGGTAACACATTTGTCTCTGCAAACGAGTCTGGTTCTAGGGACTCTTCAGTTACATACCCTTGGTTTATTGTAGCTTCCCCGGAAGGAAATATGCTATGCAAAATCGTTTCCCTTATATTTATCACGACCTTCAAAACTGCTGACCCAAAATTGGCCCCCCCAAAAGTTAGTATGTTCTTCTTAATGTCTTCTCAGTCCTTGGGAAGATCAGTAGGAAGGTGAGTGGCTAGAAATGCCTTTACTGCATCATAGACTATAACCTCTGGATGTATAACCTGGACACAAAACCTGGCCATTTGAACAGGAGACCCACATTCCTGGCCGGTGGCACCTTACGTCTTTGAAACTAAAAAAATCCTGCCTCCCCGTGTTTACATAATTGAGTTCTAGTCGTTAAGTTCTCGGTAGTTTGGAAACTAGAAATGGAACAGGCCTCATAAGGAAAGAAGGTAATGGCCAGAGCCACAGTCCTTTTTTTTTTTTTTTTCTTAACATTTATTTATTTTTGAGAGACAGAGCATGAATGGGGGAGAAGCAGAGAGAGAAGGAGACACAGAATCTGAAGCAGGCTCCAGGCTTTGAGCTGTCAGCACAGAGCCCAGCACGGGGCTTGAACCCTCGAACCGTGAGGTCATGACCTGAGCCGAAGTCCGATGCTTTAACTGACTGGGCCACCCAGGCACCCCATCAGAGCCACAGTCTTGAAGGCACAAATGAGGAGGGTGGTGGGTGGTCAAAAAGTTCTCAGGCCTGAGAAACGCTTTTCTCATTCAGATGCTAGATGGTTCCTCGTCTTATGCATCAGATCAGGGTGTCAGTTCAAGAAACTGTTCCTGAATTCGAATGGGAAACCAAGAGAACTTGCCTTTCCCTGCTGCTTCTTGGGGCAGAATGTAGTTCTACAACTTAATTAAAATTCTTCCCCTGCCCCCTTCCTCAGTCCATAGAAAGCAGGGCAGGTCTGTACCGTGACTTTCCTGTAAGCCCCTGCCTAGAACACACGAGAGTGGGGTCCATCCTAGCCTGACCGTGGCCACCAAGACAGGCATCCTGCACAGTGCATTCGACATCACCACCACTGTCTGCTTCCTGAACTCTTTCATCATCCCAAGCAGAGACTGTACCCATTAAGCAGGGACTGCCCGTTTCTCTGTCCCTCCAGTCCTGGTAGCTGTCCTACATACTGTCTCAATTTGCCTATTCTGAGTATCTCCCAGAAGTGGAATTCTACGGTATGTGTTCTTTTGTGTCAGCTTTATTTCACTTAGCACACTCTTTTCCTGTTATATTCATGTTGTAGCACCTCTCAGAATGTCATTCTATTATTTGGCCAAATAATATTCCATTGTGTATGTAGACACCACATTTTGTAATCAGCTCCTCTGTTGATGGACACTTGGGTCATTTCCACCTTCTGACTCTTGTGAATAACGCTGCACTGGACGTTGATGTACGAGTATCCGTTTGAGTCCCTCCTTGCTTTAAATTCTTTTAGATGTATACACAGGAATGGAATTGCCAGATCATCCTGAGTGATTTGTTTGGAAACACAGAAGTTTCCAAAATATTCTATGACAGCAGGGAGACTGATTTTCTCAGGGCTTAGAACGGACAAAAGGGCACTACGTTACGTAATGCCTCAGGACAGAATATTATGTCAAGGTGTTATTCAAAGTTCTTCAGCGACTACTATTATTATATCCTAAGCCTTTGAGCAGTGTAAGTGGTAAGGGGAAGGTGTTATTGGGGTCAGCAACACCTAAAGGCTTTGTTTTATTCAGGTATTCTCTTTAGTGAATCAGGATTAGAGACTAGAGGAGAATAAGTTTCTGGAAAACCATTTTTTCGGGCCATGGTTTGGAGAAGGCTTATAAATTTCATAAAATTAGAGTTTATGGAATCAAGAAGAGGAAAGCATTCAGTTCCACCGGCATAGACATCTGGATTTTATTACCCAATTTGCTGCTAACAGGACATTAACCTTAGGGAAGTGACTTAAACTCTTAGGGCCTCTGCTTCCTGTATTAGACAACATGGATGGAGGAGGGGTTGGGGGACAGGGTGGGAGGTTTGGGCTGGATAATGTCGGGTCCATTTCTGCTCTATACATCCATGATTTTAAAAAGCTTGATTACTTTCTTATCCAGATCGAATTTTTATTTTTAGAAAGCCTTGATCCCTAGGTCCTGGCCACGTTGATTTATGACATGAGCTCATTGTAACTACCTCATCACAGAAGCTACTGTTTGTTTCTATCATGCCTTTACTCAACTGGAAATGTGCGACGTGAATTTAAGATAACAGATATTTCCTCAGAGTATGAACCATATCTTTGGCAGAGTTATTGGATACTGTCACACCCCAGATCTTGTATTTGGTACTGTAAAACTTTAGAATAACAGTGGTTCTCTTAAAAGCCGTTATGCTCTCCTTAACTACTTTCCGTAAACACACCTGCCCTTTACAAACATCTCGCCGTTTCTATGAACCCACCATCTGGTTTCGACTACATTTCCTTTAGAAATCATAGTAGTATAGTTTGGGAAAAGGCCTGACCTGTGATGACTGCGTAGTTGTGTTTATAGCATCTAGTGCATTTCTCATTCATTCATGCATTCATTCAAAAATATGCCCCATCCTAGGTGTTGGGGATATAGCAGTAAACAAGACAGCCCCCCTGCTCCCCATTTAGGTTAATGTTCAAACATGAAGACAGGCAGTGAATAAGTAATAACGGGTGTGCTGGATGTTAAGCTGGAGAAATGGAAAGTTCTCCGTGCCACGGAAGCTTATAGTGGGATTGAGCCAAAACTTTGGGGATCAAAGACTTCCAGGTGAAGTGGCCTTTCAAGTGAAATCCGAGGAGTGGGAGGGAGTTAGCCAGGCAAAGATGGGGAGGGGGGATGTTGAAGGAGGGGGAACAACTGAAGTGTGCAGGTCCACGGAACAGCAGGAAAACTAAGGTGTCACACTGACCAGACCGGGGTGAGCGGTGGGAGATAAGGGCAGGAGAGGGAGGCACACGCCAGGATGAGCATGATAGGCCACGCTAAGGATTTTGGACTTTATCCCCAAGGAAGTGGGGAGCCATCGGGAGCTGCAAGCAGGGAAGAGACGTGCTTACATCTGACGTTTTTAAGGCTCGTCTAGCTGTAACATACTGCGTAGGTTGGAGGTGGGCTGGCAGGAGGAGAGTAGGAGGCTCCTCCTGAAGTTCACATGAGAAGGCCAGGGACGTGGCTGAGGCCCTGGATCCCCCTGGAGGGACAGGCATGGCGTTTGGTAGGAGCTGGGGGGCTGCAGGTGGACCTAGGGTCAAGAAGGCTTCCACGGAGGCCACAGGGAAAGAGTTTTCCAGAAGGGGGAGCGTTGTCCAGGGTGCCGTGGAGCTCAGATGTCCAGTAAGTGGATGACTGAGAAGCATCGTTTGGCTTTCACAACGTAGAAGATATTGCTGATCTTAGAACATTCCTGGTGGAGGATGAGGGCAACACTCATCTTGAGTGGCTTGAGGGGTCAGTGGAAAGTAAGAAGAGAGGAGAAAGAGGGACAGAGGGACAGACAAAGAGTGATACTCTTCTGGAAGTAAAGAGAAAGGACCATTGCTGGGGGGGGGGGCGGAGAATAGTGAGTTTAGAAAGAATTATAGTTTTAAAAACTAGAGAGGCTTGCACACGTTTAAATGCCAAAGGGAAGGAGCTGGGTAGAGAGGAAAGACTGAAGAATTAGGAGAGAAAGGGACAATAGCCTGGGGCTCCTGAGACTATGCACTGAAGAAGGAAGTCTAGAACCCAGGTGGAGGAATTGGTCACTTGGCACATTTCATGGGCATTTTCCAATAAGACGTCTGCCTTTCTCACTAGACCGTAAGCTCCCGTATCTTATTCGATTCTGTATCCCTAGCACTGAGGCTAAGACCTGACACGGAAAGTGTCCTGTGAGCATTTAACTGAACTCATGTGTCCTTGGTGCTGGAAGTCCTCCCTTGGGCAGAGAGACCAAATGCCTTGACGTGTAGTGGGCTTCTGGCGTAGACTTTAAAAATGAGAGCTGTGGGTGACAGAGTCGCCTGGCCAATGATTAGGCTGGTACCTTTGGTCATTTATACTTGATGGGAAGGTAGTGGCTGAAATCCGTCACGATGGAGATGGAGAGAAACACACGGTATACAAGTCAAGAATGACTAGAGAAGTATTTCCCTCCCTCTTGGCTTTCTTCCTGGCCCAGAAAGGAAAAGGAACAATCCAACAGTCTCCACAGGAAAAGGAACAATGCTCCCACTTGGTGGGTCCATTTCTGTCGATGGGAGGCAGCTATTAGCACAGGCCTCAAACAGAACAAAAAGCTGGTTGCCAGCGTCTTTCCATCCAGTTGATCATAAATCTTATATAAATGTACAAATTAAACTAACTCAATGAAACAATTCCATTAGATTTTTTTTTCCTTACTGGCAAAGGGCACCATTAATCTTGAGGAGCAAACATTGTTCCGTATCTGTTCTGTTTTTCCCAAATCTCAAAATGCTTAAAGACTGACACTTATGCATGAGATTCTTCCAGGAGGGAGGGAATGAGTTGGAAATGGCCCCTGGGGTTTGTAGGAAGGGAAGATTGAAGCTGGGTGAAGAGGATGTGTGCCGGTTCCAGAAGCAGACTGGCTAACACTTCCAAGAAAGGAACATGCTACAGAGGTGTTTGTTGAGCCAGTATTTATTAACCATTGACCTTGTGCCTCTGGCCCAGGCTCTTTGCCAGACACAGGCAATGAAGAGAAGGCAGCAGAGTGCTGGCCTTTGGGAGCTCATCATTGCGCACCGTCCTAGAATGAGTTCAGTGTCCACTAGAGCTGCTTAGGGAAAGAGTCTTCTAGGTTCTGGTAAATTGGGCACATGAAGAGTCACTTGCGGATGCATGGAAATAATGATTCTGTTAGTCAGTGCAGTACCCTAGAAACCCCAGCGCAGGCTTCTTTGATAAAAGCCATATTACAGAGCATGACTGAAGAAGGCATGAGGCCCTCAGTCCCCTGTCCTGGACCTCTGTTCGGGGACTGGTCATGTGCTGTTGTGCCTACAGAGATACGACTGGGCTTGCGGGGGAAATTCCGAGTCCAACCAGTAACCTAAAAAAGAACCCAAGCCTTCCCCCTTCGCTACCCCCACTCCCGTGGCTTGACCCACTGAAGCACGTGACCCTGTGAATGTGTGCCTGGCCATTCAGATTTGTCTTTCTATTCCCTCATGCCCTGGAAACACAGGCAGAAGGGGGATAAGTGTTCTCCAAGCAGGGACAAAAAGCAAGGGATTCCAGACCTGCATGAGACCACAGGGGTTCCTGTGCTTGGGTTTTTTGAGATATCCCTGGATCCTTCTCACAAACCCCTCTTTTTACTCGAGGAGGTTCTGATTTTCGGAAACAAATGAGCGAGGCGGACACAGTCTCTGAAAAGAGCAACGAGGGAAGGAAGCCTGGGGAACAGGAACATTTAAGGTCAGGCAGAGGGAAAGGAGGAAACAAAACCAAAACAGAAGGGAGCAAACAGCTCTGGAGGCCCAGGAATGAATGCATTCCATTCACCGATTTCTAGCAAGCAGAAAGTTTCAAGGAGAAGGTGGGTGGTCATACTGAGTGTAACAGTGAGGCCAGTACGGTAAGGATGGGCAGATGCTATCACACCTTCCTGGATGGCCTTCCTTCCAGGCACGGCGGGAGAAGCCAGATGGCACTGGGGAGGGAGAGTTAGGAAGTGGAGAGGAGGAGTAAGAGTAACAAGAAATGTGGCAGATGAAAAAGAGAGAGAGAGAGAGAGAGGATAGTTGCCGGAAGAGGCCATCATCCGAGGGAGGTTTAGTAGGACAGTGTTGAGAGAGATCTAGAGAACTTTTCTCTAGGGTACAGCGTGGGTGAGAGTGGGCGGGATACAAACCTTCCCCTGGAGAAGGCTGGCACACTTCCTTGGGAGGTGCAGTGTTCTGTCACAGTGGTTTCTCCCCAGAGTTCGAGACAGAGAGGATGAGGGGACTGGGGAAGGGCCTCTCAGGGGAGCACAGCTGCCCCGTGGTATTCTGAGTCAGGCAAGTCTGAAGAGATCTTTTTATAGCCTCGCTTGAGTCACCACCAGGCTGTAGAATGTTCCCCCCCAACTTCTTTTGTCATCCCCCTAGCATTTTATTTGCAAATGAGAGGGCTGATGTCAGCAGGTTTCTTTTCCCTGGCCAGGTGCTGTTTGGGGGACTTCTTGGGGTGGAGGGAGTACCGTGGGTAGGGGAGTGGTCTGGAAGCTTGTAGGATTGTTTTTTGGTCACTTGTAAGCGTCATCAGATTATCTGTAGTATGTCTTTTTTGAGCATTCCTGCCCAACAATCATTAGATCCTTTAACTATGGAATCTGGTTTTTCTTCAGCTGGAAAAAAAAAAAAAAGTTCTCTTTTTATTTCTTTGATTGTTCCTTTTCAATTTGGTTTTTTTCCCCTTTGGAAGACAAATTCTTATTTATTCTCATATTTCCTTCCTATTTATTTTGTGTTTCATAATTTCTCTATCTTCTATGTTCTTTTTTCTTTTTTAATTTTTTTCTGAGCTGGTGGGGGGGTGGGGGGAGGGGGATGAGACTCCTTAAATTGGTTTCCTAGTTCACAGATTCTAAATGTGGTTTTGGTATATCCTGCTACTTAAGGCCTCTTCTGACTATGCGTTGCTGTGGCACTCACGGTTCTGTTTCTTACGGCTGTTCCCTCGCTGCTCCCTGTTCATACTTCCTTTTCCATCTCTGCAACATCTTCCTGCATGTCACTTTGTCCTTTGAGACTTAAATGTCTAACTCCCAATCCCATACCCGATGGGAGGTTTAATGCCCCTCCTAGGTTTTTTTTTTTGTTTGTTTGTTTGTTTCTTTTTGATCCCAGCAGGTTTTGTATAAATGGTCCCTTCAAGGTCCAATTTTCTTTGGCCAATCATCTCCTGACCTCACTCCTCCTTATAGCCAGCCCATCCTGGCCCGGACAAAGGCCACATCTTTCCCTGTGTTTCCCAAGCGCCATTCACCTTGTGTGGGGCTCTCTTTGCTGGAGGTGTAAGGAGGGGTGGTACCATTGCCCTCCAGAGAGCACACACTGTCCTTGCAAGTCCTGCCCCCTCCCCATCTTGGGAGCCTGCGTGCACCTGCTTCCCCAGGTGCCTTCCCCCCACCTCCTACTGGCTCGTGCTCATTCAAGAGCCCCCTTCTCCAGAATCCTAGTTTCTTTTTCTGTCAGTACTTAAACAGGCAGAAAAGCCATCACCAGACCTGTTTTCTCCTCAAGAGAGTCCGGGCTCCCGCTATTAAAATGACGATGTTTATAACTCAGTGCACTAATGAAAAAGGGGTTTTTTTAAGTTCTGCCTTGTGAACTCAGTCCATCTTGGGGAGAGAGATCTTCTTATTTCCAATTCCCAATTTCCTCCACATATGTAGTGGTCCTCATACCCCCTTTGATTTCTCTTAGGTTTCTCAGGGTTGGCAAGCAATGCGGGTTCCCACGGCAGTTATACCAGTTCCTTCTGGCAGTTTCCTGCCTCCTTTCCTTACGTGAGGCTTGTGTAGAATGTATGAAACATGTAATACATGTACAGCCACCAGCAATAACGTACAGACCCCAGAGAGCGTGACTCACCATTAGCCAGGAGTAAATAACAGACTCGTTGCCATTCTTCTTTGTCTACCTGATTCAGATTCACTTTTGTGACGCATCTGGTCCCCATACCATACTCTTGGGTGCTGGTCCCCTTACGCTGTCCGTATGCTTGTGTTAGGGCTGGTCAACCAATCCCAAAGGTTCATAGCTGCTTAGCATGCAACTGGCCATGTCCAGTTGACTAATTGCACACTAAAAAACACTGCGAAAATGGTGCAAAAAGCCTGTGATATCGCCACACAACTCTTACCCTTGTTGTTGTGAGTGTAAATTGGTAGAGTCTCTTTGGAGAATGGTTTGAACCTGTCAAAGTTGGGTGTTTATATACCATTTGACTCAGAAATGCCAACCCTGGGTATATTGCCAACAGAAATGAGCACTGACGTCCACCAAAAGTTATGTGCAAGACTATTCATAGCACGTTTAGTCATAATAGGCAAAAATAAGGAACAGACCAAATAGCTAACAATAGTAGGATAAAGAAAATGTAGCGTATTTACACAGTGGAACACTAGGCAGCAATGAAAAGGAACACCCCACTGCTGTGTATAATAAGGATAAATGTCAGGGCACCTGGGTGGCTCAGTTGGTTGAGTGGCCAACTTCGGCTCAGGTCACGATCTTGCTGCTTGAAGGCTTGTGAGTTCGAGTCCCGCGTCGGGCTCTCTGCTGACGGCTCAGAGCCTGGAGCCTGCTTTGGATTCTGTGTCTCCCTCCCTCTCTGCCCCTCCCCTGCTCACGCTCTGTCTCTCTCTCCCCAAAATAAATAAACATTAAAAAAAATTTAAAAACAAATAATAATATGGATAAATGTCATAATGGTGGGAGAAAGAGCCCAGGTATGTAACTGCACGATTCCATTTATGTGAAATTCAAGAGTAGGCATAACTAACCTGTAGTGATAGAGGTCAGAAGAGTGGTTGGTATTGGAGTGAGTATTGGCAGGGCAGGAGTTTGCTGGGGAACTACAAATGTTCTGTACTTTGATGTGGGAGGCATTTGCATAGGTGTCTGTCTATGTAAGAGATCACAGGGGCACCTGGATGGCTCAGTCAGTTAAGCATCCGACTCTTGATCTCGGCTCAGATCTTGATCTCAGGGTTATGAGTTCAAGTCCCATGTTGGGCTCTGCACTGGGTATGAAGCATACTTAAATTAAAAAAATCACAAAGCTGTACATTCAAGATTAGTGCACCTTACTGTATGTTATACTTGAGTTTTTAAAAAGTATGATGCAATATGTTGTAACACTAGGGAAGGAAGAATTGAGAGACTTTCTCGATTTGGGAAGGAGAAGAACACTTTCAGGGGCCAGGGGTTACCTCGAATTGCCTTATGTAGAAATCCTTCCTTTATCCTATTAACAGACATGTCTCCTCCTAGAACAGTTGAAGGTGATTTGCTACTCCACTGATGATTTGCCATTGAGTTGGTCCCTCCATGCCATCATAAGCGTCATCAGGGGTGCAAGTCCTTTGTCACACTTCCTGTGCTCCAGAAGCTTACAGTCTTACTAGCAGAAATAACATATTTAGAGAATTTAGTATTATTCCTTTTTCCTCAAGTACAATTTGTGAAGTGCAGAATTCTCCAGGAATTCAGGAGAAAGAAAAGTCAGTTAGAAAAGGCGGTGAGTGAGGAACACCTGGCTGGCTCATTCGGTTAAGTGTCCAATGCTTGGTTTCGGCTCAGGTCGTGATCTCACGGTCCGTGGGTTCGAGCCCCGCACCAGGCTCTGCGCTGACAGTGCGGAGCCTGCTTGGGATTTTGTCTTCTCTCTCTCTCTCTCTCTGCCCCTCCCCTGTGCGCATGATCTCTCTCTCTCTCTCTCTCAAAAATCAGTAAAATTTAAAAGGAAAAAAAATGGAGTGATTTCAATGAAGGAGGAAGAACTTGAGGGTTTTTAACCTGATGGGAAAACTGTCTGATAGTCTTTCATTGTTTACTTTCTTGTCCTTGTTTGACGGACCGTAGAAGACCTGCCAGCAAGTGCCGGGATAGTGACCAGCCGAGAGACAGCGAATTTGTCACATAGGGGAAATCAACCATGGAGAAGATCCCAGACTTGCCAGGAGATCTGGGTTTGGACCCTGAGCTGGCACCGGCCTGGGGCTCCAGAGACTGGGAAGACAGAATCGCAGTCAGAGGGGTGTAGGAATCAGGGACGACCTGGGGCCAGAGCTAAACTCTACACCTCGATGGAAAATAGTCTGCAGATACCCTTTGTTCGCTAGGAAAGCAGTTATTGTAAGTGCATTAAATATGGGGTATATGTGTGTAGGTGACGAGCTGACTCGAAGAGGCAGAATTAACAGAGAGTTAATAATTTCTCCTCTGTCACCTCATTCATGTGCCTGCACACACACACACACACACACACACACACACACACATACATACACACACACACACACATGCACATTGTCACACACCCACACATCTCTACCCCCTGTATGTACCCACCACCACTCCCACACACCCATAACACTCCCTACCCACACACCCACACACACCCATACACATCCCAAGCTCTGGTGCTGACAGGGAATTAGAAGTTTATCTAAAATCACCCTCCACTTGCCAGGCTGTAATGGGTGGAGCCATATGGGTGAGTGAAGGTTGGCAGGTATCTGAAGACAACAGAAACTCACATCAGCTGGCTGAATGTCTGTGCCTCCACAAGTCCCCTCACCCCCTGTGCTCTCACAATTGCTTTTGAAAAGGTTTTCTGGCTTCAAAGAAATCAAATCAAATTCGTTACCACGCAAATTGAAATTTGCAGGCTGGAGTCATCCTAGAAGTTGTAAACATCATTTAAAAGAAGATTTCAGTCTCCTTCTGTTTCTGCTTTCTCTAAGGAGCTGTTTTGTGCTGTTTGACCCCTTCCTACCTGGAATGGAACAAAGGTATGGTTTCTAGTTTACTTGTTTTTTTTTCTTCCTACCGAATTTGGGATTGATATGTTTGCTAACTTGTATTTATTGCTTCCGATGAAAAGGTACAAGGGAACTGAAAACTCTTGGTGGAGGATAGGGAGGATCTCGTGAAGCTAAGATGATTTGGGGATATATGTCCCATTTTAGGAGCATGGGAGTCACAACTCAGTCAGTTATTTGGGTTCTGAGCTTGCCTCCTGCATACCCTGGCTGTCCTGAAATCCTCCCTGCCGGAGCTCTCTCTCTCCCATGCCATGTCCACTGTGCCCAGCCCTTCACTCGTGACCTCTTCTTTTCTGCAGATTTCCATTACTATTGTCTCTGGCTGCCAGCAAATCTTCTTGATTTTGGAACTTGCTTCTGTGTATACATTGCCTCCTGCTTTGCTTAGGGCTCAAAAAGCTTTAGGGCCACGAGAAAGACTAAAGGGTCAGGGCTGAAGGAGCCCATGGGGGTTCAAGCCCTGAAGGGCTTGGAGTTGAGGGGTGCTCTGGACTGAGAGGTTCCCTGAATTCTTGGCTCAGAAGTGCAGTCAGCCTTAAAGTTCTTACAGTAAGATGGTGACTCCATCGGGAGATAGGTAAGATTTTGAGGGCTGGGTTGGAGCTTACTCACCATTCGCAAATTGTTTCTGGGGGGGAAGGTCACGTGCAGTACAAATAAACTTGTGGACTGCTGCCTAGTCATGTTGGGGATACTGTCTGTAGGACATTTCATTTTAAACATGTCAGTGTACCATTTGGGTACATGCCTAGTTCTCAAGCAAACATGCAGCTGTTCTAAAGATATTCTAGGAATGCTCGCATGTTTAAATCCCAGGTTCGTGTAAAAGGTTTTGTAAGAATCGCTGTGGTGGGTCGTTAGGTGCAATGTCCATATCTTCTTTCGGTAAATATTAATTGGGATCCTCGTGTGCTAGGTTCTTGGGGGTGCAGCAGCAAACTTACACACACACGGTTCCTTCCCTGTGTGGTTTCAGTTTTTTAGGGGGTACAGGTAATTAATCAGTCTCATAATTAAACATGCGATTATAGGTTTAGTATCTCACATGAAAGAAAGGAACACGGTGCTGTGAGACTGTTATAGCAGGAGTCGACCTTCTCTGGAGACTCAGGGAAGGTTTCCCAGTGGAGATGATTGAGCTGAGGTCTAAAGGGTAGGAGAGTAAAATACGTGAGAAGGGATCAAAGCGATATATTCTGGGTACAGGGTTGTACTTTGAGGAAATGAAAAAAGGCCAGGTGTTGTTAGGAGAAACAGCTTAGATAAAAACGAGCTGGAGGAAGTGATTAGGGGTCACTGTGGTCCAGGCCATATTAGGTACTTTCTCTTCTGGAAACAATGGCAGGAGATTGATGGATATTTGAGAGGCAAGAGAAGGACTGGCAGGATGAGATTATCTTAAAATGTCCATCTTAAATGTTATTCTGGCCATAGTGGAAAGAGTGACTTAGTGACGGCAGGGTGATCGGTTAGGGACTCTGACAGTGGTCCAGAAGAGAGATAATGGTAGTTTGGGTGAGGTGGGAGAGGAGGATGGTCGTGAAAATCCACTTTCTGGGTAAAATGGATGGACTTGAATTGAATATGTGATGGCGAGAGGAAAGGGGGTGTCCGCTAACAGGGTCATGGTGGACGTATGAAGGTTTGGGAGGGTGAGATGTGCCAAGTTGAATTTTGGACATGCTAAGTTTCAAGTGTGTTTAAGATATTCTGAAGGCTATGTCCAAAAGGCAGTTCATTTACAGCAATGGCTTTGTGGCTCCAGTGTGTGTGTGTGTGTGTGTGTGTGTGTGTGTGTGTGTGTGAGTTTGAGTCATGAGTGTTCTGGGGCCGTGGGTATGGATGAGATCCCTTAGGAAGAAATGTCAAAAGAAGAAAATGTAGAACAGAGCCTTGAGTACCTGCAACATTTAATGACCGGGTCGCGGAAGGATGAGTCAACAGTGGAAACAGAAAGTGTGAGCAGAAATGTAGGATAGAACCAGTGAGCCGTTAGGTGTATAGAAACAGCAATCCCCGAAAGCATGTCGGACTCTGAGGGAACAACTAGCTGGAGACTATGTGGGGCTGAGACATTGTTTTTCCTTTAATGAGCGAGATCTCGACAGTTGAAAAGTCAATCTAATGCTGTATGATTCCATTTATGTGTCACTTGCAAAATGGCAGTAAGGGTAGAGAACAAATAAATCAGTGGCTGCCAGAGGATAGGCACAGTGGGGGTGCCATATAAAGGGGAGTTCCTTGGGAGTTCACCGAGCAAGGTCCTTGGTGACAATGGAAGAGTTACGTTATCTTGATTGAGTGGTAGCTATACACGTCTATACATGGGCTAAAATCTCATAGAACACACACACACCCGCCCAGCCACACACACACCCACACATGTGCATGAAAATGGGTGAAAATGGGTGCATGTATAACTGGTGACTACGGGATAAAGTGTGTACCCGACAGTATTGTAGCGACGTCAGTTTCCTGGTTTGGGTGTTATAACACGGTAATAACAGTCATCTAAGATGTCACTAGTAGAAGTTAGTTGAAGGAGACACAGGACCTGCGACTATTTTTGCAAATTTCTGTGAGTCCGTTTCAAAAATAGACCCAACCCAGGTCTATTTTTTTTTTATTTTTTACGTCATTTTATTATTTTGTTTTATTTTGAGAGAGAGGGAGAGACAGAGCATGAGCAGGGGAGGGGCAGAGAGAGAGGGAGACACAGAATCCGAAGCAGGCTCCAGGCTCCGAGCTGTCAGCCCAGAGCCCGACACAGGGCTCAAACTCACGAACCACGAGATCATGACCTGAGCCAGAGCCGGATGCCCAACCGACTGAGCCACCCAGATGCCCCTATTTTATTTTTATTTTAAGCTTTATTTCCAAAGGAAAAGGTGTAAAACGTCGGTGATAAAGATAGGAAATTGACAGTGGAAAGATGTCCTGGAGGAACGTGTTTTTCTCTTTTTCTTTAGTATTTTGTCCTGTAGGTGAGGCTCAATTATTACTCTCATCATTATTACTCATGCATCACACACAGGAAGCACTTATCATTAAAATATAACTCAAATGGGGTGGCTGGCTGGCTCGGTTGGTTAGAGCATGTGACTCTTGATCTCACAGTCATGAGTTTGAGCCCCGTGTTGGGCTTAGAGATTACTTAAAAGAAACACAATTAAAAAAAAACTTTGGGCTTCCTGGGATGGCTCAGTCAATTAAGCATCTGACTCTTGATTTCAGCTCAGGTCATGATCTGACGGTTTGTGGGATCGAGCCTCAAGTTAGAGACTGTGACCGACAGTGTGGAGCCTGCTTGGGATTCTCTCTCTCCCCCTCTTTCTCTGCCCCTCTCCCATTTACTTTCTCTCTCTCTCACAAAAATAAATAAATATACTTAAAAATTTTTTAAAAATAACTCAAACCCCCTCCAGTTCTTGTCTCTAGAAGACAATCCGGAGACAGTTTGGGGAACTAAGGCAAATGCATTGGTGTTTGACCTTGTGCATTGTTTTACCTGGTGTCAGAGGTGGTCTGCTCCCTCCTGGAAGGGCGGTCTTTGTTTACAGTTATATTTCAGAGTAAGTGAGGAGTGCATATGCTTTGAAAAGCCTTCTTTATGTATGTGTGTATTTTTCTTTCCAAGTTTTTATTTAAATTCTGGTTAGTTAGCATACAACGCAAGATTGGTTTCAGGAGTAGAATCCTGTGATTCATCACTTACATATAACACCCAGTGCTCATCCCAACAAGTGCCCTCCTTAATGCCCATCACCCCTTTAATCCACTCCCCCCACCCCACCCCCATCAACCCTCGGTTTGTTCTGTATTTAAGAGTCTCTCATGGTTTGTTTCCCCTCTCTAACCGCCCCCCCCATATGTTCATCTGTCTTGTTTCTTAAATTCCACATACGAGTGAAATCATATGGTATTTGTCTTTCTCTGACTGACTTATTTTGTTGAAAAGCCATACTTAAGATACGAATTTCCCCACTATTTTTGTTGTGCGTTATAAGGTGTATACAGAGAAGTTCATAAAACACAAAGTTTAACACCTATAAATACCAGTTTAACCCAAGTCAGTAACTGTAGCAATACCTACTAGCACGCCAGAAGTCTCTCACGTGCCCCCTTTCCCTTTTTTGAAAATAGCTTTTTTGACATAGGATTTCAATGCTGTAAAACTGATCTGATTTAAGTGTCTCAGTCAATAGTCTTTGGTGTATTTACAGAGGTATGCAGCTATCGTCACAATGATTTTAGACTCTTCCTGTCACCCCAGAAAGATACCTCATGCCCATCACCGGTCATTCCGTATTCCCCAGCCACGTCTCCACTCTCACCCTTGGCAACCACTACGCTCCTTTCTGTTTCTATAGATCTGCCAACTCTGGGCATTTTATATAAATGAGATTCTACAATATGTGGCATTTTATGGCTTCCTTCACTTAGCTCGGTATTTTGAGGTTCATCTATGTTGTAGCTCGCATTGGTACATCCTTCCTTTTTATTGCCAAATAGTATTCAGTCGTGTAGACATGCGTGTTATGTTCACCCACGAATCAATTGATGGCCATTCAGGTTGTTTTCATAATTGCCAAATGAACGTGCGTGTACAAATTCTTGTGTGGACGTATGTTTCCAGTGCTTTGGGGTAGAGACCTAGGAGTGGAATTGCTCCATCATACAGAAACTCCGCGTTTAACACATTGAGAACCTGCCAAATTGTTTCCAGAAGTCCCACCAGCAAGTGCATGTAGGTTCCCATTTGTCAACATCCTCACCAAAGCCTGTTATTATTTGTATTTATTATAATAGCCATCCTAATGGATGTGAAGTGGTATCTCCTTGTGGTTTTGATTTGAGTCTCTCTCTCAACTAATGACATTAAGCTCCTGTTCATGTGTGTTACTGGCCATTCATGTATCTTTTTTGGAGAAATTGTATTCAAATCCTTTGTTTTTTAATTGGGTTATTTGCTTTGTTAGTGAGTTTTAAGAGTTTTTGTATATACATTCTTGATACGAAATTTTTATCGGGTATTCAATTTGCAAACATTTGCGTGTTGTCTTTTCACTTTCCTGATGGTATCATTTGAAGTGTGAGAGTTTTTTTATTTTAATGGCCAAATTTATCAAGTTTGTCTTTTTTCCTTTGTACTTTAGAGAGAGAGAGAGAGAGAGAGAACTTGCATGCTCTTGCAAGCGGGGGAGGGGCAGAAGGAGAGAGAGAATCGTAAGCAGGTGCCGCACTCAGTGCAGCGTCTAACTTAGGGCTTATTCCCACAACCCTGCGATCATGAGCTGAGCTGAAATCAAGCGTTGGATGCTCAACTGACTGAGCCACTCAGGCGCCCCAACTTTGCCTTTTTTTTTCACTTGGTGTGGTATCTAAGAAATCATGGTCCGATCTAAAGTCACAAAGATTTATTACTTTTTTAAAGTGTAAGTGAGCCCAAGATGGCCCTGTTATATTCTTCTCTAGGCAATTTATTTGTATTTAATTTTTTAGTGTTTTTAAAAACATTTTTAAATGTCTGTTTATTTTTGAGAGAGACAGAGTACAAGTGGGGGAGGGACAGAGAGAGAGGGAGACACGGAATCCGAAGCAGGCTCCAGGCTCCGAGCTGTCAGCCCGGAGCCTGACACGGGGCTCAAACTTGTGAACCGCGACACCGTGACATGAGCTGAAGTCGGACGCTTAACCGACTGAGCCACCCAGGCACCCCGGTGGTTTATTTTTCAAAAGCAAGCAGAGACCCATTAGCTGAAAAGCTGGTGGTGCTAAACTCAAATTCTTGTACATTCAGTGGTTTTAAGCATCGCCCAAATGAGCAGAATTTAGTCCTGTAAAGACTGCTTTGCCTACCTTGTGAAGCTGACAACATTTGTTAGCCGTAGACAGAGTAAGCCGCGGTGCTGTAAAGATCCCAAGCTCGGTGACCCTTTGAACTCTCTGACACAAGTGCTCTACTGTGTGGCCAAGCTGACACCACGTAGACACATCGGCCTCTCTCCCTTGGAATTTCCCCTGAGGTCGGTGGCCCTGCTGAACAATGGACAGTCCCTGGCATGGTGTGATAAGCCTCTCCCTCAACCTACCCTCTGTGTCTCCCACACAAGGCATGCGCACATTACTGCCATCTTGTGTCTGTATCGTGTCTTTTTCTTTCATCAGCCCTCCAATCCTCCAACTCACTCCCTACAGTTGGCTTCTAAAAGTTGTATAGTTTCAAGCAGTACTTTTAGGTCTGTGATTCACTTTGAGTTGCTTTTTTTATGTGGTGTGGGACAGGGGTACGGTTTCATCCTTTCGGACGTGGCTATTCAGTTGTCCCGCCAGCATTTTGTTAAAAATACTATCCTTTCAACTCTTACGATCTTGGTGCCTTTGTTGAAAATCAGCTGGTCACACACACACACACACACACACACAGATTTATTTCTGGACTCTCAGTTCTCTTCCATTGGTATCTGTGTCTATCCTTATGTCAGCACCACACTGTCTTGATGCTGTAGATTTGCAGTAAATTTGAAATTGGGAAATGTGAGTCCTCCAACTTGGTTCTTTTAAAAATCGCTTCGACTATTCTGGGTCTTTTGCAATTCCGTGAAGATTTTAGAATCAGCTCGTCAGTTTCTGAGTTTTGGATAGGGGTTGCATTAAACCCGTAGATCAATTTAGGGGGAATTTCCATCTTAACATTTTAAGTATTCTGATCCATTAACATGGGATGTCTTTCTCTTTATTTAGAGCTTTATTTTCCTTCAACGTGTTGTAGTTTTTGGCGTACAAGTCTTGCACTTCTTTTGTTGAATTTATTCCTAGGTGTTTTCTTCTTTTTGATGGTATTCTGAATGGAATTATTTTTATAATTTCTTCTTTGGTTTGTTGCTAGCATATAGAAACACAATTGACTTTTGTTATTATTCTTGTATCTGTACCTTCGCCGAACCTGTCTGTTAACTCTGGGAACTTTTTAGTAAATCTCTTTGGATTTTCTATATAGAAGGTCATGTTTTCTGCACATAGTTTTACTTTTCCTTTCCAATTTTGATGGCTTGTATGTCTTTATTTAGCTTAATTTGCCTGAGGAGAGCCTCCAATATAGTGTTGAACAGAAGTGGTAAGAAAAGACATCCTTGTCTTGCTCCTGATCTTAGGGGAAAGCAACCAGTCTTTCATCAAGTATAATGTTAGCTTGGGTTTTCTGCAGATTAGATTGAAGACATTCCCATCTGTTCTTAGTTTTTTGTTTTTGATTTGTTTTCATTATCAAGAGATGTTGGATTTTTGTCAAATGCTCTTTGTGTAACTTTTGAGATGACCATGTGGTTTTTATCTCTTTATCAATATGGTATATAGTATATTAATTGATTTTTAATGTTAAATCAATCTTGTATTCTATGATAAAACCCAGTTGGTGTGTAACTGTTTATGAAGGATTGATAATTAGTTTTTCTCGAAATATTCAGTAGAATTCATCAATGAAGCCATCTGGGCTTTCCTTGTGGAAGTATTAATTGTAATTACTAATTCAATCTCTTTACCTGTCACAGGCCTATTCAGGTTTTCTGTTTCTTCATGAATCACTTTTGGCAATTCATGTTCCTCCAGGAATTGGTCCACATCACCTCTGTTACCGTATTTGTTGGCATGTAGTTGTTTAAAGTATCACCTTACAATCCTCTTAATATGTGTAGGATTGATGATAATGTCTCTTTTTTCATTCCTGATTCTTATGACAGATGTTTTCTCTCTTTCTCTTGGTCCGTCTGCCTAAAGGTTTGTCAATTTGATGATCTTTTCAAAGAACCATCTTTTGGAATCTTTTCTTTTGGAATCTTTTGAAATTTGAAATTTGGAATCCAAATTTCTTTTGGAATCTTTTGATTCCTCTAGTGTTTTGTGTTCTGCCTCATTGAGTTTCTAATGTAATGGTTATTCTTTTCTTTCTTCTCTTTGCCTTGGGTTTAGCTTGCTCTCCTTTTTCTGGATCTAGAGTTGAAGGTTTTGGTTATTGATTTATGATTTCCTCTTTTCTAAAGAATAAATTTCCCTTTATGTCCTGTTTTAGCTGCAGAGCATGTCTTCTTTCTGATTTTAGTTCTCTCCCCACCAAAGGCATGGAGTACTCTACTTCTCAAATATCTTTCTCACTTTCCTAAACAGTATATTTTAGTTGCCTATTTGGGAATGTTAATTTTTAAAAATATTTTTAATTTGAGAGAGAGCACATGAGTGGGGTAGAGGGGCAGAGAGAGAGAGACAGACAGACAGACAGACTCTTAAGTGGGCTCCATGCTCAGCATGGAACCTGACGTGGGGCTTGATCTCAAGACCCTGGGATGGTGACCTGAGCAGGAATCAAGAGTCAGATGCTCAACGGCTGAGCCATCTAGGTGCCTCTGTCTGGGAATGTTATTTGAATGAAGTCACATTGTATATATTTGCGTACACGTGTGTGTGTGTGTGTGTGTGTGTGTGTGTGTGTGTGTTGTCCCTTAATATACTGGTGTTATGTTTTTACAAGTAGTCTTACTTGGTTCATTTGCCCTTGGTCTTATTTTCCATGGCCTGATATTGTACCATTATAATTTATTTACGTAATACATAAATGTGTAATTAACATTTTATTTTTGACGAACATTTGGGTTTCCATTTTGAAGCAATTATGAATACTGTGATGTACATCCTTGTACATGTATCTTGGAGAATATGTGCACACATTCCTCTAATGTAGAGACTTAGTTAGAAGTAGGACCGGTAAGTCACAATGTGTGTGTATTTTCTATTTCATTAGCAAATGCCACTGTTTTCCAATGTGACTGAACCATTAGTAATATGAGAGTTTCCATTACTGCCCATAAACACTTGGTATTTTCAGTTGTTTTAATTTTAGTCATTCTGGTGGGTGTAGTGGTATGTTAGTGTAGTTTTAATTTTCGTTTCCCCAATTGCTAGGTTGAGCCTTCTTTTTGTGTTTATTGACCATCCGAATATTCTCTTTTGTGAAGTGTTGTTGAAACCTTTGTCCATTTTTCTTGTATATTGCAGTCTTTTTATTACTGATCTCTAGAAGTTCTTATATATTCTGCAAAGAAAGCCTTTGTTATAAGGGTATTACATATATCCCATTTGATGGTTTGTCTTTTCATTATTTATGGTGCCTTTGGACAAGCATGTTCTGTGTTTTAAATTTTTTTAAGTTTATTTATTTATTTTGAGAGAGACAGAGACAGCATGAGTGGTAGAGGGGTAAAGAGAGAAGGGGAGAGAGGAGAATCCCAAGCCGGCTCTGCACTGACAGCGCGGAGCCTGACACGAGGCTCAAACTCATGAACCGTGAGATCATGACCTGAGCCAAGATCAAGAGTTGGACGCCTGACCGACTGAGCCACCCACACGCCCCTAATTTTTAATATAGTATAAAATACCACTAATTTTCTTTTTGGGTGGTGCTTTTTGTGTTTTGTTGAAAAAAATCCACACTACCCCAAGATCATGAAAATTTTTTCCTATATTATCTTTCAAAAAACTTTATTGCTTGCCTTTTTTTTTTTAAGATTTTATTTTTAAGTAATCTCTCAACCCAACATGGGGCTCGAACTCAACGTGGAAATCAAGAGTCACATGCTGTACTGACTGAGCCAGCCAGGTGCCCCCTCCTATTTTTTTTTTTAAAGACACACTTACGTTTATTCAGCACCATGATCAGACTCTTACACTTTAACAATCAACAGCATGGGTGCAAAAAAAAAAAAAAGTCTACATTAAAACCCTTTGTGGGAATATTTTGCCCTTTCCACTGAACAGAAACTATAATAACCTCTTATATAATTAGTCACAAATACAGTCCATGAAGTTTTTGCTCTGACACATGAGTGTTGTTTAAAACATGTCTTTGGTGTTTTTTTTTTAAGTTTTAATTTAAATTCCAGTTGGCTAACATACAGTATAATGTTAGTTTCAGGTGTACAATACAGTGACTCAACTATTCCATTCAACATCTGGTGCTCATCGCAACAAGTGCCCTCCTTAGTCCCCATCACCTATGTCCTCCCTCCCCCTGCCCACCTCCCCTCTGGTCACCGTGAGTGTGTTCTTTATGCTTAAGAGTCTGTTTCTTGGTTTGTCTCTTTTTTAACTTAGGCTTGTTTATTTCGTTTCTTAAATTCCACACGAGTGAAATCATATGGTATTTGTCTTTCTCTGAGTAACTCATTTTGCTTTAGCATAATGACATGGATAGAGCTAAAATATACCTCAGTATCAGCTAGGTCCTGCCACCACTGTGTGGCCAAGTTCACAAATCTGTTGTAATCTGTAGCTTCCCTGTCACTTCTCTGGCTCTCCTCTCCCACTAAGCTTTGTTTCCGGTTGAACAGTGTGGAATCAAGTCGTTAGTCTAAACCAAATAGTAAGAATCAAGGCTACAATCTGCAAAACTAAAAGGCAACTGACAGAATGGGAGAAGATACTTGCAAACAACATATCAGATAAAGGGTTAGTACCCAAAATCTACAAAGGACTTATTAAACTCAACACCCAAAAAACAAATAATCCAGTGAAGAGATGGGCAAAAGACATGAATAGACACTTCTCCAAAGAAGACGTCCAGATGGCCAACTGACACATGAAAAAATGCTCAACATCACTCATCATCAGGGAAATACAGATCAAAACCACAATGAGATACCACCTCACACCTGTCAAAATGGCTAACATTAACAAATCAGGCAACAACAGATGTTGGCGAGGATGTGGAGAAAGAGGATCCCTTTTGCATTGTTGGTGGGAATGCAAGCTGGTGCAGCCACTCTGGAAAAGAGTATGGAGGTTCCTCAAAAAACTAAAAATAGAACTACCCTACGACCCAGGAATTGCACTACTAGGCATTTATCCACAGGATACAGGTGTGCTGTTTCGAAGGGACACATGCACCCCCATGTTTATGGCAGCACTATCAACAATAGCCAAAGTATGGAAAGAGCCCAAATGTCCATCGATGGATGAATGGATAAAGAAGATGTGGTATATATATACAATGGAGTATTACTCGGCAATCATAAAGAATGAAATCTTGCCATTTGCAACTACGTGGATGGAACTGGAGGATATTATGCTAAGCAAAATTAGAGAAAGACAAAAATCATATGACTTCACTCCTATGAGGACTTTAAGAGACAAAACAGATGAACATAAGGGAAGGGAAACAAAAATAATATAAAAACGGGGGGGGGGGACAAAACAGAAGAGACTCATAAATATGGAGAACAAACTAAGGGTTACGGGAGGGATCGTGGGAGGGGGGATGGGCTAAATGGGTAAGGAGCATTATGAAATCTCCTGAAATCATTGCTTCACTATATGCTAACTAATTTGGATATAAATTTTAAAAACTAAAAAATAAAGTTAAAAAAGGCTACAATCCAATAGAAAATTTTGTTTCCTACAAATTTTACTGACCTGCATACTAATATCAACAATTTTACTGCAATTATCATGTTAATTATGTTGCACTGCTCAGCTATTTTAAGGTTACTGGGTTCATTATCCATTGCAAAAATGAACTCAAAACATAAAAAAGTGTTTACTTACATTGTTTGCCTTTTAAATACATCTTTAATCTACTTGGAATTGATTTTTGTCTATACTATAGGCAGAAGGTCAATTTATATTTACAGTATGGGCTCCAAATTATCCCAGTAACACATATGGAAAAGTTTGTCCTTCCCCTACTGATTTACAATGTCTTTTTTTTTTTTGTTTTTAGGTTTTATTTATTTATTTTTGAGAGAGAGAGCAAGCAGTGGAGGAGCAGAGAGAGAAAATCCCAAGCAGTGCAGAGCCCAATGTGGGGCTCAAACTCATGAACCCATGAGATCATGACCTGAGCCGAAATCAAGAGTCAGATGCTTAACTGACTGAGCCACCCAGGCACCTATACAATGTCACTTTTCAAGTGTTATTGTATATGTTTGTTTGTTTCCAGCCCACTATCCTTTTACTGATGTATTTTTTCTGTCACTGAGTCAACACCACACTGTCTTAATAATTATAACTTTGCAGGCCACCTGGGTGGCTCTGTCCATTGAGCATCCGACTTTGGCTCAGGTCATGATCTCACAGTTTCTGAGTTGGAACCCCACATCAGGCTCACTGCTGTCAGCTCAGAGTCTGCTTCAGATCCTCTGTCCCCCTCTCTCTCTGCCCCTCCCCCGCTCATGCTGTCTCTCTAAAAAAATAATAACAATAATTATGACTTTGCAATAAGTCTAGATATTTGTTAGGACAAATCTTCCCTTATCTTATTCCTCTTCAAGAATATTTTATCTCTTTTTGGCCTTTTGTAATTCCAAATAAATTTTAGAATACATTTTTTTGATGTAAACAAAACAAAACAAGAACAAACTCCCTCCGAAAGAACATTGAGAATTTGATTTGGATTGTATTATGTCTATGAATTAATTTGGAGTGCATTGACATCTTTATAATATTCAGCTTCTGACCAGGGAACAAAATATTAACTGTCTTGTGGATCTACTTAATGTCTCTCAATAGAGTTCTGTAATGTTCCCCATAGATAATCACCACATCTTTTGTTAGATTTATTCCTAGATATTTCGTATGTTATGTAATTGTAAGTTTTTATCTTTACAAAATTTCAATATTCTTTTTTTTTTGCTGGTATGGGAATAAATGCCTTTTCTTAAAAGTTTATTTATTATTTTGAGGGTGGGGAGGGCAGAGAGAGAGGAAGAGCGAGAATCCTAGGCTGGCTCTGAGCTGTCAGCACAGAGCCCCACTCAAGTCTCAGTCCCACGAACCGTGAGATCAAGACCTGAGGTGAAGTCAAGAGCCAGATACTCAACTGACTGAGCCACCCCGTGCCCTGAGAATAAATGACTTTTAAAATGATTGATTAGGTATCCAGCAATTCTGTTTAACTTTCATAGATTCTTATAATTTATCTGTGTGTTCTCTTGAATGTTTTATATATACAATGTACCTTCAAAGAATGAAAGCATTTTCTCTCTTTTTTTTTTTGCAGCTGTTATATGCTTTTTATTTCCTTTTCTTGCCTCAGTGTCCTAGGGAGGTCCTTCAGTACAGTGTTGAGTAGAAGTGTAATTGGAGGCATCTTTAACTTATTTCCAGTACCAAAGAAAAGTGTTCAGTGTTTCACCATTATGGATATTTGCTGTAGGTTTTGTTTTGGTTTGTTTTGGCTGGTTTGGTTTACATACTCTTTCTCAGCTAAGAGAGATAATTTTTCCTATTTTGCTATGAGTTTTTGTTATGAACGGATGAAATTTTCTTACACTGTTGTGTCTATTGAGGTGATGATACGATTTTTCTCACTGATTCTCTCTTGGTGGAGAGTTATCTTAATTTTCTTAATGTTAAATTGACTTTGCATTTCTGGAATGAAGACTAGTTGATTATGATGTTTTATCTTTTTTATATATTGCTGGTTTGGGTTTGTGAATATTTTTATTAGGATTTTTCCATCTATGTTCATTAGTAAAATTGGCCTATAAACAATCTTTCTCAGGGTGTTTGGGTGGCTCAGTTGGTTGAGCAACGGACTTCAGCCCAGGTCATGATGTCATGGTTTGTGGGTTCAAGCCCCATGTTGGGCTTTGCACTGACAGCGCAGAGCCTGCTTCTGATTCCCTGTCTTCCTCTCTCTCTGCTTCTCCTCCACTCGCACTCTCTTTCTCAAAAATAAATAAACATTTTTTAAAAATCTTTTAAAAAATGCCTGGGTGGCTCATTTGGTTAAATGTCAGAATTTGGCTCAGGTCATGATCCCACAGCTCATGAGTTCGAGCTCTGCATCAGGCTCTGTGCTGACAGCTCAAGAGCCTGGAGCCTGCTTCAGGTTCGTGTCTCCCTCTCTCTCTCTGCCCCTCCTCTGCTCACACTCTGTCTGTCTCTCTCAAAAACAACTAAACATTAAAATTTTTTTTAATGAAAAAAAACTTCAGTCTTTCTCATACCGTCCCAAAGATTAAGGTAGCCTCGGGGTGGGCTCCTGAGTGACTCAGTCAGTAGAGCATGCAACTCTTGATCTTGGGGTTGTGAGTTTGAGACCCACATTGGGTGTAGAGATTACTTCAAAAAGAAAGATTAAAGTAGCCTTACACAATGAGTTGGGGGAATGGATTATTCCATTTCATTTATCTGAAAATTTTTTGTAAGTTTAAAATGATTTCTCCATTGACTTTAGTAGAACTTGTGTGAAGCCATCTGGGCCTGGAGTTTTCCTTGTGAGAAAAGTTTAGACCACCAACCATTATCTTTGGTGGTTGAAGAGTATTCACGTTTGCTATTTCTTCTTAAATTCTTCTGATATATTTTTCTAGGAATTCATCCATGTCATCTGAATTTTCACAATATGGAAATAAAGTTAATAATGTCCACTTAATGTTTTTTTTATGCTTGTAGAATCTGTAATTCTTCTTCAGTACTAATCTTGGCATTTGTATTTTTCTCTTATTTTTCTGACAGATTACACTAGAAATTTGTCAGTTCTATTAGTCTTATCAAAGAAATACCTTTGTTAAGGGAGGGGCCAAGATGGCGGAGCAGCATGGAAGTTTTTTTTGCCTGTCTCATGCCTGAAATGCAGCTAGGTCAACAATAAACCATTCTGCACATCTAGAAAACTGATGTGAGGATCAACACAACAATCTGCACAACCTGAACCACAGAACTCGGCAGGTACACAGCGTGGAGAGGTGAACTGGGGAAGAGAGAAGCCGCGGAGGGCAGGGAGCTGTGTTTGCTTGTGGAGAGAGGATGGAGACAGGGCGAGAGTATGGGAAAACAATCCCCCCAAAAGCAGCTGGAGAGAAAGAAAGAGTAGAAACACCGGCAAAGGACTGCACACGAAAGGAAGAAAGGAGAGGGTTTAACTTCCATTAAGACTCTATAAACCAGGGGAGCACAGAGTCTGAAACTCAGCAGCTTGTTACCTGGTGGTGCTCTGGTGGGAAGGGCGAATCCCCAGGAAGAGAGTGGGATCCAGGGGGTCCTTGGGACACACGAGGAGAGGCAGTTCACTGCTGGGAGGACATTGGGTAGAGGCTGTGTGGCCTCTCCCCACAGACAAAGATCCCAGTGGACCCTGGAGAACAACAGCATTTGCTGGTGCTGGAACAAGGTCATTAAGTGTGAAGCCTGGTGCCAGATGTGTGTCGTGATTTTCCATAATCCCTGAAAGGCTGCTGCTATATGATTGCATGAACTTTTTCTGGGGTGGCTGGTACCTGGCCATGGTCTCTGGGCATCAGTAGAGGCACGGTCGTGTGAACATTCCTGGGGGCGGGCCAGCACCTGGCCATTGCTCAGTGAACCCCCCCCCCCCCTCCTGAGAGGGTCTAAGCAAGTCAAAGCTACACAGCCCTCAGAAGTGAAGGGTTTGGAAACATAGACCCATTTGAGATAAAAGTCGGGAGGGAGGTGCTGCCTGGCAGGCTGACAGCTTGGTCACAAACAGCGCAGAAGCTGGGAGTGACGGAAGCTGGAGACAAAGGAGGGATGCTTGATTGCCAGTCGGGGAAAGCACAGAGTTCTGAAACTGGAGACTGGGTAGCTGGGTGATGCCATTCTCATCCCTCCTGCACATGCACGAACACACCTAATGCACCGCCAACAATCCACCCAAGTAAGCTAAGCAGTGCCATCTAGTGGAGAATGGAGCTGTTACACCAAGCACTGTCCATCTGGGTCAATTGTGCTCTAGAGGAACACCACAAGTCTCTCTGCCTGCTTCGTTTACGGACTATAAGGGGCTTCATAGCTTGACTTCTAGGGGATACCGATGTAATTTCAATTGTATTTCATTCTGTTTATTGGTCCATCTATTCAATTTTTTTCTTTTTCTGTTCTGATTCTTGAATACAGGAAGAGAAAAAATTTATTTTTATTTTTCATTTGTATAAAAAAGATTTTTCTTTATTTTTTTACTATATTTCTTACTTTTTTGTAAATTTTTAAAATTCTATTTTACTTTCATCATTTCGGTTTATTCTATTTTATTGTATTGAATTCTAAAATTTTCAGACATTTGCCTTTTTTTATCTTTTTTTTTTCTTTTCTTCCCTTTTTCCTCTATTCTATCAAGCTTCTTTCAACAACCAGACCACAACACACCTAGGATCTAGCATCCTTTATTTGAATTTTTTGTCTTGTTTTTAATTTTTAAATTTTATTTATTTATTTTTATTTCATTAATTCTTTTTCTTCCATCAAAATGGTGAAACAAAGGAATTCATCCCCAAAGAAACATCAGGAAGAAATGACAGCTGGGGACTTAATCAACACAGATACAAACAAGATGTCTGAACCAGCATTTAGTTCAGTAATCATGATAATAAGATTACTAGCTGGGGTTGAAAAAAACATAGAATCCCTTTCTGCAGAGATAAAAGAAGTAAAATCTAATCAGGATGAAATTAAAAATGCGATAACTGAGATGCAATCTCAAATGGATGCCACGGCAGCAAGGATGGATGATGCAGAGCAGTGAATTAGCGATATAGAGGACAAACTTATGGAGGACAATGAAGCAGAAAAAAGAGGGAAACTAAGGCAAAAGAGCACGATATAGGAATTAGAGAACTCAGTGACTCATTTAAAAGGAATAACATCCAAATCATAGAGGTCCCAGAAGATGAAGCGAGAGAAAAAGGGGTAGAAGGTTTATGAGAGCAAATCATACCAGAAAACTTTCCTTACCTGGGGAAAGACACAGACATCAAAATCCAGGAAGCACAGAGAACTCCCATTAGATTTGACAAAAACCGACCATCAACAAGGCATATCATAGTCAAATTCACAAAACTCAGGAAAGAATCGTGAAAGCAGCAAGAGGAAAAAAAGTCCTTAACCTGTAAGGGAAGACAGATCAGGTTTGCAGCAGACCCATCCACAGAAACTGGGCAGGCCAGAAAGGAGTGGCAGGATATATTCAATGTGCTGAATTGGAAAACTATGCAGCCAAGAATTCTTTATCCAGCAAGGCTGTCATTCAAAATAGAAGGAGAGAGAAAAAGTTTTCCCCAAACTGAAGGAGTTTGTGACCACTAAACTAACCCTGCAAGAAATTTTAAGGTGGATTCTCTGAGGGGAGGAAAGATGAAACAAAAAAAAAAGGACCATAAGCAACAAAGACTAGAAGGGACCAGAGGACACCAACAGAAACTCCAACTCTATAGGCAACATAATGGCAATAAATTCATATCTTTCAGTACTCACTCTAAATGTCAATGTACTAAATGCTCCAATGAAAAGACAGAAGGTAACAGAATGGATAAGAAAACAAGATCCATCTGTATGCTGTTTACAAGACACCAAACTCATTCTACAAGGCCAACATTACCTTGATTCCAAAATCAAAGACCCCACTAAAAAGGAAAACTCTCGACCAATTTCCCTGATGAACATGGATGCAGAAATCCTCAACAAGATACTAGTCAACCAGATCCAGCAATATGATGAAAGAATAATTCACCACAACCAAGTGGGATTTATACCTGGGATGCAGGGCTGGTTAAACATCCCCAAAACAATCAATGTGATACATCACGTTAATAAAAGAAAGGGCAAGAACCACATGATCCTCTCAATAGATGCAGAGAAAGCATTTGACAAAATATAGCATCCTTTCTTGATAAAAACCATCAAGAAAGTAGGGAAAGAAGTATTATTCCTCAAGATCATAAAAGCCATGTATGAAAGACCCACCACTAATATCATCCTCAATGGGAAAAACTGAGAGCTTTCCTAAGGTCAGGAACATGACAGGGATGTCCACTCTTGCCACTGTTACTCAACATAGTATCGGAAGTCCTAGCCTTAGCAATCAGACAACACAAAGGAAAAAAAGACATCCAAATCGGCCAGGAGTAAGTCAAACTTTCACTCTTCATAGACGACATGGTACTCTATGTGGAAAACCCAAAAGATTCCACCAAAAACCTGTTAGAACTGATCCATGAATTCAGCAAAGTTGCAGGATATGAAACCAACGCACAGAAATCGGATGCATTCCTATACACCAAGTGTATACCATAGTATACCATAGTATAGCTTATGAAAGAAATTGAAGAAGACACGAAAAGTGGAAAAATATTCCATGCTCATGGATTGGATGAACAAATATTGTTAAAATGTCGATACTACCCAAAGCAATCTTGTATACTCAATGCAACCCCTATCAAGATAACACCAGAATTCTTCACAGAACTAGAAAAAAACAATCCTAAAATTTGTATGAAACCACAAAAGACCCTGAAAAGCCAAAGCAACCCTGAAAAAGAAAACCAAAGGTAGAGGCATCACGATCCTGGACTTCAAGATGTATTACGAAGCTGTAATCATCAAGACAATATGGTACTGGCACAAAAACAGACACTCAGATCAGTGGAACAGAATAGAGAACCCAAAAATGGACCCACAAGTGTATGGCCAACTAATCTTGGACAAAGCAGGAAAGAATATCCGATGAAATAGACAGTCTCTTCAGCAAATGGTGCTGGGAAAACTGGATAGTGACATACAGAAAAATGAACCTGGACCACTTTCTTACATCATACACAAAAATAAACTCAAAATGGATGAAAGACCTAAATGTAAGACAGGAAGCCATCAAAATCCTAGAGGAGAAAGCAGGCAAAAACTTCTTTGACCTTGGCCACAGCAACTTCTTTCTCAACCTGTCTCTGGAGGCAAGAGAAACAAAAGCAAAAATGAACTATTGGGACCTCATCAAAATAAAATGCTTCTGCACAGCGAAGGAAACAATCAGCAAAACTGAAAGGCAACCGACGGAATGGGAGAAGATATTTGCAAACGACATATCAGATACAGGGTTAGTATCCAAAATCTATAAAGAACTTATCAAAGTCAACACCCAAAAGACAAATAAGCCAGTGAAGAAATGGGCAAATGACATAGACACTTCTCCAAAGAAGACATCCAGATGGCCAACCGACACATAACAAGATGCTCAACATCACTCATCATCAGGGAAATAGAAGTCCAAACCACAATGAGATATCCCCTCATGACTGTGAGAATGGCTAGAATTAACAACTCAGGCAACAACAAATGTTGGCAAGGATGTGGAGAAAGGGGAACTCTTGCACTGTCGGTGGGAATGCAAACTGGTGCAGCCACTCTGGGAAACAGTATGGAGGTTCTTCAAAAATTATAAATAGAACTACCCTATGACCCAGAAATTGCACTATTCAGTATTAATCCAGGGGATACAGGTGTGCTGTTTCAAAGGGGCACATGCACCCCAATGTTTATAGCAACACTGTTGCTAATAGCCAAAGTATGGAAAGAGCCCAGATGTCCATCAATGGATGAATGGAAAAAGATGTGGTGTGTATATGTGTGTGTGTGTGTGTGTGTGTGTGTGTGTGTGTGTATGTATATATGTATGTACATATATGTATATATATACATACATATATATGTATATATATATAATGGAGTATTATTCATCGATGGAAAAGAATAAAATCTTGCCACTTGCAACTATGTGGATGGAACTAGAGGGTATTATGCTAAGCGAAATCAGTCAGAGAAAGATAAGTATATGACTTCACTCATATGAGGAATTTAAGATACGAAACAGATGAGCATAGGGAAGGGAAGCAAAAATAATATAAAAATGGAGGGAGACAAAACATAAGAGACTCTTAAATATAGAGAACAAACTGAGGGTTGCTGGAGGGGTTGTGGGAGAGGGGATGGGCTAAATGGGTAAGGGGTATTAAGGAAGACACTTGCTGGGATGAGCACTGGGTGTTATATGTAGGGGATGAATCACTGGAATCTACTCCTGAAGTCATTATGGCACTTTATGCTAACCAACTTGGATGTAAATTTAATTAATTAATTAATTAATTAATTAAGTTAAAACAAAAACCAACAACAAAAAAAGTACCTTTGTCTTTGTTGATCTTATATAATACATGGAGAGTTTCTATTTTATTAATATTTGTTCTTCTATTCTTTCTACTTTCTTGGATTATTTTATTGTTCTTTAATGGTCTAGGATGCTTAGCTCATTATTTTCAGCCTTTTTAAAATATTCATATCTCGGGCTAAATACTTTTGTCTAAGCACTGCCTTCTTTCCTGCTACACATTTTGATATGTCAATTCTCATCATATTCAACATAAAATATTATTTAATTTCCATTATGATTTATTTTTTACCTAAATATATAAATTGTATACATTTTTTTTTATTTCTAACTTAATTGCATTGTCAGATAACATGTACTGTATGATTTCAGTTCCTTGAAACTTGGTAAGATTTGCTTTATGGCTCAATCAATATACATGGTCAAATTTTGTAAATGTGTTGTGTGCCCTTGAAAAGATGTGCCTTCTGTGGTTGTTGGGCAAATGGTTTTTTATATATGGTTATACATATATGATGCAGTTTGTTAAATGTGTGGTTTGCATCTTTGATGTTATTTTGTATTATCATTTACTATTTTATCATTACTCTCTTGTAAAAACAAACATTTATTTTTTTAATGTTTGTTTATTTTGAGAGAAAGAGACCATGATTGGGGCAGTGGCAGAGAGAGAGAGAGAGAGAGAGAGAGAGAGAGGAAGACAGAATTCCAAGCAATCTCCACGCTGTCAGCACAGAGCCCAATGTGGGGTTTGAACTCATGATCTGAGCCAATGTTGAGATTTGGATGCTTAACCAACTGAGCCACCCAGGTGTCCCCAAAGCCATTTGTTTTTGTAAAAATACTCTCCTCAAGGGTTTAGGTTGATGATTGGTGAGATTCTGATTAAGTAAGACTTAGAAAACCATAAAGTTCTTTGTGAATGTAGAATATGCCCTGATATCCCAATGGAGGACCTCATGTTTTTTTGAAGGTTATATAATGGTAAGAGTAGGAACAGTGGCTCTGTATAATAGATCAAACTGTCTGAAACTGCCATTTTTGCAAAAACCGCCGACTCTTGGCAATTTCCTGTCATTCAACAAAACACTTTGAAGATAGAAAATGTCCCGTACAGTTGCCATAATAACAATGCCTTTTATGTGTTTAGTGGATTAAATGAGTATTTTATTCTCTCCCCAAAGCATCAGGCTTTGGCACCAGGAAAAAAGAAAACTATGACTCGTTGTGACCAGAAGAAGCAGCCTGCTTCGTATGACATTCTTCTTGGGACTTCTCTCCTGTCCCTCACGGTTTCCACCTTCCTAGCCCTGCTTCCCGCTTTCTGTCTATGTCTGCTTTGTTTTCCTATAACTGCTGTAAGTAGCTCATGCTTCTCCTTTTTTTTTAGATCAACAAACATTGCCTGGCAGTGCGCTAAGCGCTTCTTTGAAAATTTGTGATAAAATACGTATAACACGAACTATACCATCTGAACTATGTCAGCATACAGTTGGTTGGCATTAAGCACACTCACATTGCCATGCACCCATCACTGCCACCCATCTCCAGAACTCTCTTCATCCTGCAAAGTTGAAACCATACCATTAAATGGTATCGCCCTATTCTGTCTCCCCCCAGCCCCAGCAGACCGTTCTTCTGTCCGTGTCTACGGATTTGACTACTCTTGGTCCTTCCTGTAAATGCCATCAGGCAGCACTGAGTGCTCGTCTCTTGTTTCATTTAATCCTCCCAATAAACCAGAGGAGAAGGATTATCCTTGAAAAACCTGTTTTAACTGAAGGATAGCTGACACACAGTGGTACATTAGTTTCAGGTGACCAGCATGGTGATTCGACGTCTCTGTACGTTATGCCGTGCTCACCACAAGTGTAGCCGCCATCTGTCGCCACACAAGTCTACTACACTGCCATTTGTCTTTTATTCCTGGGACTTACTCATGCCATAACTGGAAGCCTGTATCTCCCCTTCCTTCTCACCCATTTTGCCCACCGCCTTCCCAACCTCTTTTCTCTGGCAGCCCTCAGTTTGTTCTCTGTATTTATGGGTCTATTTCTGCTTTCGATTGTTTTGTTTTTTAGATTCCAAGTGAAATCATATTGTGTTTGTCTTTCTTTGACATATTTTACTTAGCATAATACCCTCTAGGTCCTTCAGTGTCGTCACATATGGCAAGAGCTCCTTCTTTTTCATGGCTGAGTAATATTCCTGTGTGTGTGTGTGTGCGCGCGCGCGTGTGCACACCACATCTTCTTTATCCATTCATCTATCAGTGGGCACTTTGGGTGCTTTCCTATCTGGCTATTGTAAATAAAGCAGTAATAAACAGGGGTGCATGCGTCTTGAAAAGTAGTATTTTCATTTTCTTTGGGTAATTCTACCCATTAGTAGAATTCCTGGATTGTGCGGTATTTCTATTTTTAATTTTCTGTTTTCTAGAGTGTCTGCACCAGTTTACATTCCCACCAAAAGGGCACGAGTGTTCCTTTTTTTGTCCACATCCTCCCCCACACTTGTTATTTCATTTTTTTTCTTTTTAAATTTCTATTTCAATTCTAGTTAGTTAGCATACAGTACAATATTGGTTTCAGGAGTAGAATTCCATGGTTCAATACTTACATACAATGCCCAGTGCTCATCACAACAACTGCCCTCCTTGATCCCCATCCCCCACCTAGCCCATTCCCTCCCGCCCCCCACCCCTGTCAACCCTCAGTTTGTTCTGTATCGTGAAGAGTCTCTTAGGGTTTGTTTCCCTCTATTTTTTCTACCCACCCACCCCCCCCCCCCCCCCCGCCTCATATGTTCATCTGTTTTGTTTCTTAAATTCCACATATGAGTGAACTCATACGGTATTTGTCTTTCTCCAACTGGTGTATTTCACTCAGCATAATATGCTCTAGCTCCACCCACATCGTTGCAAATGGCAACACTTGTTATTATTCGTCTTTTTGATATTAACAATTGTGACAGGTGTAAGGGGATAGGTCACTGTGGTTTTGATTCACTTTTCCCTGGTGATTGGTGATGTTGAGCATCTTTTCATGTATCTTTTGGCCATCTGTACATCTTCTTTGGAAAAATGTCCATGCAAGTTCTCTTCCCATTTTCAAATTAGACTGGAGGTTTTTTGAGTGTTGAGTTGTAGAAGTTCTTTATATTTTGGACACTGACGCCTGTTGGGTATATCATTTGCAAATATCTTCCTCTATTTTGTAGGTTGCCTTTCCATTTTGTTGATGGTTTCCTTGGCTGTGCAAAAGCTTATTTTACTGTAGTCCCAATAGCTTCTTTTTGCTTTAGTTCCTTTTGCCTGAAGAGACATATCTAGAAAAATGTTGCTAAGGCCAATATCAAAGAGATCACTGCCTGTGTTTTCTTCTTGGTCACTCTTCTATTTTGAATGTCCTTTATTCTTTGCCATATTGCTCTGGCCATACTTTAAAACATAAAATTTTATATGTTTTTGGTTCTATAATAAATTAACTATTACAAATTTTAAAATGAGGTAATTTAATATTTATTTTTAAATATACTTTATTTGGAAATTTACAATTACAATTTACAGAAAAATTGAGAGGCTAGCAGATAGTTTTCATAAGTATCACACCCAGTTTTCCCCCATTACTAACATTTATGCTAACATGAGATATTTGTTACAATTAATGAACCACTGTTGATACATTATTGTTAACCAAAGCTCCTCATTTATTTGCATCTCCTGGGTTTTACTTAATGTCTTTTTCTGTCCCAGGGTCACATCTCAGATACCACATTGTATTTAGTCATCATGTCTTCCTGGGCATTTCTTGGCTGGGACAGTTTCTCAGCCTTTCCTTGTTTTTGATGATCTTGATAATTTTAAGGAGTACTGCTGATCAAATATTTTGTAGACACTTCTCTGTTGGAGTTTGATGTTTTTCTCAAGACTGGACTAGGGTTATGGGTTTTGGGTTGGAAGATTACAGAGGTAAAGTGCCATTTCATTATATCACCTCAAGGTTACCTAACAACATAATTTATCAGTGTTGATATTGACCTTGAGCTCCTGGATGAGGTCATGTTTGTCCCATTTCTCATTGTGAAGTTGTTCTCTCCTTCCTTCCCATGATGCACTCTTTGAAAGGAAGTCACTATGTGTGGCCCATATTTCAGGGGTCAGAATTTATGCCCCCTTCCTTGAGTCAGGCTGAGTATACATATAAATTCTTTGAAATTATTCTGCAAGGAGATTTGTCTCTTTCCCCCCATATTTAATTGGTCATTTATTTATACCAGTATGGTCTCATGGATATGTATTTTACACTCTGAGTTATAATTTAGTACCACTCTGGTTTTTTTCCAGTATGTTCTAGCTTTGGCCACTGGGAGGTCTTTCAGTTTTCACCTTTGTCTCTTCGACATAACCCGGTCAAGATAGTTGTTCGGAGTGTTTTGTTTTGTTTTGTTTTGTTTTGGTGTGTGTGTGTGTGTGCGCGTGCGTGTGTGCATGTGCCCTTTCTTATTTTCTGGCACTACAGGATGCCCCAGGCTTACCTTGTGCATTTCCTTTCCTAGTCCTAGAATCAGCCCTTTCTCTCTAAGGAGCCCTGGTTCCTTTTGTTGGAGGCTGATACTAGACACCCAGATCTGGCTGCCAGTGTTCTTGTTGCCATGGGATATTGTTGCTTCGCGTTCCTCTCAGCTGACTGAGCTAGGACATAAATGTGTGCGTCCTGATTAGTATATACACACGTCTCCATCAATGTTTCCATGTGTATCCATTTGTATCTACACCAAACTAAACATGAGTTCATAGATGTCTCCAGCTCTGATCCATTGCCACCCCAGCCCTTCTAGCCTCTTTCCCTTGCTTATCTGTGGAGTCCCTATCCAGCAAGGATAAACCCGGCTCCTGGCGTTGCCATCCATTTATTTAATTGTGCAGTTACAACGCCACACATGTATAGAAGTGTCACGATTGGTAAACACACCCCTCTGCAAAACAGCATTGTCAACTAGAGTATAACAGTTACGCGCACTTCCGTTTGCCTTTAGTCTTACAGACTCCATTCATTTCCATAGGTTATGAGCCAGCACCTTTCCCCTCGCCCACTTCAGATTGTTTCATACCTTTGTAGTACATTCTCTTGTCAGTCTACATTCTTTCCTGGGATCCCTCAATCTTCTAAACCTTTTTTTTTTTTAATTTGCCTATGTTGAGGCTCACTCTGTTCTATAGAGTGCTGTGGGTTTTGACAAATGTGTAATGTCATACCCACCATGGCAGTATACTACAGACTAGTTTTGCCACCCTAAAGATTTCCTGTGCCTCATCTATTTAACCCTTCCTCCACTCCTGAACCTCTGGTTATCACTGATCTTTCTACTGTCTCTGTAGTTTTGCCTTTTCCAGAATGCCATGTAAGTAGAATCATAGTATTTCATCTAATCAGACTGGGTTAATTACTCAATAATATGTATTTAAGGTTCACCCATGTCTTTTTTTTTTTTTTGCATTGATAGCTAATTTCTTTTATTTAAAAAAATATTTTTAACATTAATTTATTATTGAGAGACAGAGAGAGAGAGACAGAGCATGAGCATGGGAGGGGCAGAGAGAGGGGCAGACCCAGAATCGGAAGCTCTGAGCTGTCAGCACAGAGCCTGAAGCGGGTCTCAAACCCACGAACAGCAAGATCATGACCTGAGCTGAAGTCGGACGCTTAACTGACTGAGCCACCCAGGCACCCCTTTTTTATTTTACGTAGACTTTATATTTTAGAGATGCTTTAGGTTGATGGCAACATCATGCAGAAATGACCTAGAATTGCCATATATATCCTTGCTCCATACATGCGCAGCCTCCCTCGTTATGAACAAACTACACCACATTGTTACAGTTGATGAGCCGGCATCATTATCACCCTAAATCTATAGTTTATGTTAGTGTTCATTCTTAGTGGTGTTCTGTCAGCTTGTATACATTCTATGGGTTTTGATAAATACATAATTACAAGTGTCCAAGTGTCGGCCATTGTAGCATACACAATAATTTCATTCACTTCTGTGTTCTCTGCCTCTTCATTTGTCCCTTACCCCCAACCCCTGGGATCCACTCACTGTCTCTTTAGTTTTGCCTTTTTCTAGGATGTCATATAGTTGGAATTAGACCGTATGTAGCCATTTCATATGGCTTCTTGCATTTAGTCACAGGTATTTAAGTTTTCCCTATGTCTTCGTGACTTCCTAGCGCATTTGTTTTTTAACACTGAGGAATATTCCATTGTCTGGATGGACCACAGTTTATTTGTCCACCCACCTACTGAAGCATCTCTTGGTTGCTTCCAGATTTTGACAGTTGTGAATAAAGCTTCTATAAACATCCGTGTGCAAGATTTTGTGTGGCCATAAGTTTTCAACTCCTGTGGGTAATAAACACCAAGGAGCATAGTTGCTGGATTGTATATTGTAAGAGTATGTTTAGTTTTGTGAAAAACCACCAAACTGCTGTGGCTGTACCATTTTGCATTCCCACCAGCAATGGATGGGAGTTCCTGTTGCTCCACGTCCTTGTCAGCATCTGGTGTTGTCAGTGTTCTGGATTTGGGCCATTGCAATAGGTGTGTGGTGATATCCCATAGTCATTTTAATTGGCAATTCCCTAATGACATTTGATGTTGAGTGTCTTTTCGTATGATTATTTGCCACCAGTATGTTTTCTGTGAGGTGTATGTTCAGATCTTTGGCCCATTTTTTGATCAGGCTGTATGTTTTCACATTGTTAAGTTTAAGAGTTCTTTGTATATTTTAGATGATCGTCTTCTACTGGATATATTTTTTGCAAGTATTTTCTCCCTGTCTGTGGCTTGTGTTCTCATTCTCTTGATAGTGTCTTTTGCAGAATTGAAGATTTTACTTTTAATGAAGCCCAGCTTATCAATAATTCTTTCATGTATGAAGTCTTGTGTTATATCTAAAAAGTCATCACCAAACCCAAAGTCATCTAGATTTTCTTCTATGTAATCTTCCAAGAGTTTGATAGTCTTGCATTTTGCATTGAGGTATCTGAGCCATTTTGGATTGACTTTTGTAAAAAGTGTATGGCCTAGGTTTATCCTTTTGGATGTGGATGTCCAATTGTTCCTGCACCATCTGTTGAAAAGACTCTTTTTTTTTCACTGCATGGCCTTTGCTCCTTTGTCAAAGATCAGTTGACTGTATTTGAGTAAGTATGTTTCTGGGCTGTCTACTCTGTTTCATTGATCTATTTGTCTATTATGTGCAAGTCTACTCTGTCTTGATTTATAGATTTTTGTAGCTTTGTAGTAAGTGTTGAAGTCTGGTAGTTTAAATCTTCTGACTTCATTTTTCTCCTTCAATATTATGTCGGTTATTCTGGGCCTTTTGCCTCTTCTTCTAAATTTTAGGATCAGTTTGTTGATATCCACAAAATAGCATGAAAGGACCCTGATGGAAATTGTGTTGATTCTGTAGATCAAGCTGAAAAGAATTAACATCTTGACAATATTGTGTTCCTTCCTATCCATGAACATGGAATCTTCCATTTATTTCTTTGATTTTTTTAAATCAGAGTTTTATAGTTTTCCTAATGTAGATCTGATATATATTTTGTTAGATTTATACTTGAGTGTTTCATTTTTTTAGGTGTTAATGTAAATGGTATTGTATTTTTGATCTCAAAGTCTCCTTGTTTATTGTTGATAGATAGGAAAGTGATTGACTTTTGTATATTAACCTTGGATCCTGCAACCTTGCTATAATTGCTTGTTAGTTTCAACATTTTGTTCTTGATTCTGAGATTTTCTCCAGAGACAACCACATCATCTGCAAAGATGGTTTTAGTTTTCTTTTTCAATCTGTATATCCTTATGTCCTTTTTTTATTGTCTTATGTAGTACTTCCAGTACAATGTTGAAAAGAAGTAGTGAGAGGGAACATTTTGGCTTTGTTTCTGATCTTAGCAGGAAAGCTTCTAGTTTCTTACCATTAAGTCTGATGTTAGCTTTTGAGTTTCTTTTGTAGATGTTCTTTATTAAGTTCAGAAAGTTCTCCTCCATTCCTACTTTATGGAGTTGTTACCATGCATGGGTGCTAGGTTTTGTCAAATGCTTCTTCTGTATCTATTCATATGATTATGTTATTTTTCTTCTTTAGGTGGTTGATGTGGTCGATTACATTAATTGATTTTTAAATGTTGAACCAGCTTTGCATTATGTGGAATAAATCCTACCTCTTTGTGGTGTATAATTATTTTTACTTATCACTGGGTTCAATTTCCTATTATTTTACTAAAGATATTTGTATCTATGTTCATGGGAGGTATTGGTCTATAATATTCTTGGAATGTGTTTGTCTGGTTTTGATATTAGTGTAATGGTGGCCTCATAGAATGAATTAGGAAGTATTCCCTCTGCTTCTACATTCTGGGTGAGATTGTAGACAATTGGCATAATTTTTTCCTTAAATGTTTGGTAGATTTCACCAGTAAACTCAGCCAAACCTAATGCTTTTTTGTTTTGGAAGGTTATTTGTTGTTGACTCAATCTATTCAATAGACATCAGCTTATGCAGATTGTCTGTTTCTTCTTGTGTGAGTTTTGGCAAGTTGTTTTTCAAGGAATTGGTCTATTTCATCTAGCTTATCAAATTTGTGAGCATAGAACAGTTCATAGTAATCCTTTATTTTCCTTTAAATGTCCACAGGATCTGTAGTGTTGTCCCCTTTTCCATTTCTGATAGAAGTAATTTGTGTTTTATCTCTTTTCTTAGTTAACCTGGCTAAAAACTTATTGACTTGATTCATCTACTCAAAGAAGCAGCTTTTGGTGCACCTGGTGGCTCAGTCAGTTAAGCGTCTGGCTTCAGTTCAGGTCATGACCTCACCATTTGTGAGTTTGAGTCCCATGTCAGGCTCTGTGCTGACAGCTCAGAGCCTGAAGCCTGCTTCAGATTCTGTGTCTCCCTCTATCTCTGTTCCTTCTCCTTCCCCTTTCTTTTTTCTTGCCTAATTGCTGTGGCTAGGACTTCCAATACTATGTTGAATAAAAGTTGCAAAAGTGGGAATACTTGTCTTTTTTCTGATATTAAAGGAAAATCAGTCAAATTTTTACCATGAATATGATGCTAGCTATGATTTGTCATATATGGCCTTCATTCTGTTGACGTACATTGTTTCTATACCCATTTTATTGAGAATTTTTATCATAAATGGATATTGAATTTGTCAAACGCTTTTTCTGCTTCTACTGAAATGATCATATGATTTTTATCCTTTGTTTTGTTAATATTGTATATCACATTGATTGATTTATGGATATTGAACCACTCTTATGTCATTGGAATAAATCCCACTTGACCATGGTGTAGGATCCTTTTAATTTGTTGTTGACTTTGGTTCACTATTATTTTGTTGAAGATTTTTGCATCTCTTCTCATCAGGGATATTGGCCTATAATTTTCTTTTTTTGTAGTGTCTTTAGTTTAGATATCAGGGTAATGCTGGTCTTGTGGAATGACTTTGGAAGCATTCTCTCCTCTTCAATTTTTTGGAATAGTTTGAAAAGTGTAGGTGTTAACTCCTTTTTAAATGTTGGGTAGAATTCATGGTCTTGTCCTGACTTTTGTTTTTTTGTTTTTTTGTTTTTTTTATTACTGATTAAATTTCATTACTAGTAATCAATCTTTTCAGATTTTCTATTTCTTCCTGATTCAGTCTTGGAAGGTTGTATGTATTTATCCATTTCTTCTAGGTTGTCTAATTCTTTTAATATAATTTATTGTCAAATTGGTTTCCATACAACACCCAGTGCTCATCCCAACAAGTGCCCTCCTCAATGCGCATCACCCATTTTCCCCTCTGTCCCCTCTCCCTCATCTCCCCCCACATCAACTCTCAGTTTGTTCTCTGAATTTAAGAGTCTCTTGTGGTTTTCCACCCTCCCTCTCTGTTTGTAACCCTTTTTTCCCCTTTCCCTTCCCCCATGGTCTTCTGTTAAGCTTCTCAAGATCCACATATGAGTGAAAACATATGGTACCTGTCTTTCTCTGACTGACTTATTTCACTTAGCATAATACCCTCCAGTTCCATCCACATAGCTGCAAATGACAGGATTTCATTCTTTCTCATTGCCAAGTAGTATCCCATTGTATATATAAATCCATTTGTATTTATGTATCCACTTGTTATTGATGGACAGTTAGTTTCTTTCCATAATTTGGCTATTGTTGAAAGCACTGGTATAAACATTGGAGTACACGTGCCTCTGTGTATAAGCACTCCTGTATCCTTTGTATAAATTCCTAGCAGTGCCATTGCTGGGTCACAGGGTAGTTCTATTTTTAATTTCTTGAGGAACCTCCACACTGTTTTCCAGAGCAGCTGCACCAGTTTGCATTCCCACCAATAGTGCAAGAGGGTTCCTGTTTCTCCACATCCTCACCAGCATCTATAGTCTCTTGATTTGTTCATTTTAGCCACTCTGACTGGCGTGAGGTGGTTTCTCATTGTGGCTTTGATTTGTATTTCCCTGATGATGAGTGATGTTGAGCATCGTTTCGTGTGTCTGTTGGCCATCTGGATGTCTTCTTTGGAAAAAGGTCTATTCATGTCTTCTGCCCGTTTCTTCACTGGATTATTTGTTTTTTGGGTGTGGAGTTTGGTGAATTCTTTATAGATTTTGGATACTAGCCCTTATCAGATATGTCATTTCCAAATATCTTTTCCCATTCCATCTGTTGCCTTTTAGTTTTGTTGATTGTTTCCTTTGCAGGGCAGAAGATTTTTATCTTCTGCACTGCAGAATGAGGTCCCAATAGCTCATTTTTGCTTTTAATTCTCTTGCCTTTGGAGATGTGTCAAGTAAGAAATTGCTGCAGCTGAGGTCAAACAGGTTGTTGCCTGTTTTCTCCTCTAGGGTTTTGATGGTTTCCTGTCTCATATTCAGGTCTTTCATCCATTTTGAGTTTACTTTTGTGTATGGTGTAAGAAAGTGGTCTAGTCTAGGTTGTCTAATTTAATGGCATACAATTGTCTGGAGTAGTCTCTTATGATCCTTTGTATTTCTGTGGTATCTATTGTAACTTCTCTCTTTTATTTTGATTTTATTTGGGCTTCCTCCCTTTTTTTCTTGATAAATGTGGCTAAAGATTTATCAATTCTGTTGATCTTTTCAAAGAACTAGCTCTTAGTTTCTTTCTTTCTTTCTTTCTTTCTTTCTTTCTTTCTTTCTTTCTTTCTTTCTTTTGTTCTTTCTTTCGTTCTTTCCTGTTTCATTTATTTCCATTGTGATCTTTATTCTTTCCTTGTACTAACTTTAGGCTTTCCTCTTTTTTTAGTTCCTTTATTTCCTGTGAACTTTCATTGTTTATTTGTTACTTTCCTTGTTTCTTGAGGTGGGCCTGAATCACTATAACTTCTCTTTTGGAACTGCTTTTGCTGAATCATACAGATTTTGGAACATTGTGTTTTCATTTTAATTCGTTTCAAGGTACTTTCATTTCTTCTTTGATTTCTTAATTGACTAATCAGTTGTTTAGTTTCCAAGTGTCTGTGTTTTCTTCCAGTTTTCTTCTTGTAATTGATTTCTAGTTTCATACTGTTGTGGTCAGAAAAGATGCCTGCTATGATTTCGGTCTTCTTAAATTTATTGAGGCTTGTTTTGTGGCTTAACATGTGACCTATCCTGGAGAATGTTCCATGTGCACTTGAGAAGAATGTGTTTTTTCTGTTTTCGGATAGAATATTCTGTATATATCTCTTAAGCACCTCTAGTCTAAAGTGTCATTTAAGGGGCACCTGAGTGGCACAGTCTTTATGCATCCAGCTCTTAATTTCAACTCAGGTCATGATCTCATGGTTCGTGAGTTCGAGCCAAGTGTCAGGCTCCACACTGACAGTGTAGAGCCTGCTTGGGATTCTCTCTTTCTCTCTCTCTCTCTGCCCTTCCCCCACTCACACATATGCTCTCTCTCATGCTCCCTCTCTCTCCCTGACTCAAAATAAATAAGTAAACTTAAAAAAGATAAAATGTCATTTCAAGCCAATGTTTTCTCATTAATTTTGTACCTGGATGATCTATCCATTGATGTAAGGTGGGATGTTAAAGTCCCCTACCATTGTATTACTGTCAGTTTCTCCCTTTGTGTCTGTTAACATTTGCTTTATATATTTAGGTTCTTCTATGTTGGGTGCATAGATATTTAGAAGTGTCAATACTTCTTGTTTAACTGGTCCCTTTATCATTACATAATGCCCTTCTTCATCTCCTGGTACAGCCTTTGTTTTAAAGTCTGTTTTGAGTGAAAGCCTAAGAACCCAGCTGTTCAGAAAAGATTTTCACACTGGTATTTCTGGCTAGTGATATCTTCTTCCACTTACCTGCTGAAGCACATTTATCTATTTCTTTCTGGCAAAACCAACAAAAATTTTATCTGGAGTCTGCCTAATATTACCATAGCACCTCAACATCAAGGGCAGGGATTCTGATTTCTGAATTATTAGTTGACCTACCACATTAAGACAAATTAGCAAATAAGCAATAACGTGCTAACCTGACTGTGCATCAAGATACTCTGCAGCTTATGAGAAAGTATTTTTAAAATGTAACCAGTGGAGACAAATCATATGACAGTGGCTTTCAGAGGAGACTGTCTGAAGCTGTACCTGACTTTACAGCTGACAGAACATCACAGCCCAGAAAGCCATGCATGGAGATTTATCCTGAGGGAGAAAGGGGTTCATCTTGGCAGATGACCTAAAGCAGTTCCTGTGTGAAACATTATCAAGTGTTGAAGGGCTCTGTGCTCTTGTTGGGTCAGATAGAGATGCAGTGCCTGTTACTAAAGTGGCCAGTGACGGGGCGCCTGGGGGCTCAGTCGGTTGGGCGTCCGACTGCAGCTCAGGTCGTGATCTCGCGGTTCGTGGGTTCGAGCGTCGCATTGGGCTCTGTGCGGACAGATCAGGGCCTGGAGCCTGCCTCGGATTCTGTGTGTGTGTGTGTGTGTGTATGTGTGTGTGTGTCTCTCTCTGCGCCTCCTCTGCTCACATGTGTTCTCTCTCTCTCTGTCTCTCAAAAATAAACAAACATTAAAAAAAATTTTTTTTAAGTGGCCAGTGACAGTGCTCTGGAGCATGCTTTCAGACCTGGCTTCTTAACTACTTTTTCCTTTGCAAACAGAGGAAGAGAGAAAACTTGGACTTTCAAAAAAACAAAACTGTCATCTGTTACTATAACACCTACCAAGTGGTTCGATACAATCATTTACCTTTGGGGGTGAGTTTCATAGCCAGCAGCAATGCCAATCAATACAGGAGTAATTATTAGACTAGAAAAGAAACTTACTCCATTATTTGAGGAATTGAGACAAGTTGTGGAAGTTTCTTTATCTGGCAGTGGCTTTGATTTACATCTTATTTTCATTATAACAGATACAATATCAATCCAGCAACCTTTAGACCACAGCAAATACTTGTGTCCATGTACTCAAGAAAGGGCCCCTTTTTCTACCTTACGCTAAAGAAAGAGCCTATAGATATAGTTTATGGACAGATTGTTATCTTTTCTTGTGTAGGGTCTTTTCGTATTTAGTGAGATCTGGGGATGCCACAGAAGCGGTTCAGTAAGTACATCCCAGTTCCTGTGGACTTGGTCTAGTCACCAAGTACATACGAGATTCTATTCAGTGGGTCAGAATCAAAATGGTACTTTGATCCACTTGTACCATTAAATGCTCCCTGTTACATGCCCAGGCCTGCAGAATGAAGCAGACCCTTTTTATTGTGAATAATAATGAGAACATATTTTTTTTAGGTTTTCTTTCTTTGCTTTGAGTGTGAGGAAGATAGAATGGCTCAGTAAAAGTAGTAAAATCAGTCCTCTCACTAACTTTTGTATGTATACGTTCTGTTGCGGCACAGATGAATATTGCTAATTGGTTTGATTCTTCTCAGAGTGCTGCTCTTTAGTGGAGATGAAAGTGCTGGCTGATGGCTTTGTTCTCCCCTCTGCTTTCTGGAAGCAATCAGTGTTTTAATGTTTGTGTGTTCTTCGTGAAATTTAGAAGTGATTCATTATTGAATTCTGTTTCCACTATTGATGTGTGTGGAAACACGGTAGTGCAGCCATTTCTTTTCATACGTGAGTATAAATAAAACAGAATTGTTTTAAGTAAAAAAATAATAAAATGTAATAGGCAGAAAATTACACTGTGCTTAATGACTGATTTTTATTTTTAAACCGTTAGTCCCTTAAGGTCACATCTGTCAAGTGTGTGTTCACATATTTACTTAAGTCAATGATTGCTTTATTTTAACCACCTTTTATTATTAATCTTTATTTATTTTTGAGGGAGAGAGAGACAGAGTGCAAGCAGGGGAGGGGCAGACAGAGAGGGAGACATAGAATCCGAAGCAGGCTCCAGGCTCCGAGCTGTCAACACAGAGCCCGACGCGGGGCTCGAACCCACAGACCGTGAAATTATGACCTGAGCCGAATTATGACGCTTAACCGACTGAGCCACCCAGGCGACCCTATTATAATTATTTTTATTTTTTTAAGTTTATTTATTTATTTTGAGCGAGAAAGCATGAGTGGGGCGGGGCAGAGAAAGAGAAGAGAATCTCAAGCAGGCTCTGTGCTGTCAGTGAAGAGCCTGTCATGGGGCTCGATCTCACAAATCGTGAGATCATGACCTGAGCCAAAATCAAGACTCAGATGCTTAACGGACTGAGCCACCCAGGCACCCCATATTTTATTATTTTTTGAAGGAAGCTAGCTAGCTTTAGTGGTTTGCCCTATGTGCACTTTTCTTTTTGCTCTAAATATGCCATTGGACTTGTGTGTCTGTGTGTGTGTGTGTGACGAGTTTGCAAAATTCACCATGACTTGAAGTGCAATGACAGATCTAGATGTTCATTTACCATGCTGTGTGACTTTTCCCAAAGGATCTGTACTTTATTTCCTTACACCAGCTTGAAACCTGTTGTTTTAAATCTTTGGATCACTGTGTCGTGATCATGTTCACATGGTGTGCCATAGGTACTTACTCATGGACCAGGAGAGCACCTTCAGTTTTGGATGACTACTCTAATGACATTCTTAGGAAAAATGGAAGGTGCCAGGGGTAATAATGGCCAGTCAATAATCATACCATGGACTTCAAATACTATAGCTGTCAATGGATATGCTATGTAATCACGTGTAGAACTTTGTATGGGTGTCTTCAACCCTTTCTCTTCCACTAGCAACCCGAATAACACCTGACCTTTTGGTTGGCTAGAGTAAGTGGCCGGCTACCTTTCTTTCTTGCTGTGGTGTGATTGGCTGAACAGTCTTTTATTAAAAGTTGAAATGTAGATTGAAATCACATGAAAAATCACCTTTGGTTATAAACCTCCAACATTTTGATCCTCCATCCATGTTTTTGTCACATGCGGGGTAAAAAGCACCTCACAATGCCAAAATTGTACAGTACTTATGTTCCCAAGTAGCGTCCTCATCTTCTGGGTAGAAATTACATTGTGCTAGGAATATGCAGAAAAATGGACCTCAGAAGTGGATTTACCGCTCATCTGTTAAGTCCTTAACTACAGTTTTAACAAGCATGACATTGCTAAGTATATGACATGTACATCATTTCAAAAAATACTGCCATGACTTTTATGCATATTTTAGCTTCAAATTTTGAAGCATCTTTTCTTTCTTTCCTTTCCCCTTCTTCTCATTTTGCTTCATTTTCATTATTGATATTAAACAGTGTTATCTTTGCAAACATATATCAAAGGTTGTTCTGGAGCATTTATTGCCTTTCTGGAAATGTTGGTAAGAAATGTTCTTTAAATGGGAACCCTCTTGCACTCTTGGTGGGGATGCAAACTGATGAACAATATGGAGGTTCGTCAAAAACTAAAAATGGAATTACCCTACAATCCAGCAATTGCACTACTAGGTATTTACCTAAAGGATACAGAAATACAGATTCAAAGCGGGTACATGCTCCCCAATGTTTATAGCAGCACTATCAACAATAGCTCAACTATGGAGAGAACCCAAATATCCATCGACTGATAAATGGACAAAGAAGATATAGATATAGATATAGATATAGATATAGATATAGATATAGATACACACACACATATCTCCATACATACATACATACACACACACACACTGAAATATTACTCGGCAATGAAAAAGAATGAAATCTTGCCATTTGCAATGACATGGTTGGAGCTAGAATGTACCATGCTAAGTGAAATAAGTCAGTCAGAGAAAGACAAATACCATATGATTTCTTCACTCATGTGGAATTTAAGAAACAAAACAGATGAACATATGGGAAGTGGGGGGCAGTTTTGTTCTAACAGACATTTAGGTTAATTGTAAAGATAAGGAATGCATTATGGGTCGAAATCAAATATTCCTGTCACATCTATTTTGTTCCTGGCTTACTGGCTTTATTTTCAAAATTGAAGTTTGTAGTTTCCTTTTATTGGCATTCTTGCATATACTGTTCATTCAATAAATGAGTTATGACTTTCAAAAATAGTCTATTATGTCTTATATAAATATTGCCACCCCTACTTTCTTTTCTTTCTCATTTTCATGGAATATCTTTTTTCTATGCTTTTACTTTCAGTCTGTGTGTGTCTAAAATCTGAAATGAACCTTTTGTAGGCAGCATATAGGTGGGGTTTTTGTTTGTTTGTTTGTTTTTGAGAGAGAGCTCATAGGGGAGAGAGGCAGAGAGAGAGAGAGAGAGAGAGAGAGAGAGACCGAGAGAGAATCTTATAGCAACAATGTGGAGCTCGATTCCATGACCCTGGGATCATGACCTGAGCAGAAACCAAGAGTCGGAGGCTCAGCCAACTGAGCCACCCAGGAGCCCCAGGATGGTCTTGTTTTTTTAATCCGTTCAGCCACACTCTGTATTTTGACTGGGGCATTTAATCCATTTACATTTAAGTATCGATACGTATGTATTTATTGCCATTTTGTTCATTGTTTTCTGGCTGTTTTGTAGTTCTTCTGTATTTCTCCTTCTCTTGCTCTCTTCCCATGTGATTTGATGACTTTATTTAGTGTTATACTTGGATTCCTCTCTTACTACCTTTCGTGTATCTATTTTTAGGTTTTTGGTTTGTGGTTACCATGAGGTTTGTGGATGGTAACCCATGTATGTAGCCGTCTATTTTTAGTTTCTTATATTCCTTTTTTTTATGTTGAGGTTCTCGCTGTGTTCGCCCATTCTTCTCCCAAGTTTTGTAAGCACATTTATGACCATTACTTTGAATTCTTTGTTGGATAGATTGTCTATCTCCATTTTGTTTAGTTCTGACTCAGAAGTTTTGTCTCACTCTTTTGTTGGGAGCACAATCCTCTGTCTCCTCATTTTGCCTAACTCTCTCTGTTGGTCTCTATGTATGAGGTAGTCCAGCTTTGGCTCCCACTTTTGCGGGCATGGCTTTAAGTAGGCGATGTCCTGTGGGGCCCATGCGTGCAGTGTCCCCTGACAGCGGAGACCGGGGCTTTAGTGGCACCCCAGTGTGGGCTACTCACGCTCCCCTGTTGTTGGAGGGTCGTGACTTGTCTGGGTGTGCCTGTGGCTGGCCGTGAACCTGGCCAGGACTGCGGCTGGTGGGAAGGGCTGGTTTCCAGCCCAGCGGACCGCCAGGCCCAGGGAGGGTTGCTGTGGGTGTGCTGGTGGGTGGTGCTGTTGTACTGTTGGCTCGAGGTCTGCCAAGGTGCAGGGCTGCGTGGTTCCCTCAGCACGGTGTCACCAGTCCAGAGGGAGGATTGCAGAACGGAACCCGCCAGGGATGGGGTCAGCATGGCAGAATGAGAGCAAAAACTGCTGCTGCCAGTGTGTGTCGGTCCCCAGCGAGAGGCCCAGCTGCCTCCCGCGTCTCTGGCAGATGCTCCAAGGTGAGTAAGCAGGTGTCCTTCACCTGTGGCACGTGCACTTTTAAATCGGACGTGAGCCCTTTCAGAGTGTTCCCTTCCCTACAGTTTTGTCGTTGTCCTGGATGTATTGCCCGTGAGCGTTTAAAGCCAGGCGTTCAGGGGGCTCATGTCTCCTGTGCAGGATCGGGACAGTGCCAATCTGGAGCTTGAATCTCTTACTCCTCAGGGAAATTCCCAAACCTGAGCCACACCAGATCTCCGCCTCTTTCGCCTCATCTCAGTGCCGGCGGAGGCTCTGTCCTCCCAGTCTCCAGGCCCCCTTCGGAGGGAATTCTTCCATATACAGGTGCGGATTTGTTGTGTCCACGGGAGGAGGTGAGCTCCGGACGTGCGTCTGCCACCACCTCCAACCCTCGACCATCACGTGTTTTCTTTTGCCTTTCTGTGCCACCGTGACCTCGCACAGAACTGATAAACACAGACGTAGCTGGTTCAGCCTGCTTTACACGGTGCACAGAAAGCTTTCGAATCCAACACAGAACTTTGGCTAAGTGAGTCATTCAATCAAGTAAAACAACAGATTTCGAGGGGTTCTCTCTTCTTTTTTTTTTTTTTTTTTTACTTTTAGGCCAATTATTCTAGGAACTGTGGCCGTGTTTACTGGGCTTGGTGTCATATTGGGACTCCTAAGAACAAAGTTGAAAGAAATACATGAAGCATAGAATGGATTCCATCCTATCAAATACATTTAAAAAACAGTTTGGGAAATATTGAAATCTGTTGCGCACGGAATTACTAGCCATTTGGGACAGAAGTGACGGCCGGAACCTTCTTGGAAGAAGAGAATTATACTGGATTAGACTCAATTACGGAGCTCTGCCTCGTCAGCTCGACTTGAAGTAGCTTTCCTTTCTTGTCACTATCTTGGTGTGATTTTTAAAATGATTTTTGGCTCTTAAAAACTGAGAGCAAACTGAGGGTTGATGGGGGGAGGGTGGGTGAAGGGTATTGAGGAGGGCACCTGTTGGGATGAGCACTGGGTGTTGTATAGAAACCAATTTGACAATAAATTTCATATTTAAAAAAATAAAATGATTTTTATTTCCCATTTTAAGAAATTTTCAGGACTTCTAAACTGAAAGTGAAAATGCCACAAATGTAGTTGAGCTACACCCATTCTAAGTCAACACATGGAGAGAATTTTGACCACGTTGGCTTTGGAAGGGGATGTAAAATTGAGCGACATGCACCCAGATCGCATCCCGTGCAAATCCACGCAATGTGTGCCAAAAGATGTCTTGAAACGTCTCTTGGCAAAAATCGTAACCCGTTATGCTTCAGAGTTGTATCATAAAGACTGTTTCTTCAGCAACTGGGGTCTAAAAAGTGTAACCTCTGCGGTTTCCTTAAAATAATACACAAGATCAACTGTTTCCTTTGCTGCTGGAGTGTTATTTTTATATATATATTCGTACAAATTATTCAGACGGAGGTTCTGTGGGAAAGTTAACTCACGAAGTAGCTAGCTGGTAGAGATACACCGCGTGACAGGCCGTCTGCTCAGCGACGGGGAGGGAGAATGTTTGGAAAAGTGTCCATATGTAAATAAACGGGGCACTGTGCCGGGTGTAAGGTTCTCATGTTCTACAGAATGGTAGTGCGCATTAGCACATGTAGGCTTGTCCCGGGGGTGGCTTTGGAGGCTTGACCCAGGCTGGGGTAGGACGACTGAGTTCTATTTGAACCTGGAGGGTGGTAAACATGACTAGTGGTGAAAGTTGAACTGTGCTTGTGAGCAAAAGGATCAGATCTAAACGCAGAAGTGTGCAGGTGGGACCGGACAGGGTGGGCACCTGGAGCCCAATAGGATCCTGCGTCTGAAGCAAAACAGCAGAGGAAGTGGTGCAACGGAATCAGTAGTGAACCGCGTGCATATGCATCCTCCGTCTCATACTTTGTGGGAGCAAATGAGCAACCAAAGCTGAACGAGCAACCACCGTCCTTTCAGAATTCCCAGGGAGAGGCAGCTGCGGACCATGGGCAGGCAAGTGACAGGGGCATTGGGTCTGGAGGAACCCGAGACCAACACTGAGCAAGCAGAGCGTGCATTTCCAGGGGAGCAGCCAAGCCTGGGTCCTGCGAGGGAGGGGCTTGAGCCTATCGCGGTGGAAAGAGGCGTTGAGCCGCCAGTTTCAAAAGATGCTCTCCTAAGTCTTAACGTTATTAACCTTTCCTCCCCCAAATGTCTGCCTTTTCGTAGCATTGAACAGACAACGGAGGTCTTGTTGTGTCTGTCACCTGGAGAAGCTGCTGACCTGAAGGAAGGAATCAATTTCTTGAGAAATAAGAAGACCGGCAAAGATTTCATTCTGTACAAGAATAAGAATCGCGTGAGGGCGTGCAAGAACGTGTGCAAGCATCAAGGAGGCCTGTTCATAAAAGACATCGAGGATTTAGACGGAAGGTACCGAGGGTTCTGTGCCTTCTCACGGGTGGCCCCTCTCCCGGTGAGACTTGGGCAGGGAGGGGTGCGCTCACTGAGAAATTTTGAACAACTCCGTCAACAGATTACGTCTCCGAGTAAATTCATAATCTTCGTGTGTGCTCACTTAGGCCATCTCTCCGATCTCGAGAGTTTATGATCTCTACTGAGGTTTCCTCTCTCTCGGGGGAACTCTCCGATTCCTCTCTGGCTTGGTAAAAGCTTCCAGTCCTTGTGCGAGGGAGTGTTTGGGCGCGTGTTTGCCTGGAAGTGGGTGTGTTGGTTGGTGGGCTTTTCCAGACCCTGCCTGAGAGCGGACAGAATCCCCCTTCACTCCCCGCCAGGCTCCTTGTAACTAATAAACAAAAAAGATGGCGTCCCAACTCTCCCTGCCTGGAACTGTGACTCTTCTGGGCCCTTCCCAGAAGAACTCACGCTGGTGTTCCCGGCCCCGCGATGAAAGCTTCACCTTAAACTTGTGCCTCCCAGACACAGGAGCGGTGCCAGAAGAGGGTGGTTTTGTTTTGTTTCCTGTGGCTGCCGGAGAGCTAACAGCTGTGCCTGGTGGAGCAAGGGGGAGTTCTGAGCGGGGCAAAGTGTTATCATCAGCCAGCTTCTCGACTCCAGCAGTGCCTGAGAGAGAGACCCGCCTTCAAGCTCTGCTCCAGCCCAACCTGCCCTGTGTGGTTTTAGTCGTTCCCATAGTGGGCGTTCTGTTCCCACCGTGCTGTCAGTCATTTGTGACCAGCGTGCTCAGAGGGAGCTGGGCGGCTGTTGAGAAGCTCCCTCGGTGACCGGGTGGAAGACCACCGCCAGGGGTGGGACTAGGATGTTCTCGCGCTTGCAGATGCGTTTGCTTGTGAACGGTTAGTTTCAGGGCCCAGCCTACATACTATTAGAATTCTACATCTTAGAAAGACCACTGTCGGACCTGTGGCTTGATGGGCTCCTCCGATAAAGTCGCTAGCTTGGGAAAATTAAAATACAGGGCACCCTCTTAAATTTGCCTTGCAGATAAACAACGAGTACATTTTTAGTACAAACACGTCCGTGTACTGCACGGAACGTACTTTCACGGACAGCTGTGCCCTGGAGAACCTCTTGATAATTTGCTGACAGCCCAATCTTGACTCCCTGCCCTTTGCCCACGGGGTGCAGTTAGGAGGCCCTGAGACGGGGGTGGTCCTGTCCCGAGTGGACTTTTGACAGCGCTCACGGCTGTCCGGGTCCTCTGATTGTTCAGAGACTTGCTTGTCTTCTCTTGTGGTCTCTGCTGATCCCTTTCACACGGTGCCCACCTAACCAGTCGTTTAAGGAAGTGTTGCGGCTTGGTGGTTGAGGGCAGAGTCTTTCCCATGGCCCGATTCAGAAGCCCCACCGCTTAGCAGCTCAGTGACCTGGACCAGTTTCTTAGCCCATCTGGGCCTCCGTTCTCCCCTCCCAGTTCCGCCCCTGTCCTGTCGACGGGTCTCCTCCACACGGGGAGCCAAAATCTCTCACCGTTACTCCCAGACGCAGCTCACCGAGCATTTCTTTGCTGAAACCGAATCCCCGGAGTTAACTTCTGCACTGCCCTCCCTCACCCTCCTCTCCCCATCTGGCCGCCCCGTTCGGGTTCTCCTCCAGCCATTCCCCCCCGAAGACTCTCTTTCTTCCAGGATCCGGTCAAGAACGATGACCTGCCTCTGCCCCCCTCCCCACTGCAGCCATTTTCTCTTCTTCAGCCACAACCCAGGTCAGCAACTCCTTGAAGCTGTGCTTCTCGGATCTCAAGTCCAGCGGTTTCTCACAATCTCTCCTGCATGTGAAGCTGGTGTTGCCTTCTGCCCGCCCACCTCCGCGTGAGGATTTATGTTCCTTCTCCGATGGCCCAGGATGCTGAGGAGCTCATTTGGAACGTTTTCTCTTAGCTTTCAGAGAGCTGTTGTTGGCTACTTGCTGATGATTAAAGGAGATGGCACAAAAGAGTCCTCTGTAAACCAAAGTGTGGAGCATGCTTTATGCCTTCTTCGTAGAAAAGAATATTTTAAAAGTCTAGATATAACGAAGCTTGAAAAAAAAATCAGCAGAGTTCCCTTATATGTCAAATACGCATTTTTAGGGGCCCCCGGGTGGCTCAGTCGGTTGAGTGTCTGACTTTGGCTCAAGTCATGTTCTCACCGTTCATGGGTTCGGGCCCCACATCGGGCTCTGTGCTGACAGCTTGGAGCCTGGAGCCTGCTTGGGATATTGTGTCTCCCTCTCTGCCCCTCCCCCACTCATTCTCTCTCTGTCTCTCTCTCTCTCTCTCTCTCTCTCAAAAATAAACAAACATTAAAAAATGCAAAAAAAATTCATAAAACACATTTTTAGTTTACAACCTCTCATGTTTCTGGTCTGAGACATACTTGGTTTTGTTTTTAAATTCTTCAACTGTCCAAGGAAAAGACTTCGCTGCAAACACTAGCAAAATAAAGAGGAAAAAGTTGAACTGTTTGTGTCCCATCCCCAACCCCCACACGCCTTTCAATGCTCTGGTAAGAATGGAAAGAAAAAATCAGTACACATCCTGTTTTTGTTACAGTCTGATTCTCCTTCGGGAGTAGGGCTACCAAAGTGAGCAAATGAAAGTACAGAAATCCTAGTTAAATTTGAATTACAGATCAGCAAAAGATTTTCAGCATATCTCAAATACTGTGTTTGATGTAGATATATTTTTTAAATGTTCTCTATTTATCTGATATTCATATTAACTGGGGGCATTGTTCTATCTGGCAACCAGGCCCTGAGATTTTGAGCTATAAGGAAATCCTTCCTCTTCGAAACATGAACACTTTAGCTGAAGTTTGGTTTGGTACACTGTGGCAGAGGTCAAGTGTTGTCGATCAGAAACATATATTTACTACTAGGTTCTTTCCTTGTGTTGGCTCCCATTTGGATCTTCTCCAGCGAACCATCCCTGAAGACCACTTTATTCTCTTGGTTCTGTTTATCTGTCTAGACACGTGTCATCTTAGGACATGGAACTTAACGTCACTATTCATTTATTCATTTATTTTTTTTAGTTTCATTTTTTTAAAATCACCTACTGAGGATGATTACATATTTCCTTGGGTAGTGAGTATTCATCTATTAGTGATTTTCCTTTTATACAGTTGGTGCTCAAGCCCCTCATTTAATTTGATTGCCAAGTAATGCACTTAAGCTTAGTGAGATTAATTATCGTTTTACCATTTCACAAACCTACAGTGTCTTTTCCACGTAGGTCTGTCAGATGCACAAAGCACAACTGGAGGTTGGATGTGAGCACCATGAAATACGTCAATCCCCCAGGCAGCTTCTGTCAAGACGAACTAGGTAAATGGCATCAGGGATGAGAAATATATTCTGCTGTGATCGTTACTGGCGTCCTTTTTTGTCAGCTGTGTCTCTACTCTCACTTGAAGCTTTGGTAAGACGGGTGAGAGAGCGCCAGGTCCAATGAGAGGACATTTCCATGAGGTGGTGCCTAGGACAAGACTGTGACCAGCTAGGGTCAGGGGTGGGGGGCTATGACAGGTCTTTTGGAGGCCGTGTTTGTGAAGATACACAAGATAGATGTTCGTGCACGTGACACTCCAAACGATGATGATGAAACCTCACCTTTTGGGCTGGGAAAGAAAGTACTTCAAACCCCACAGCTCTTTCTGGCACCGATAAGAGGCTGCAGTGTGTGTGCGACTCTCAGTACACCCCCCTTCAACTTTCTGCTTCCCCTTCTGGAGCAGAAGGGCTTGTCTAAATATGAGTCACAAGGGCTTCGGTGGACTCATAAATGCGTTTCTGTTCTAACTTACTAAGCTGGGTTTTAACAGTAGAAACGTTACATGTTAGACTGTTTCAGAATGACTGCTGCAGGAATAACGGATAGTTGTGATCGGGTGGGGAGATCACAGAAAGCTTCATGCTCCCTCCTGTGTCATCAGTTTTGGCCTTGCCTGTTAGCCCCCCGTGCGTGCATGCTCACACATGCACACGCACACACACACACACACACACACACACACACACACAGGGTCTGGCACCTGTTAGCTCCCCATGTGTGCATGCTCACACACACACACATACACACACACACACACAGGGTCTGGCACCTGTTAGCTCCCCATGTGTGCATGCTCACACACACACGCACAGACACACATGCAGTCTGGTGTTCATACAGACCCTTCCTAGACCTTCATCGCCTGCTTAAATTATGCCCCCATTCCTCTGAACCCTAAAACAAGGAACCCCCTTGAAGCGGGTGTCCGCACTTGCTGTCCGTCCCTCCCCTTCCCACTGTGGTGGAGCTGCGGCCCCACCACAGCATGGACACGGCTCCTATCTAGGTCACCAGCCCCTTCCATGTTGCTTAATTCACTGGTCACTCCATTGTCACGGTACCCAAAGCCAGCGGCATAGAGCCCAGTGGCACGGTCTTTTCCCTCCTATCTGGGGAGCAGCGGTTTCTGCATTCTTTCCTATGTGCTACCTTATAGCTCTGTGGGTCACAGGGGCAGCACACGTCTCGGCGGCTAACACTATAGTGTCAGCAGAGCTGTGTCCCTTTCTGGAAGCTCTGGGGAAGGATCCGTGTCCTTGCCTTTTCTAGCTTCTAGAGGCCCTCTTTGCCTGTCGTCAGAGCCTTGTATCTCTGTGGCTTATTTCTATAGTCACATCTCCCTCTGACTCTTCTGCCTCCTGCTTACAGGTTTTAGGATCCTTGGGATATATTGGGCACACCCAGATAATTCAGGATATTCTCCCTAGTTTAGGGTCAGCTGATTAGCAACCTTAATCTTGTTGGCAACTTTAATTCCCTTTTGCCATAGAAAACCTAATTTACCCATCGTTCCTGGGCATTAGAATGTGGGCATGTTTGGAGGCCATAGTGCTGTCCTGGTCCGGGTTGTCAGCTCCCACCTAGAATCCTTAGTTCTACAACCTTCCAAGTCTCGTCTGCTGTACTATCCCTTAAGGAGGAGGAGGAGGAGGAGTCAGAAGAGGCTTCCAAGGGGGCCTCTGAAGAAACCACCCAGAAAGGGGGCATTTTGAAGAAATACTGGAGGACCCAAGAATATCTGCCAAGAAAACCGAGAAATCAAACATAGAAGAAAGTACCACATCAAACAAACAAACAAATAAGAAATAAAATTCTGTTGCTTAAGAGGGGATAGCATGCATTGAAATCGTTAAAGAGCCTATTCCTGAACCCAGACACCCGTCACCACTATAAAATGTCTTCAAGGCTTAAACAAAAACAAAAAACGAAACACTCTCCTGATTTTTATTCCGACCACACTAACTACTTTTCTCAGGCTCCTCTGCTGACTCGTCCCCGGCCAGACTCTTGAATGTTGGAGCGCCCTGGGACTGGCCCTACAGCTCCCTGCCTATAAGCTTCCCCTAAGGGATCCCATCTAATCCCGTGACTCTAGATGCCGTCTTTACTCGAATGAGTCCAAAATCGTTCCCTCCAGATCTGAGCTCCTCCCTGAGCTGGCCACCTGCCCACCCGTATTTCCACACAGACTTGAGGTCGGGATCCCAAGCCAGCACAGCCAGGACAGAACTCTCCATGCCCGCCTCCCGCACAGCCTTCCCCATCTCCATAAATACCCGCCCAGTTGAACAAAGCCCGGAAGTCGCTCTTGACTCTCCTGTTTCCGTAAACTCCCACATCCAGACCGTAAATCGGTTGCTTCTATGCCAGAGCATCTCAGAACCTCTGTATACCGCGTCCCTCTGCGCGCAAGTCCGAGCCCTCTGCTGTGTGGGCGGCCGCTCTGCTTCCTTGCTTGCCTTCTGCTGTCTGTCCATTCTGCTTAAAGCACCCGGCCTGATGTCGTGAATATCGAGGTCGATTCACTTCGCTCCCCTGCTCAAAACTCTCCAGACAGCTTCCTCTCACACTTAAGAATGTGAACACCTTTGACCCAGCGATTTCACACCCAAGGCTGTATCCTCAGATACACTGATGTGTAATGTGTATCTTAATCACTGATGTGTTGAAAGCTATGGCTATAAGAATGTTCATTTACAGTACTTACAAAAAAAAATTGGAAACAACTTAAACGTTAGCAACAATTCTAGTATATCTAAGAGTGATACGAGTGAAAAAACAGAAAGAATAGTACTGATCGTAAAGCAAAATAGGGGTGCGTGCATGGCTCAGTCAATTGAGTGTCTGATTCAGTTTCAGCTCAGGTCGTGATCCCAGGGATCACGTGGGATCGAGCCCTGCGTCAGGCTCGAGGCTGAGCGTGGAGCTTGCTTGGGATTCTGTCTCTGTCTCTCTCTCTCAATTACAAAAAAAATTTAATTTTTTGAAATTAAAATTCTTTTAAATTTTTTGAAATTAAAATTTTTTTAAATTTTTTAAAATAAAATGATTTAATTTTTTAAAATTAAAAAATTTTTAAATATTTTTTTATAAAGCTGAGTAAAGGTCATCAACATTACATATAGTAGGACCCAATTATGAAAAAGGACCATGTACCTAAGCGCGTGCCGGCAGTATGGGTGGGGGCTGACTTACCACTGGTTACCTGTGGAGGGAGCTGAGCTGGGGGGCTTCCCACACGTGCCTCCAGACTGGGGGCTTTGAGTATGCTACCTCTATATCCTTTTTAGGCTCAGATTACTGTGACCCTAGCAGATAACATAGAATATCGGGGCCACTCTTGCTCATGTGTCTTAACGAGACCAACTCCAAATCACTTTTGAAAGAGTCTGACCTATATGGCCAGGTTCCCCCACGAGCAGAGGGGTCACTGACTAGGGTACGTACTTCTTTCCATTCACCGCCAACCGGACAGGATGTTGTTCTGGGCAGAGTTGCTGATTGCTTTGACTGGAAATGTTTCCTCCGTGCCCCTCGAAGGGACGTCTGCACCCCTAACTTCTTTTGCCAGTAAACTCCCCACTCCTGTCTTGACCTGGCCCAGGAGGCCTGCAGATCACTGTTATCAGGAACTGGTTACAAGTGCTGTACAAATACTGTGAGGTTAATTTGGCGGAAAACTGATAAACAAAAGTTTGCACCTGATAAAGTGTTTGCCTAAGTGAAAGAGCAGTAGACCGTTGCCCCTCGTGAGTCCGTAACCACAAATCTAGAGCCGCTTAGGGTCTTATTCCAAACCTCTAACTCTTTTGGACGAGACCTGTGGAGAGACAGGATAGCAAGATGGTTAAGGGTGGAGGCAGTGGGGCCTGACAGCCTGGGTTCAGATCCTGACACGCAAACACACAATTAAATGACTTTGGGCGTATTTTCCATCTCCTTGTGCTTTAGTTCCCTCAAATGGAGATGATATCAGTGGTAGCTGCTTTCCCGGGTTGTTGTCAGGATTTTCAGGGTGAACATCTGTTAGATTCCCTCGGTACACGGGGCCTAATGATTTATCTGTACACGTAGATCTGGGGTAATCTGCACGTGTCCTGCAGCCGGGGACCGCAGGAGCAGGGAGGAGGGATTTCCCAGCAGCGGGAAGTTGGGTCCACTGGAAAACAGAACGATGGTCTGGGAACTAACATGAGGGCTGATGTCTGCTGCCCGGCGGCTGGCAGGGTAGTGGAGGACTGGAGGCGGCGAGCCCCAGGAGGGCTTCTTTCGGAGCCCATATGCAATCTGCCTTTGTGCGAGGGGCAGAGAGACCCTTACAGCACTTGCTTTGGGATCATAGTTAAGAGTTGTAGACTTTTAGTTTCTTCTGTTTCTCTTGGGGGGGGAAACATTCTGAAGGAGAATCCTTCAGAGTGGGTATCAATGCAGTTTTCTGAGAGGCTCTCATAATACTGTGGTATTTTCTACCTGATATTTGCTAATACGTTTTGTTTGTCCAGTGCTGAGCTCTCGTTTTAACTCTTCATTCCTTGAAGGTACAATAATTATCACGATAATCCTGTTATTCATAAGATGTCTTCTCTGTGCCAGGCATAATGCTAGACACATTGGGACCTATGATCTCATTTAATCCCCACAACTGTATGACGGGTGTATCGCATTTGTATTGTACACATCAGGAAGGAAGCCCACCATGCTGACAGTAAGCAGCAGAGTCAGGATTCCACCATTCTCTTTATTTCATGACACCATCTTCCAGCAATCACATAACCTGGAAATAATAATAAGATGTACCTTTATTATACCACGCACATTTTCATGAACATAGTATAATCATAATGGTGCTCTCAGGCATCCTTTGTGCATTCCTGATTTTATTAAGAAAGCCAGTTGTCTTTCACTATTAAATAAATTGATTATTATTAAGATATTAATAGTCTTTCATTAAATTCTTAAGCAGTATTTTAAAGGTATGAAAATAATAGAGTGGACACCCATGTGCCCAACATCCAGCATAAGACCCAGAACATTACCAACAGAAGACCTGTATATACCTTTCCTTGGTCATATCACATGTACCCCCATCCCCCAGAGGCAATCACTCCTCTGAATTTGGGGTTTCAGCATAGCTGATTTTTTTATGTTTATTTATTTATTTGGACAGAGATAAAGAGTGTGGAAGCAGGGGAGGGGCAGAGAGAGAGGGAAAGAGAGAATCCCAAGCAGGTTCCATGCTGTCGGTGCAGAGACCGATGTGGAGCTTGATCCCACAAGATCCCATGATCCCGTGAGATCATAACCCGAGCCATAATCATAAGTCAGATGCTTAACTGACTGAGCCACCCAGGCACCCCTCAATGTAGCCATTTTTAATTATTGTATTAGTTAGACTCACAAAAGGAAAACCAGTGCCATCCCCAAATTAGGATAATTTGATGAGAGTGTATTCACAAAGGACTTTCTTTGTAAGTTGTGGATGTGGGAGAAACACAGAGAAAGTGGAGTAACCTAGCATTGATAGCAACCAAGTTATCCATCTTTAGGCCCAAAGGGATGAGGAAGGGAGCAGTTTCCAGAATCTGGAAGAGGAGAGAGTCATAAAGGATTGGCTTGCAAGAGAGGAGCAGCGACCTCTGTCAATGCCCAGAGCTATGTCTGTGGCCACTCATAATTGCAAAGGGGGCATGGGCAATCATGATTTTTAGATAGGCATAGCATCACTCCTCAGGAAAATGAGGATGCTAATAGGAAGAAGGAGGGAACAGATTTTGTGCAGACCACCAACAATGTCTGCAACAAAATCACCTTACTGGGAAGGAGCCAGAGGAATAAAAACCCCAACCTCCCTGAGTCCTGTCACTGTCTCATCCTGGGGCTTTGCAGTGGCCAAACTCATCTGGAAGGGGAGACTCTGGGAGCCCTTCTATGTGATCCAAATAAGTCAGCCTCCTGACGTGGAGAGCAGGTGGATGAGGGAGAAGAAAGGTAGAGAAGAGGAGTCTGTAAGGATGAACGGAAGCCGTCTGGTGCATTCATGTTTCTGGTTTCTAAAGTGCTCTTTTAAAAATGAAGAAGCGGGGCGCCTGGGTGGCGCAGTCGGTTAGGCATCCGACTTCAGCCAGGTCACAATCTCGCGGTCCGGGAGTTCGAGCCCCGTGTCAGGCTCTGGGCTGATGGCTCAGAGCTTGGAGCCTGTTTCCGATTCTGTGTCTCCCTCTCTCTCTGCCCCTCCCCCGTTCATGCTCTGTCTCTCTCTGTCCCAAAAATAAATAAACGTTGAAAAAAAAATTAAAAAAAAAAAAAAAAGAAGCAGCAGCACAGGTGCCTGGGTGGCTCAGTCGGTTGAGGGTCTGACTCTTAAGGTTGGCTCAGGTCATGATCTCACAGTTGTGAGTTCAAGCCCCGCACTGGGCTCCGCACTGATGGTGCAGAGCCTGCTTGGGATTCTCTATCTCCATCTCCCTCTGCCCCCCACCCCACTCGTTCTCTCTCCCTCTCTCCCTTAAAATAAAAATGAAGAAATAGTAAATTTTATCTTTGGCTTATCTTGAGATAATTCTATATTTAAGGTTCCCAATTTGAGGTGCCACGTCTGGGCAGGAGCAGTGTCTAGGTTGAGAGAAAGTTGGGTAGCCTCAAGAGAGTCTTGGGAGACATGCAATTAAGACCATTAACTAAACAGTTTACTCAACAGGTATTTAAGGAATGCCTGTCGTGAGTCAGGCATTGTTCCTGGCACGCTACTGATATCGCAGAGAACAAACTCCAGCTCTCGTAGAGTCAATAATCTTGTAGGGGAGGCAGGCCAGAAGCAAACAAGATAAGAGTATGTGCAGTGATGCTAAGGGGTAGGAAGAAAAATAATGAGAGGTAGGGGGTTGGAGAGTGCTCTTTGAGATAGAGTGGTCAGAAAGGCTTCTCTGATAAGGTGACGTGTGAGCCCCAACAAAGCCAGGTGTGGGTAGTGCTGATGCTGGGAGAGCCTTCCAGGGAGACCATCTACACAAGACATCAGTCTGTCACGGGTAGGGAGGGAGACTACCAGTACCTGGCCATGAGGATAAAGCTAGGGACATGAGTGAGAAAAACAGACTTTGGGGAGGTAATTCTTTAGGTTTCCAACTTCCTCTTTATTATGGTCACTCGGGATGACCTTGAAAATTGAAGTGTGACAGCATGTCTAAGTCTTTGTTCACACCCCTGAGGAAAATCCTAAAATGCATCCTTTTTCATTTTATGGGTAATTTTTGCCTCAGTTTTTTCCATAAGCAGTTGTCTTAAAGTGAGTGTAATTAATATTCATTTGGAAGGTGTGGAAAAGATTTCTTTTTTCTATATACTTTGAAGAAAGTGGGGAAAACGCTTGACTTTGAGGAGAGAGCAGTGTCACCATTTCCAAAGGGACCGCATTGGTCTAGGACCTCATTTGCTTTCATTTAGCAATTAATAGACTTGCTACCATTTGTTGGGATGCCTCCGTCCTTGCAGGCAGCTAGGGTTGACAAGGAAAACACTGAAGAATGGAGTAGTCAATTGAACTTGCTCGAGGTCACCCAGCTATGAAGCTAACAAGTGGGGAGAGTGAGGGTTCCAACCAAACGAGGCCATCTGTCTTCGGAGACCGTGCCCGTCAGCAGTTTGCCACTGGCCTCCGAGACCACGGTGAGGGCCCTCAGATACAGTCCTCCCTTCCTCCAGTGGATTCTCCCCATGTGTCTCACAGTGTGGCCTTTCTAAAATTGAGTTCTGATTTTAATACTCCCTTGCCATAGCGGTTAGGTATTGCTTTCAGCTGTTGGAACAGAAAACCCAAGTCAGAGTGGCCTGGTCACACCGGGGGTTGTTTTTCTTATTCCGCAAGAAGCTGGAAAGCAGACAGTCCTGGGTATCATGGCCGTTTCAGAAGTTTATCAAGGAGCCAAGTTCCTTCTGTCTTCCTACTCTGCCATCCTTAGGATCTGGCTCTTTCCCTCAGCATCCCAAGATGGCTCCTGTTCCCTCAGGGGAAGCAACCAGTTTCCGAACAAGAGAAGGGAAAGACGAAGGGCAACTAGTGTGCTTCCTTTGACTTTGTCCCTCTCTGTCAGGAAAATCAAAGTGCTTCCGGAAGCCCACTTGGGGACTTCTACTCACATCGCCCTGGCCAGAGCTATAGACACCGTATGTAGCACTATGTCGATGGCCACTCATAATTGCAAGGGGCCCTGGGAAATCATGATCTTTAGATGGGCATATCAACACTCCTAAAAAAAAAAAATTAGGATGCTAACAGTAAGAAAGAAGGGTGTAGGTCACCGGTAGTGTGTGCCACAATGGCTTAAAATTCGTCATTGACCTCTCATTGCTGCCACATAATAAAATCCAAATTCCTCCTTAGCATGCTGTCTAGGGTCCTCTGTGATGTACCCTGGCCTTCCTGTCCATCCTGCCTGCCTCAGACACTGTGTTCCTGGGGCATAAACCACCAGTCCCTTTGTGAATATCGAGCTCACCCCTCCTCCACGCCTTTGTGTGTGCTGTTCAGTCACCCCTTTTCTTTCACGTAATCCGATTTCTTTTGTCTACACCAAGTACCCAATCTTTCAAGTCTAGCTGGAGCACGATTTCCTATTAGAAATCTGCTTTGAGTCTTAACAACCAGATTAGGTCCTCCCTCTTGCACATTCCCATGGCACCTTGAACTCATCTGTATCATTCATTCATTTAATTGTAATGAAGTTGTTTGTGTGCATCTCTGTGACTCAGCTGAGGTCCCATGAGTCCCTTAAGTGCAATATGAACGAGGCAATGAATTGGCGTTGTCTGTCTCCAGCCCTTGTCTGGGCAGATATTGTTTGACACAAATGACTCTTGTGTCTTGTTTTGATTTCCCTTTGATTTTTGGTACTCTGTGTACCCGGGCCACGCATTTCTATTTGAGCGATTGTTTTGTACATTCGTGTTTGTTGTGAATATGTGTCTCTTCCCTTTTGGTTCCAGTTGTTGAAATGGATGAAGAAAATGGACTTTTACTTCTAGAACTGAATCCTCCCAATCCCTGGGATTCAGAACCCAGATCTCCTGAACATTTGGCTTTTGGAGAAGTACAGGTAAGGGAACATTAAAATTGTTATGTTCTTAAGAACAAAAATAAAACTAAGATGTCCATTTATGTGTGTGTGTGTATTATATATATATATATGTATATATATATACACATATATATGTATATATATACACATATATATAATAAAACTAAAATATATAAATATGTATATATATATATATTTACATCCTATATTACCTCAAATATTCTGAGGGAGCTATTTAGGACATGAAATAAATTTCTTCTGAACTCTTGAGCAAATGTTTTTAGGAACCTCCACAACTTGATAGGAATCGCAAGGAAATATATTCAGAAAAAAAACCCAACGAAACAAACAACAAAAATCCATGAGCAAACGAAGTTCCAAAGGAGAGTCATGCCAAACTATTGGAGAAAGTTCGGAAGTTACCTCCGACGCCAGATTGCTGTCGGATAAGATGGCCAGCTGCATATTTCTGTATTTTTCCCTTTTACGAACCTTCCTGTGTGCTCTCCTAGCTTTAAAAGAGAGTTTCCTCCAGAGGAAACACTTTGACAGTTTGGGAGAGGTAATCAAAAATTTGTTTTTCTGGAATATTTGGGAAGCGTGTACTTATTTGAGGGAAAGGGAAACCTGTCAAGAAGTAGGCCCAGTAAAATGGAATGTGATCGCCTGCCTCCCCTCCCGCTCCGCGCTGGCTTTCTACACCTTCTCTCTGCTTCTGGGCGTACTTCCTGTTTGCCACGGATGTGCTGGACCCTGGGAAAGGACTGAGGAATTGAGCTGGAATCCTCCAGTCAATGCCTGTTTCTCTGTCATTGTTCATAGCTATTCTCAGAAGACCTCAACATCTTGAGTGTGGTAGCAGGTGGTTTGGAAGAGGAATTCTTGCAAGCCACATGACACGCCACCCACCCACCCAACCTCACCAGAATCATTCATTCCTGTACCTCTCCACAGCCACTCTGGCATGTAAATCCCCAAGTGTCTGTCACGTCAGCTCTAACTGCCTTTCCTCGTAAATTGTGCCCTGAAGGACTCGGCACAGAGGGCAGTCTGCGGCGCTGATTATAAGTGAGCATTTAGGAGCTAATTGAAATAGAGCAAAACTAGGTAGGTCAGTTGCTTTGCCACCTGAAACCAACCGGGAGAGTTTCTATCCTGACGAAGCAGTGACCAGTCACTGCGAGCTGTATTCCATCTGAAGTCTCTTGCTGAGTACCCTTGGGTCCTCTGTCCTGATCACGCTCAGGACAGGGTTCTCCGGCCAAGGGGTGTCAGCCAAGCGGCACAGACCTTTCGGCTCCCTGTTGCTGGCCGGGAAGGATCCCATCACCTGAATCTCACTGTCTTCCAACAGATCACGTACCTCACCCACGCCTGCATGGACCTCAAGCTGGGAGACAAGAGGATGGTGTTTGACCCCTGGTTAACGGGTCCTGCGTTCGCCCGAGGCTGGTGGCTGCTGCACGAGCCTCCGTCTGATTGGCTGGAGAGGCTGTGCCAGGCAGACCTGATTTACATCAGTCACATGCACTCAGACCACCTGAGGTAATGAAGGGAGCGAGTGCGGCGGGAAAGGCCTAGCGCGGTTTCAGGGGCTTTTGCAATTTTGGAGGTAGGTGCAGCTGGGATGAGAAAAAGCGGACTCAGGTCAGCTGAATGCCGACATTGGTGTGGCCCGATTTCAGCAGCGCGTGCACACTTCATACTGCCCGGAGTGAGGAAGGCGCCCTGGTGGGGAGGGGAGGGGAGGGGGGCGCTGATAACCCTCTCTGCTTCCCACTTCCCCCTCTCGGGCCACTTGGTAGAAGTCTGCATCGAAGGATCACCAAAGCTGACTTCCTTTTTCAGTTCAACATTTATAGCAGGAGTCGGCACACATTTTCTGTACGGGCCAGAGTGTCGATGGTTTCGGCTGTACGAGCCGTGTGGTCACGGTCGCATCTGCTCACCTCTGTGGCTGTGGCTGTGGTTCCAATGAAATCCTATTCATAGACAAGGACATGCGAATATCATACAGTTTTCATGTGTCACAAGGCATCATTGTCCTTTGGATGATTCCTTCGGCTATTTTCAAAAGGGCAAAACCATTCTTAGCTTGCGGGAACAGGTCGCTGCGGTTGGCCACCTCCTGATTTGTAGCGCCCCGATAACCCCGAGCTCCCGGCTTTTTGCCCCTGAGTCAACCCGATCCAACACTTCATTGAAACCAGACCAGCATCACACTGATAATGGGAACCGAAACTCCCCTCCCCCAGGAAATCAAAAAGGAAGAGAATTGTCGTTCATAAAGCCACACACGTTTGCAAATGAACTATTTAGGAAAGAGGGAAGGCCATGGTCCCAATCTCTTGGTGAATTACAGGGTCGTTTTTGTTCTTCCTTGTTTTGAAGTTTGTATCACTGCTGCTGGGTCACCCATCTAAACACGCAGCAGTGCCCACAATGTTATAAAATGAAGCAACTTCAGCCTTTTTTCTCCTGCGAACCTCCATGACAAAGTTCACGTGCAGGACATGCTTTGGTAGAAACGTCCATGGTTAGGGACGGCATGTTGTTTGCTGGTTGACTGGCCCCTGGATTTTCTACTCCAAGACATGAATATGCACTCAGTTATTTATTTATTTTTTCAGGAAATGCTTTAAAAATGTAATTAAGTGGCTGAATAACAAGTTACCTGCCGGTCACTTACGAACTGATGACAACCCAGTATGCGGGTGCGGTGATGAAAATCTCCATGTCCACTGCACGGCGCCTTTGTCCCACACCATGTGCGGAAGCTGCGGCCGCACACCTCCGAGTTTCTGAGAGCCCTGGGTTCATGCACTGTGTAACTGCCGTGCTGCATGCGAGTTCTTTTGTGTAGCCTCTACAAAAAGAGCAGGGTTACCTACATGAGGTGATGGCTGCACAGTGCCCATTCCAAGGCGCACTTGGCTTTCCTAAAACCTGGTTGGTGGTTTATTCAGGGGAGCACACGGAATTTGAGGGAAGGGGAGAAGTTTTCATGTCATTTCGTCCAGCTGTGCCCCAACCACAGTCCTAAAAAGCAATTTAGTTTTCATTTCAGGGGCTTGTGTAGGTGAACTTGTCAGGCGTTATGACACCAGTTCTCAACTAGAGTGTCACAGCACGCATGGCCATGAGGTCTACTGCAGGCAGGTTATCACCGAAGAGTTACTGAAGCTCGTCGGGGTCACTCCACGGAGGCTGGTTCCTTGATAACCCCTTCCATTTTGACTCTCACCTAGTCAACCCATAATTTTTGTTAATGTTTATTTATTTCTGAGACAGAGAGAGACAGAGCATGAGCGGGGGAGGGGCAGAGAGCATGGGAGACACAGAATCCGAAGCAGGCTCCAGGCTCCGAGCCCTCAGCACAGAGTCCAATGCGGGGCTCGAACTCAAAAACCGTGAGATCGTGACCTGAGCTGAAGTCGGTCGCTCAATCGACTGAGCCACCCAGGCACCCCTCGCCTAGTCAACTCATAAACATGGGGGCCGTTTTCTCCCATTTTTTGTCTCACCTTTACTTGCTGAATAAAGTCTCCTGATATCTATCAATGTAGTGTCATTAGGAATATGGCACTAGGTCAGATATCTGTGGGTTTTTTCTACACTATTCAGTTATGTTTTCCAGGTTAAATTGTAGGTGAGGAAGCCACTTCCAGATTAAAGAAACAATGACTTACTTTGTCTGTACATACCGTTCCGTAAATATAATTTTTATTTGAGCTAAAAACAAAAACAAGGGGGAAAGGCCAGTGCACTTTAGAGAGTAGTCTTTAGTCAAAGAAATGTGATTTCATTGTGTAAAGGGAGGGAGTATTGTAATAGATCATATTATTAATGGATGCCACTAAGAATTGTGAACAATCAAAAAAAAATCAGAAAACAATAAAACATCCATTTTAGACTAATTTGTCCTAACCCCCAAAGTCCTTTAAAATAGAAGATTTGGGTGCTGAACCCAAAGATTGAAGGCACAAAGAATCTTTCACTTTTCAAATCCTTTGTTTTTAAGGAAGAAAATTTTCTGATTTCCCCCACCCCCAGATTCTGCTTTTTTGACTGTCTTTTAACACAGTGCTGGAACTTAAATATTAGTACAGTTATGCAGATTTTGCTTCTGCTTTTCCTGTGATTAAATAACCTATTTCCCCTGACATTGTACTCTGTACAAGGGTAATTTAAAAAAAAACTTTTTTTGGTATTTGTTTTTGAGAGAGAGACAGAGCACAAGTTGGGGAGGGGCAGAGAGAGAAGGAGACACAGAATCCGAAGCAGGCTCCAGGCTCCAAGCTGTCAGCATGGAGCCCAGCACAGGACTCGAATTCAGGAACTGTGAGATCATGACCTGAGCCAAAGTCGGACGCTTAACCGACTGAGCCACCCAGGCACCCCTGTACAAGGGTGATTCTTAAACCAGACTGTACATTCATTAGAGTCTCGGATTGCCTTCCATTAGAGGAAGAGCTAGGCCTAGAATCTGAAAATGTGAATTTGAATACCAGTTTGCTGTTTCTTAGTTGAATATGTCTGGATATGTTTCCTCGCTTATAAAAGCAAACGAAAAATTCAGAGGGTTTTTGGTAAGCATTAAACTACCATGTGAAAGTGCCTGACACCATGTTTGACATGTAGATACCTTGCCACTTATTTGTTTATTATTCATGTTTCTGCCACACCCCACAGCGTACATAATTTTTTTAATATAACGATTGCTCAGTAAATGAAACTTGACTTAATCTATGTAGGTGTTCGAGAGCTACTTGGACGGTTCATGGTGAACTGAGTCGGGATCACCACCAATGTTGAATGTCGTTTTCCTCTACTCTAAATTTGACTCTCTTGTCCAACTGGAAACGGACTCCCTGTGGGGACAAAGAACTTATTCTATATACTGAGGTGTGGCTAACAACATTTGAAAGTTGAAAAACTGCCCCAGGGTCTCCTTGTCTTGTGGACCAGGCCTTTCTCTTACTGGGAGCTGCCACGTGGGGAATGAGAAAAAAAAAGAAAATCACAGAGGTCTTCCCCTACCAGCAACCTCTTCAGCATGACTTTTTCCACCTTCTACCTTCAGTTAGAACTACCCACAGCATTCATGTAGCAGATAGAATTTGCCCACCTGGTTGATACACGTGCCACGGGGTATGGTCTGTTCTGACAAGGAAAAAGGAATCTTGTAGGAAATGCCCCTCACCTTTATACTCAGCTTTGAGGAAAAAAAGCCCTTCTTTTGGACTCTGATGAGAGTCTGTGTTTTCAATTTCTTTTCTTTAAATTTTTTTTAAATGTTTATTTATTTTTGAGAGACAGAGACAGAGCATGAGCAGGGGAAGGGCAGAGAGCAAGGAAGACACAGAATCGGAAGCAGGCTCCAGGCTCTGAGGTGTCAGCACAGAGCCTGACGTGAGGCTCGAACTCACGAACCGTGAGATCATGACCTGAGCTGAAGTCAGGAGCTTAACCGACCGAGCCACCCAGGCACCCCTCAATTTCTTCTTGATCAACATGTTGGTTTAAGGAGCAAACTGTCTCTTGTACTAGGTGATCTTGTCACCTTTCAACCTTTCCATCCTTCTGATCCTAGTTACCCCACACTGAAGGAACTGGCTGCGAGAAGACCGGATATTCCCATTTATGTTGGAAACACGGAAAGACCTGTATTTTGGAATCTGAATCAGAGCGGTGTCCAGTTGACCAATATCAATATAGTGCCATTCGGAATATGGCAGCAGGTCAGATATCTGCGTTTTTTTCTATACTTCCCGGTTATGCTTTCTGGGTTGAATTTTAGGTGAGGAGGTCACTTGAAGATTAAAGAAACAATAGCCGATTTTTGTCTGTGCATAGCGTTCTGTACATACCGCCTTTATTTGAGCTAAGACATTTTTTCCCCCATTTACCAATGGTGTAACTCCATAGTACAGGATAATAATCTAGTTTCGGATGAAGGAGATTTCTTTCCAGAGGAGGTGACAGCTTTCTCGAATACTGAATTAGAAGCCAAACTGGCATACACAGTTGTTGCTTTTATTGTTAAATTCCAGGTAGACAAAAATCTTCGATTCATGATCTTGATGGATGGCGTTCATCCTGAGATGGACACTTGCATTATTGTGGAGTATAAAGGTACTTTCTTGCCCTCATCAATAACGAAAGAGAAAAATGCTCCTGGAAGGAAGAATGATAACCATCTTCTACTATCTTCATTTCCCATGGAATAAAATGTATTCTGTCCTTGCCTTAGACCGGTGTGCTATCACTCAGATAATCTTTCCAAAGAACGTATTACCAGTAATGTTGTCCATGTAGTGAGAGGTGCAAAGCTTTTTCAGAAGGCAACAGATATTCTGTATATTGCATATAGTAATTTCTTCAAACTGCCTTTATTGAATGTCTTACGTTTTGAGATTTTAATTCCAGTGCAGTTAACATACAGTGTTATATTAGCTTCAGGTGCAGAATTTAGTGATTCAACACTTCCATCCATCACCCTATACTCAACACAGGTGCGCTCCTTAATTCCCATCACCCATTTCACCCATCCTCCCACCCATCTCCCCTCTGGTAACCAGGTTTGTTCTCTATAGTTAAGAGTCTGTTTCTTGGTTTCTCTCTCTCTCTCTTTTCCTTTGCTCATTTGTTCTGTTTCTTAAATTCCACATATGAATTAAGTAATATGGTATTTGTCTTTCTCTGATTGACTTATTTTGCCTAGCATTATACTCTCTAGCTCCATCCATCATTGCAAATGGCAAAATTTCATTCTTTTTTTATGGCTGAATAATATTCCACTGTATGTTACACATTCATGAGTCGATGGGCATTTGGGCTGCTTCCATAGTTTGGCTATTGTAGATAATGCTGCAATAAACATAGGGGTGCATGTATCCCTTTGAATTAGTGTTTTTTTTTTGTATTTTGGGGGTACATATCCAGTAGTGCTGTTACTGGATAATAAAGTAATTCTATTTTTAGCTTTTTAAGGAGCCCTTGTACTGTTTTCCACAATGGCTACACTACTTTGCATTCCCACCAACAGCACAGGAGGGTTCCCCTTTCTCCAAATCCTCGCCAACACTTATGGTTTTGTGTGTGTGTGTGTGTGTGTGTGTGTGTGTGTCTAAGTTTATTCATTTATATAAACTTACATGTTATAAGTTTATAATCTCTACACTTGGCATGGGGCTCGAACTCATAACACCAAGATCATGAGCCACATGCTTCTCCAACTGAGCCAGCCAGGCACCCCTCTTGTGTTTTTTATTTTAGCCATTCTGATAAATGTCTTATTATCTGTTGAAATATTATCATGTAATCTAATCATGCACTTCTGCCTTTCATGTGGGAAGATGGCTTTACTGCCCTAACAATCATCGAATGGAATTTGTGGAAGGTTGAGATTTCTGTTGATCCCATCACACTTCCTCTGCATTCTTTGGGCTCAACATCTAGAGATAATTGACTGAGGAAGTAATCTGTCTGTGATCCTGGAGTGAAATCAAGCTAATTGTCTTCATGGGACATCCAGAACCCACCAAATAAAATCAAATAGGATGAATTTATTCGCTTGAAACGTAAAAACAAAAATGCTATTGAAGATTTTAGGTTTTCAAATCTTCCTCACCTTTTTCCTTGGATAGAAGTAATTCTTCTCTGATCAAATGAGTCACATTAAACAGACATACATGGGAGACTTTGTTGGCTTGGGAATTCAAACTGTATGATGTTCAAGATTTCACCCTGAAAACCCATCCCACTTTATTTTTCCACAGGTCATAAGATACTTAATACAGTGGACTGCACCAGACCCAATGGGGGAAGGTTGCCTGAGAAGGTTGCTCTAATGATGAGTGATTTTGCTGGAGGAGCATCAGGCTTTCCAATGACTTTCAGTGGTGGAAAATTTACCGGTAATATTTTATATCAGAGCGATGCCAAAGAGAGGCATGGTGCTTTGTTAAATGCTGTGAGAATAAACACAAAGATAATTAAGATATGGTTAAACTCCCCACAAGAAGTTTACAGTCTTACTGGGAAACCAGACTTGCAAAGCACACACAGACAAACTAACGTTTCCAGCTCAAAATATGATGATGGAGCATGAAAGAAACATTAAGGCTATTAGGGTACATCTGAGGAATAGTCAAGAAAAAAATCATTTGGATCATTTTGATTCATGGTGTAGAACATAGAGCAGAGCAGGAAAGGTCCAACATTGGTAATCCAGACTTCAATGTTCTTGGGAGGTAGTTCAGAGCAGAGTGTGTGCCACTTGACGTAGGCGTGTCCCCTAGGCCCCGCGGAATGCTCTTACACGGGAGGAGTGCCGTCACTACAGGTGACGTTGCGGGGGTTAGGGAGCAGGGGCCATGGGGAGATGTCGGTCAAAGGTCCACACTTCCAGTTATAAGAGGAGTGAATTCTGAGGATGTAGCGTGCGGCGTGGTGATGATCGTTAACAGTGTCGTTTTATACACTGAAAAGTTGCTGGGAGAAAAGGTCCCAGAGGTTTTCGCCGAACACACAAAATGGTAATTATGTGAGGTGACGGAGGTGTTAACTAACCTCCTTGTGATCATCATTTTGCAATACAGACGCGTATCAGATCCTCACGTTGCATACCTTACACTTCTACAATGTTATATGTCAACTCTGTCTCAAACCTAGGGGGAGAAAAGCGTAGGGTCCAAGGCAAGGCCTCTTCTGCTCTGAGTCCAGGGGTGGTACTGGGTTGGGATGGGAGAAAGTGTGTAAGTGGTATCCTCAATGCTGACACTGTAAGTGTGCAATATATGTCTACTTAGTAAATTAACGTTTGGTACATGATCTCTAGCAATGCGGCAGAAATATTACTTGCAGTCTGAAGAAAGCTTCTGTTCGGTTCCTTCCTTTCTTCCATAGGTCTGTATTCACTGCCCACCAGGGTGCAAAACCGCGTGAGAGAGGAAGGTGCCTGTCTTAGGGAGTTAACTGGGGAGGCAAAATATGCCCATTAAAGGTTAGCTAGAATGATCCCATTCCCGTGTGAACATGTGTATGTGTATGTGAATGAATACATGCACCCATTTCTAAAAAGGTCTGGAGTATACGAGTGCTGGTACGTCTGGGTTATGGGTAACTCATTTCTCTGTGTCCTTATCTATGTTTACCAAATTCAGTAGTGATAACAATAGGAACAACTCCCTGATGCGGTGCCCTGCATGCTCTGGCCCTGCCTGATTCCCCTGCTTCCTTTCCTGCCTGTCTCCCGTTGCTTGCTATAGATCAGTCCACACCGACCTATCATTCATTCCCCAGTCTCAATACACCAAGTGCGTTCCTGCCCTGGGCCTTTGTATTTGCCCTTTCGACCCCCTGGAGTTCTTTTGCCCCTGATCACGTGTCAGCGCCTTCTGTGTCTGTGTCTGGGTTTTATGACTCCAATGTCACCTTCGCCAACGGCTCTGTCTGACAATGCCCCTCTACCCCAGCCACTCTGCCCCTTGTCCTGGTTTACTTTCTTCCTAGCTCATCGCCCTTTGAAATGACCTTATTTATGTCCTTGTTCATTATTTGCTTCTCTCACTAGAATAAATACTCCATGAGAGCAGGGGCCTGCTTTATCTTTTCACCACTGGACTCTCAGCACCTAGAACTGTCTGGCACGCAGTAGGTTCTCATTAAAAAAATTGGATGGGTGAGTGAGCGAGTGAACAGAGAAAACAACCTGTGGGGTAGGGGTGACGACCCACTCACAGAAGAGGGAATAGACTTAATGCACCTGGGGGAGCTGTGTTTTCATCCTCAGTCTTAACTGACTCCAGCATTCATGCTGTCAACCGCTGTGCACCTGCCGGAGTATGAGGGACACACGTTGCTTTTATAATCTACCAAAATTATAAAGTCATGTCCATGTTAGAAAAGGGTTAACACATACAGGAATTACAGCACCCTTAGAATGTGCATGCACACAAAGGACAGCCATGCATGCTGCCCTTTGTCTTCAGCTAGGGTCCCAGTGAGTTGCCATAGACAAGGAGAGAGTTCAGTGTCTTTGGCTGGTTTGGTAACATTTTCCTAGTAATAAGTTGAAATTTTCAAAGTAAAGTGTTTGGGGGCAGAGAGCACTTTTCACTCATGACACAGAGCTTTGTTCTGTTCCGTGTTAGTCTATCAATTTTATCTCCAGAAAGAGTTCTGCTTTACCAGAACTTCCGTTTTTCTGTGATTTCTGAACTGGGGAGATTCTAACCCAAGCCCTGTCATTGCAGAGGAATGGAAAGCCCAATTCATTAAAGCAGAGAGGAAGAAGCTCTTGAACTACAAGGCCCGGCTGGTGAAGGACCTACAACCCCGAATTTATTGCCCCTTTGCTGGGTATTTTGTGGAATCTCACCCATCAGACAAGTATGGCTGGACGTTTGGTACCACATTTTTATGCCTAAGTTAATGTATGCTGGATGAGTTGTTTAGCTGGGAATCAACAGGGAATGGGAATGAGTGAGTAGGAGCAGTCTAGAACTTGCTTCATAGGCTGCCTGAGAACACAGAGCATGAATAAAAGCTGTGCTTGGCAGCTAGAATCCATTCAGAGAGATTGTCTCTGAAAGGATCCTGGAAAGGGTGAAGGCAACGGCTGTGGGCTGAGTACATGCCAGGAACTAACCTAGGACTTTTAGCCACGCCATTCGAATCCATCTTCCCAGGGATGCTGTGGGGTCGGTACTATTACACCATTTTTGCGATAGGGAATCCAACTCAGAGGCATGGGACTTGCACAGCCGGGCTGTTGGAAACGCTGGAGTTGAGAAGTGAACTCTGGCACGCCTGGTGCCAAAGCTCTCTTCTCTTCACCACGCGGCGGCCCAGAGTAGAGAATCGTGTCCCCATCACATTGAAGCTCCCTTCTCATTCTGGGGTATGCGAAATGGTTGGCGACTATAACTCTTGGTCTGGTTTTTCAACTGTGTTTTTGGAGGTCGGTGGAGTTTCTTTGAGAATGTTATTTAAATGTTGGGTCTTCAGTTTAACGGTGCAAGAATGATAGTCATTCGTGTCAGTACTGGGTCTTGCGCAAAATTCACTTGTTATAGTCACTTTGATACCAGGTCATCTTTGAAAGAGTCAGCAACTGACTTTTAATAAACTTTCTCTCAAATAGGAATATCTATCCCAGGGGGCTTTCAGATTTAAGGAACATTGTTTTTCGTGCATCTTAACCGCTGTCTTTAGATCGGATTGTCCTCCTGGGAACTTGACTACTACCAGATGCCTGAGCTGGAGAAATGCTTTTTCTTTTCTCTCAAAACATAGACCCTTTGATAAGAAGGAAACGTCCAAAATTTCCTATGAATTCCTAAAAGTTCAACTAAACATTTGCGAGATCATTAATGTCCTTTGAGACATCGATTGGAGCTGCTAGGGCTGAGTTGTCCAATATAGTAACTACCCGCCACACGTGGCTATGAGCACTTTTAAAGAGGCCTTGGTGCAGTTGAGGATTACAGAAGTTGGCGTTGATGGATCGATTGGGTTTGAATTATTTTTTTCTATGCACCGATACGGTGTTGTAATGTGTTTTGTTGAATATGTTACGTAGAGAGCTCGTTTCACAGCGATACTTGTGTTCATTGTACTTGGAAATTCGATTGAACTAGTCACTATGTTACAATATATTTAACGTATTTTTCTAGCTTAAGGAAAAGATCTTAAGGAAAATAGGGACACGTTTGAACACGAGTTCAAGCCTCACGTTGAGTGTGAAGCCTACTTAAAAAAAAAAAAAGTGCAAATTTTTCCTGAAACAAAAAGAATGCTTGCCAAACGTTCAGGAATCATAGACAGAATCTGTCATCATGACTAACATTTCTCTGATATTATACTGCATATGAACAAGCTACATTTAAAGCTCCAGGGAGAGGAAACATGTATTTGTGGTTTAGTCATACAGGTTGAATGTTATATTGAAATTGAATCTTTTTCTAATACAATTCAATAATGATTTTACACATTTTCTAACATGAATCAATATGCAGAAGACGTTATTTGCAATTGGCAGGAGTATATAAACTACAAAAATTACAAACCAAATTTGAACAGTGCTTTGTTACTGTTTATAATTTGCCACTGCTTTTCAATTTATGCATTACCCTCTTTGAATTCAGTGTCAATACTAATGAGTTTACCCAAGAGTTACTGAATTTACTAAACTTGGGCAATAAACTTGGGTAGTTTGAAAACAAATCCATTTTGCTTCAAAGTCAAATCAGTTCTTCCCAAGAAAGATGAAGCAGTTTTATCAACGTACATGTGAGTATTACATGAAAAAATATTTTTGGTGCTTGATTCACTTACTGAAAATCTTTTAAGCATGTTTGGAATAACTTGAACAAGAGAATCTACTCTTTCAACCGTAAGTATTATGAAATTTAAATGTTGATACAGTTTCTTGATGAAAAGTTAGTATTTGAATTGAGATGTACTCTGATCAAGATGTGTCCCATTGAGAAGTACTGTAATTACTGTGGCTAGAGAAATACTGTTTATTTTTCTAGTCCTCAATTGTGTTTTCTATAAGGAAGGTCCATGTACTTGAAATGTTACTGTGCTTCCCCACTAAGCAGCTATATCAGTTATGTTTTTAAACTTAAAAAGAAACCCAGATGTACTTTTTTCCCTAAGAACTTCTTACTTTGAAGGAGCATAGCCCTTATAAGAAATCTTTTGGAATCTCTGGATAAGCCTCGATATAAATTCAAAGAATGTGTTCATGTATAAACATACACACCTTTTAAAAATGCGTATGTCAAAAGCAATCTTATCACAAGAAACAGCGCCAAAGTAGGAATGAAATTTAGGAGCCTTTGGTAACACAGGAGACATGCCCATCTATTAGCCCTATTGATGCATGTTTAATCTGAGGGACAGAGGATAGACATGAGTTGAATTAACGGAGGTAGACAGCAAATGAAGGACTTAGGGAACCAGGGAAGGGTTGTCGATGTCGAGTGAAACTTACACAGAACCAAGGGAATGAGCATCTCCAATACTGCTGGCAGTTGATGGCCCTCAGAAACTCCCCTCAGGTTTTCCCTAAATTCTTTAGTTTTCTAAAGAAAATAGAGTGATCAGTAGATAACTCTGTCTCACACTCAATCTTGGTATAGAACTACATGGCCAGCAGTTAATGTAACCAAAACAAACTTCCCAGTACTTACTATGGTGGACATAGCACAAAGATTTCACTTAAATGGCGCTAAGATTCAATGTAGTTAAGAACCGGGATAGCCATCAGAACACACACCAGTTAATGCTGGATCAGGTCCTGAAGGCTCCGCTCCCACAAGCTTTAATCTTCTAATTGATGGAACTGAGAGAGAGAGCCAGGAGGTCTCAGGGTAGCAAAGGAGACACTCAGGAACTCAGAGAAGCAGTTTTTAACCAGCTGACACAGAACTACTTCAACAGTTTCACAACCGCTGTGCCTACCAGCTAAAGGTTATCTGTTCCTTAAGGTAATGGAGAAAGGGGTGGGGAAGAGAACCTGCTGTCATCCACAGCTGTCACGCCACATGGAAATACCTGAGGACTGAGAGACTGGACTGTGGTAATGCTTGCCATATTGTCACATAACTCACTGTCTTGGACAATGGTGGACATAGGTTCAAAGACACAAAGAGAAAGCATTTCTAAGTCCAAGAGAGTATGTTGAAGAAGATTAAAACGGGTTATTCTACTGCTTACATATTCTTAGTTACGGTCACTCAGGTAAACAGTATCACCTCAGTGGCAATATTTGCCACACGACACCGTGGAAAGTTGTGAAAGCCAGGCCAGCGATGAAGTATTGTAGAAGCTCCAGTTAAAAAAGAAGGAGAAGAACAGAGCATTTCCTTATTTGGCTTAAATAAACACGTTTCATGTCAAAGCTTGTGGCCTGAATGCAGATAAATGACATCCTTTGAGCTGATCTTGTAGTCTAAGGTGTGACCACAGAAGAGGAACCAGACAAGGTAATGGACATTTTAAGTGTCTTAATCTTTAAGCTAAATTTGAGAAGGAAAGACTTTTCCTGATGGCACCCACAAAGGCATCCCTACCTGAGAAGTTAAGAATGGAGTTGCCCTCCAGACTTGGGTTGGATCGGAAGGGGAAGGAGATGGTCTGTACTTGTGGAAAAACAGAAATTCAGGCAGAGAAAAATAATGCTTTAAACATAGAGGAACATTCAAGTAACTGTGGGTTCCTAATCATAAACCACAGAAACCAGCAGGTAGTAGAAAAGCATTTTTAAGGTGCTTAAAGAAAAGACCTGTCAACCCAGACTATATCCAGTGAAAATACCCTTCAGAAATGAAGGTAAAATAAAGACATTTTCAGATGATCCAAAATGAAGACAATTCATTACCAGCAGACCTACTTTAAAAGAAATGCTAAAGAGGGGCACCTGGGTGGCTCAGTCGGTTGAGCGTCTGACTTTGGCTCAAGTCATGATCTCCAAGTTCCTGGGTTTGAGCCCCACATGGGGCTCTGTGCTGACAGCTCAGAGCCTGGAGCCTGCTTCAGATTCTGTGTCTCCCACTCTGTCTGTCCCTTTCCTGCTCACACTATCTCTCTCTCTCTATGAAAAAATGAATAAACATGAAAAGAAAATGCTACAGAAAGTTCTTTAGAGGAAAGGAAGATGGTACTAAAGAGAAACTTGGAATTTCAAGAATGAGAGAGAGAGCTACAGAAATGGTAATAACTGTCTGCTCATTAAGACATTTTTTCCTAAGTTCTTTAAAAAAAATGTTAACCAGTTGAAAGCAACAATTATAACATGGTCTGATGGGATTTTCAATGTATGCCGGTGTGATACATAAGACAACACTAACATAAAGGGCCCTGTGTAGTGGAAAGTTTTTGACATTCTACCATAAGCGCTACAACATTTTTAAGTAGACTGGAAAGTTAAGTATGTTAATTACAATCCCCAGAGCAGCAACTATAAAAATCACACAGGGGCTCCCGGGTGGCTCAGTCAGTTGAGCATCCAACTTCGGCTCAGGTCATGATCTCACAGTTTGTGAGTTGGAGCCCCATGTTGGGCTCTGTACTGACAGCTCAGAGCCTGGAGTCTGCTTCGGATTCTGTGTCCCTCTCTCTCTCTCTCTGCCCCTTCCTCGCTCATGCTGTCTCTCAAGAATAAATAAAACATTTAAAAAATGTTTAAATCATACAAAGAAATGTCATCAAAAACTCAATGGGATCAACAAATTCAGTTAAGCTGCAGGATACAAAATGAACATACAAAATCAGGGTTTTTGTATACTAATGACAAATTATCTGAAAAAGACATTAAACACTATCAATAGCACTGAAAATAATAAAATATTTAAGAGTAAATTTAGGCAAGGAGGTGAAAGATCTCTACACTGAAAGTATAACACGTTGATGAAAGAAATCAAAGAAGATACAAATAAATGGAAAGATAATCTGTGTTCATGGATTGGAGGAATTAATATTGTTAAAGTGTCCATACTACCCAGTGTCATCCCTATCAAGATTCCACAGGCATTTTTTACAGACATAGAAAAAATAATCCTAATATTTGTACGGACCCACAAAAGACCCCAAATATCCAAAGCAGCCCTTAAAAAGAAGAACAAAGCAAGAGACATCATACTTCCTGATTCCAAGCTATATTATAAAGCTACAGTAATCAAAACAGTATGGTATTGGCATTAAAAACAGACACATAGGCCAGTGGAACAGAATCAACACCTGAGAAATAAACATTTTGACAAGGGAGCTAAGAATATTCACTGGGGAAAAGACACTCTTCATTAAACGGTCCTGGTAAAATTGGATAGTCACATGTAAAAGAATGAAACTAGACCCCTGTGTGACACCATTCACGAAAATTAATTCAAAATATATTAAAGAGTTACATGTAAGACCTGAGACCATAAAACTCCTAGAAGAAAACATAGGCAGTAACCTCCTTGACATGGGGCTTGGAGATGATTTTTGGATTTGACAACATAAAGCAAGGACAACAAAAGCAAAAATAAACAAATGGGACTATATTTAAAAAGCTTTTGCGCAGCAAAGGAAGTCATATGCAAAATGAAAAGGCAACCTATGGAGCAAGAGAAAGTATTTGCAAACCATAGATTTCATAAGGGGATAATACCCAAAATATATAAAGAAGTCCTACAACTCAACAGCAGAAAATAATCCAATTTCAAAACAAGTAAAGGACCTGAACAGACATTTTTCCAAAGAAGACATTCGGATGGGCAACAGGTATGTGAAAAGGTGCTCAATATCACTAGGCATCAGGGAAATGCAAATCAAAACCACAAGGAAATATTACTGCACACCTATCAGAATGACTATTATCAGAACCACAAAAAAATAAGTGTTGGAGAGGATGTGGAGAAAGAACCCTTAGCACTGTTAATAGAACGTAAATTAGTGCAGCCACCATGGAAAACAGTATGGAGGTTCCTTAAAAAAATAAAAAATAGAAAGACTGTATGATCTAGCAATTCCACGTCTGGGTATTTATTTAAAGAAAATGAAAGCACTAACTTGAAAAGAAATGCACCTCCAATTTCATTGCAGCATTATTTATAATAGCCCAAACCAAACAGGAGGTAACCTAAGTGTCCAACAGTGGTTGAATGGATAAAGAAAATGTGGTATTATGGAATACCAATAGAATATTATGCAGCCATACGAAAGATGGAAAACTTGCTATTTGTTACAACATTGGATGAACCTTGAGGACGTTATGTTAAGTGAAATAAGTCAGACAGAAAAAGATAAATACCATATTATCTTACTTATATGTCAAATCTAAAAAAAAAAAAAGAAAAAAAGGCCACCCAAACCCAAACCCTATAAAAAGACTTCAGAGTTGCAGTTAGTAGAGAGACGCAGGGCTTGGGGTTGGAGCATGTGATAGAGATAGTCAAAGGTGCAAATTTCCAGTTATGAGTAAGTCATGAGGATGTAATCTTTAACACAACTATAGTTAACACTGCTGTACAGAATGCTCGAAAGTTCCTAAGACAGTAAACCCTACAAGTTCTCATCACAAGGAAAAAAACTTTTTCATGTATTTTTTGTATCTATATGAGAATGTGGAGGTTAGCTAAACTTCTTGTGGTAGAGAAATAAACATGGGAAGATCAAGGACAAAATTTTAAAATATTCTTAAGTATAGTTCTTTCTTATTTATTTATGTATGTATTTATTTATTTATTTAGAGACGGAAAGAGAGGGAGGGAGGGAGGGAGGGAGGGAGGGAGGGGAAGAGAGAGAGAGGGAGAGAGAGAATCCCAATCAGGCTCCGTGCTGTCAGTGCAAAGCTGGGCGTGGGCCTCCATCTCATAAACTGTGAGATCGTGACCCGAGCTGAAACCAAGAGTCGGGATGCTTAACTGACAGAGCCACCCAGGTGCCCCTAAGTACGTTTCTATAGTGCCAATCACTAATCCTAATTGTTAAATGCAATATTTTTAAGCATCTTACCCTCGGGGATACTTCATCTGTCAATAGAACCATCTTGCATTAAGAACAGTGCAATATGATGATGACGGCTTTTACATTATCGTAAACATGTGCTAACTTAGAAAAGTTTTTAGAAAGCACCAACTTCAGAATTCAGTTTACAAATATAGTTTAATGGATATTTAAATGAATATGTTAATTTAAATGTCAAATGATATGTCAAATGCCTTCTCTGTGTCTACTGAGATGATTATATTCTAGTCTATTAATGATTGGCTTTCATATGTTAAACCAATATTGCATTCCTGGTGGAAGCCCTTCTTGGTAATGATGCAGTATAATTTGGGGGGGGGGTAAACTATATATAATGAAATTTGGCATTTACACCATTTTTAAATGTGCAATTCAGTGGCATTAATTACATTCACAGTGTTATGCAATCATCACTACTGTCTATTCTAAAACTTGTTTTTTCATCTCAAACAGAAACCCCACCCATCAAGCAGTAACTCTCCCTTTACCCTTCCCTCCATTTCTGATAAAATCTAATCTACTTTTTGTCTCTGTGAATTTGCCTATTGTGGATATTTCTTATAAGAAAAATTATAAAATATTTGTCTTTTTTGTCTAGCTTATTTCACTTTGCGTAATGGCTTTAAAGTTCTTCCCAGTTGTATGAGAATTTCATTCTTTTTTATGGTTGAATAATATTCTGTTGTGTGGATACACCACATTTTGTTTATCCGTTCTTCTGTTGGACAAGTGAGTTGTGTCCAACTTTTGACTATTGTGAATAATGATTCAATGAACAGTGGTATACAAGTATCTGAGTTCCTATTTTCAATTTTTTGGGATATATACCTAGGACTGAAATTGCTGGATCCTATGGTAATTCTATGTTTAACTTTAAAGAACCTACCAAACTGGGGATGCCTGGTGTCTAGTTGGTTAAGCGTCCCACTCTTGATTTCAGCTCAGGTCATGATCTCATGGTTGGTGGGATTGAGCCTCGCATTAGGCTCTGTGCCATCAGTGGAGCCTGCTTGGGATTCTCTCTCCATCTCTGCCCCTCCCCTCCTTTCTCAAAATAATAAACTTAAGCCAAAAAAGAAAGTCCCAAACTATTTTCCATAGTGGTTGCAACATTTCATGTTCTCACTAGCAAGGTGCAAGGGTTCCAGTTTCTCCACTTGCCAACACTTAGTTCCATTTTTTGGATTATATCTATTCTAGCAGGTGTAAAATGGTAACTCATTATAGCTTTGTGTTGCATTTCCCTAATGACTAATGTTGATCATTTTTCATGTGCTTATTAACTATTTATATATTTTCTTTGCATAAACATCTATTCAAGTTCTTTGCTCATTTTTTAAAGTTTATTTCTGAGAGAGAGAGAGAGAGAGAGAGAGAGAGAGAGAGAGAGAGAGAGAAAGCAAGTGTGAGTGGGGGAGGGGCAGAGAAAGGGAAACACAGAATCTGAAGCAGGCTCCAGGCTCTGAGTTGTCAGCACAAAGCCCGACCTGGGGCTCAAACTTCTGAACTGCGAGATCATGACCTGAGCCAAAGTCAGAAGCTTAACCAACTGAGCCAGCCAGGCACCCCTTTGCTATGGGAAATAAGCTTAGGAATTCCTTGAGCCTGCACTGATGGGTTAATAGGCATAAAGAATTACAAAGCCATAGGATGCTCACACCCAAGCCTGGGTAAACAAGATTAGGCCCCCAAGATAGAGTAGAGGAGGGCAAAGGCCCCCATACAAAGGTATATGAGGTAAGCAAGATTAGGTATTCAGGGTGAAAGCACCCCCCAATTTAGTGCTGTAGCAGAAAGCTGCTTTCAGAGGAGGAAAGGACCAAATTAGGTAAACAAGTAAATAGGACTGTAGACTGCTGCACTGCCGGTGAAGCTGCCCAGATCAGAGATGATTAACAAAAGAAAAGGTGCCTTGTTAACCCTGAGGTCATGTGTCCCATCTGTCTCATCCCCTAGGCTAGCTAAGATAAACAGAGGTGGTGTCTCATGTCCCCTGTAAGCAACCTTCTACCCAGCCACCTGGTGCCAGGATTTTGTTTTGTATTAACCCAAACCCCTAAACCCTGAATATCTTCAAGACCCCCTTTCCCTCATGCCCATGAGTTAATGTTCACAGTTTCATTGTCTGTCTGTGCACGTCCATCACCATGTTTGTAAGCCTTCTGATCCTAATAAAAATGGAGCAAGGACCCTTATTTGGGACTCTTGGTTTTTCCCGGACATTAGCCATCTCTCACATTTTAATCCTGTGTCTGCTTTCTTGCTAGACAAGAAAGAACTTTAGAGTCTATGACATTTTGCTCATTTTTAAATTGGGCTATCATGATTGAATTGTAGGAGCGTTTAAATATTATATGGGTATTAATCCCTTATCAGGTGTGTTATTTGCAGATATTTTCTTCCACTCTCTACAGACTCTGTTTTCACTTTCTTGATAATAACCTTTGATGTACAAAAGTTCTTCATCAATATGAAATCAAATCTGTTGATTTTTCTTTCATTGCTTATGCTTTTGGTGTCATATCTAAGAATACATTGCCAAATCCAAGGTCACAGAAATTTATTCATATGTTTTATTTGAAAAGTTTGATGGTTTTTAACCTTTATATTTAGGTTGTTAATCAACTTTGAGTCAATTTTTGTATATGGTGTGAGGTAAGGGTCTGAATTAATCTTTTTTGCCTGTGGAAATCCAGTTGTCTCTGGACAGTTCTCTCTGTGTTGAAAGATATGGGCACCCTTGTCAAAAATCAGTTACCCATAGGGGTATTCGATGTTCATTTCTGGACTCTTAATTCTATTATATTGGTCTATATGTCTATTTTTAAGCCAGTGTCACACTGTTTTGGTTTTTCTAGCTTTGTAGCAAGGTGTTGGTCCTCCAACTTTGTCTTTTCCAAAATTGTTTCAGCTATTCAGGGACCCTTGTATTTCCATATGAATTTGAGAATCAGTTCCATTCCAGTCAACTATCCCATTTCTGCAAAAAAGGCTGATTGTTTTGAGGAGTATTGATATCTTAAAAATAATAACTCTTCAAATCTGTGAATATAGGAGGTCTTTTATTGAGTTCTTCTTAATTTCTTTCAGCAGTGTTTTGTAGTTTTCAGTGTACAAATCTTTTACCCCTTCGATTAAATTTATTCCCAGGTATTTTATTCTTTGGGATGTTATTGTAAATGGAATTGTTTTCTTAATTTCCTTTTTTGGTTGTTCTTTGCTGGTTTACAGAAGCGCAACTGATTTTTGTTTGTTGACCTTATACCTTGCAACTTAAAAAAATTTTTTTTATTGTTTATTTATTTTTGAGAGAGAGACAGAGAGAGCACAAGTTGGGGAAGGGCAGAGAGAGAGAAGGAGACACAGAATCTGAAGCAGGCTCCAGGCTCTGAGCTGTCAGCACAGAGCCTGACACGAGGCTCGAACCCACGAGCTGTGAGATCATGACCTGAGCCAAAGTTGGTTGCCCAACCAACTGAGCCACCCAGGCGCCCTTACCTTGCAACTTTACTAAATTTTCTTATTAATTTTATTAGCTTTCTTGTGTATTCTTTGGTTTTCTATAGATAGGGTCATGTCATTTGCAAATAAAGTTTTACTTCTTTTTTTTCCAGTTAGACGTCTTTTATTTCTTTTCCTTGACTAATTTCTTTCACTAGAACTTAGAGTACTATTTTTAATAGCAGTAGTAAAAGCAAGCATCCTTGTCTTGTTCCTGTTCCTAGGGGGAAGCTTTCATTCTTTCACCATTAAGCATGTTGTTAGCTATAGGTTTTTCACAAATACCATTTATCATGTTGAGGTTTGCTTTTATTCCTAGTTTCCTGAGTGTTTTTTATCATGAAAGGGTATTGAATTTTGTAAAATCCGTCTTCTGCATCGATTGAGATGATTGTGTGCTTTTTTCCTTTATTCTACTAATGTGGTAAAATACACTTACTGATTGCCTTATGCTGAACCACCCTTGCATTTCTGTGATAAATCCTACCTGGTCATGGGGTATAATCAGTTTAGTATGCTGTTGGATATTGTTTGCTGGTATTTTGTTGAGGATTTTTGCATCTGTGTTCATAAGGGATATCAGTCTGTAATTTTCTTTTGTTGTAACATCTTTAACAACTTTTTTTTTTATTTTTGAAAAAGTTGACATATTAGTTTCAGGTGTACAACATAGTGATTTGATAATTCTATACATCACTCACTGCTCACCAAGATAAGTGTAGTTACCATCTGTCACCATAAAACATTATTATGATATTAGTGGCTGTAGTGCCTATGCTGTACTTCTCATCTGCATGACTTACTTACTTTACGGCTGGAAGTTTTAATCCCGTCACCTACCTGCCTTTGGTATCAGGGTAATACTGACCTCATAGAGTGAATTAGGAAGTGTTTCTTTCTATGTTGAGGGGAGAGTTCGAGAATGAGGATGTTGTCTATTTTCTTCTTCAGTTGTGTGTGTTCCTAGGAATTTTCCCATTTCACCTAAGTTATTTGATTTGTTGGTGTTCAGTTGTTCATAGTGTTATCTTATAGTTCTTTCTGTAAGGTCAGTAGTAGTGTTTCTCTTTATGATTTTAGTTATCTGTGTCTTCTTTTATTCTTTGTCTAATAAAGATTTGTCAATTTTTTTGATCTTTTCAAAGAGCCAACTTTTGGTTTCATCGATTCTCTCTACTGATCTTCTTTTTAAATACAGATGTCAGAGCTATCAATTTTCCTCCGAGCACAGCCTTTACTACATTTCATGGGTTTTGTATTTTGTATTTTTGTTTTCATTTTATCACTAAGTATTTTCTCATTTGCCTTGTAATTTTGTGATTTATTGGTTAAGAGTGTGTTGTTATAGTCACTAATTATCTCTCAATGAATCTGTAGGTTCAGTGCAGTACCCATCAAAATCCTGACAGAATTTTTTGTACATACAGACAAGCTAACTATAAAATTTATAAGGAAAAGCAAAGGAACTAGAACAGCCAAAACAATTTTGAAAAAGAATAAATTTGGAGGGCTCACGCTGCCCACTTTTAAGACTTGCTGTAAAGCTACAGTAATCAAGATAGCATGAGACTGATGAAGGGATAAACACATGGATCAGTGGAGCAGAGAAGAGAGTCCAGAAATAGATCCACACAAATATAACTGTTGATTTTTGACAAAGGTGCAAAAACAATTCAACAGAAAAGAGAGAGTTTTTCGGTAAATATTAATAGAGCAATTGGACATTGACATGCAAACAGTGAATCTCGATTAAGACCCCACATTGTATACCAAAACAATAAGTCAAAGGATATCATAGACCTAAATGTAAATGTAAAACTATGAAACTTTTAGAGGAAAAGGCAGGAGAAAATCTTCATGACCATGAGTTAGGCAAAGACTTCTTATATATAACACCAAAAACAATCCATAGAGAAAAGTTTAATATATTGGACTTCATCAAAATTAAAAAATCTTTCTCTGTGAAAGATACACTAAAGACCATGAGTAAATATTTGCAAATCAAATATCTGACTAACAACGTGTATCCAGAATCTATAATGAACTCTCAGAAACCAATGTCAGGAAACAATAATATGTGGATGCAACATTTGAACGGATACTTCATCAAAGAAGCTATATAGAAGCAAATCAACATAAGAAATGATGTGCTCGTATCATTAGCCATTAGGAAATACGGGTTAAAACCACAGTGAAATAACAAACTTTTGAAAATGGACAGTAGCCAGTTATGGTAAGGATGCAGAGCCACGGGGCTTTCACAGATGGCTGTTGGGAAGTCCAACTGGCCCAGCCTTCTGGAAAACTGTTTGGCTGTTTCTTTCAACATGCATTTATCACATGACCCAGAAATTCCATTCCTGGGTATTTGGCCTAAAAAAATTAAACTTTTATTCACACCCAAGCTGTACCCAGATATTAATAGCAGCTCTATTCATGATTACGAAGTCAACTCAAATATCATTCACAGGTGAATGGCTAAACAGACCACGATGTCTACATCACAGAATACACTGCAAAGAAAAGACTGATAACACACAACAACATGGATGAATCTCAAAGGCATCATACTAAGTGGAGAAAGTCGGTCTCAAAAGTTGACATCTTGTATGATTCTGTTGATAAGGCATTCTGGAAAAGGCAAAACTATAGGGGTGGAGAACAGATCAGCGGTTGCCAGGGGTTGGACTAGGGGGGAGCGTTTGACTGAAACGGGGCAACCCGAGAGAGTTTTGAGGGGTGATAAGACCGCTCTGTATACTGATTGCGGTGGCGGTTGCTCACATCTGTACATGGGTTAAAATTCACAGAGCCATTCTCAAAAAGTAAAAATACTGAATGTAAATTGATTTTTTTTAATTAAAAAACAAACAAAGCAAATAGTTATTCCTAACACCTTCAGCCGTGGTAGTTAAAACTCACGTATTTGTTTGAGTCATGTTTGTGATACAGTCAGGTTGCACATTTTTTTTAATGTTTATTTATTTTTGAGACAGAGAGAGACAGAGCACGAACAGGGGAGGGGCAGAGAGAGAGGGAGACACAGAATCTGAAACAGGCTCCAGGCTCTGAGCTGTCAGCACAGAGCCCGACGCGGGGCTCGAACTCATGGACCGTGAGATCATGACCTGAGCCGAAGTCGGACGCTTAACTGACTGAACCACCCAGGCACCCCCAGGTTGCACATTTTATGGCACCCATAACCCCTTGGAAAAACAATATATATAACTTATCCATGTTGTCGTTTTGGAAGCACAGTTTTATTTCAAATGCTGCTACCTTATAGATTAATTTTGCTTTTGTAAGATTCTGTAATTATATATAAACCTTATTTTATCCTTAGTACATGCAGTGACTCAGCCTCTCACTGCAATATTGTTTTCATGAGCAACTACGAGCACCGTCTGCTTTGTGACGAGTCTCTTTGTCCTCCCTACCGGGAGCATTCTGTGAACAAAAGACGTGTGCAGACAGGCAATGCATGTGTCATGGTACCAGTTTGCTGGATATTACAGAATTATAAATTTATTGTAAATCTGTTGGATAATAAAGAAACCAGTCCTCAAGATGAGTTTTCATAACAGTAATCCCGTAGGGACCAGCTGTGATTTCTCCTCCGTTACAGGCAGCACAGCACCATGGAAGAAATCATGCACGTGGAATTTAGGTCTTCCCTCTATCATTAGTTAGAAGTAATTATTTGACTTTTCTAGGCTTCATTTGTGTCATCATTAAAACATGACTGTTCTCACTTGAACATTCCGTGTTCTCGGAGGAACTATCGGCACATGTTTAATCACGTCCTATTTGCTGTGTTTCATACATCCTATCGCAGATGTGTTTCCATTCTTCCCACCTTCTTGTGGAATTATATAGCGACCCCATATCTTCCTGATCTTTCTGTAAAGACTGACCTAAGATTAAAAAGTCATTTCCTTTGATCAGTACTGTTCATTATGCATTCATTTATCATTTACTGAGCAGCACTGGTCTAGGTACTGAAAAAGCAGAGATAAATGATTGTGTTCTGAGCGATCGTCTCCTGGAAGAGAAAACCCATCATGATACAGCACGAAAAGCATAGGACACCTGTGTGTTTAGGAGGCAGTGGGGGTCAGAAAATGAGTACCGGGTGAGACGGTGAGGGTCAGTTTCGAAGTAGGAGTAGACACTGACCGGAAAAGACAGCAAGATGCTGAGATGACAGAGCTCAGTACAGGGGACTAAGGAAGCTACGTGAGGCGTGGTGGGAGAAACCAGAAAGCCACACAGTGACCAGCCTTGTGTCTTCCACGGCAAGTGGCTTGGATTTTTATCTTGAAGGCATGAGGAGCCCAATAAAAGAGTCTGATGAGGAACAGCGATGTGATCAGAGGGGGAGTTAGGTCATGTGTCTGTGCAGTGGGAAGGGAAAGGCCAATACTGATCCTAGAGACCAGTTTGAGAACCATGACAATAATCTAGGCGGGGATGGTGAGTGACAGTGGGGAGTTAGAAGGGAATTCAGATTCAAGAGGCGTTAAGGAGACTGAATTCCAAGAACGTGGAGAAGAACCGGATGCCGTGCATACTTGATTACAGGACACTTGGCTACTTAAGATGCTGCCTTTTAAAGTAATGGCAAGCCACTCTTCTGTGTGTAAGTAATGGACAAATGTTGCTCTCAGTGCTCGCGGTACCCCTCAGAGGGCAGCACCTCAGCATTGATTTTATTATTATTTTAGAGAGGGAGACAGGGAAGCATCAGGAAGTGACAGAATTTTGTGAACACCACACATTGTGTTTTAGGAAGAGTAATCTGACAGTATCGTGGTTTGGAGACGAGATGGGAGGCAGACCAGGCAGTGAACCATCTTGAGACTAGAGGTCGTAAGAAAAGACAGAATGGTGGCAACTGCTTTGACGTGAGTTCTACCCTGCTGGAGGTTCATTAATGCCAGTGGGAAGGGAAAAGCTACTCGCATCTGTGGGTGGAGTGATGTTTTCACTCACATCTGCCGAATGGATTCCAGGGTCATAAGGTGATGTAAGTCCCCTGGTGCTGTAGAAATCCAGGTGCTTACATATGTTTTGTATTTGTCTGACTAAAATTCTGTATCCAGTCTAGTTGAGCGGGTTGTAGCTCAAGGAGGTTAAATTCCCTTTAATAGAAATGTCCGTCTATATAAACCATGTCAGGTGAAACACAGGGACAAATCCTTTTTCTCTGGATCGCCCCTTCTCTGCCCCAGCCCCACCACCACCTTCCCATATGACCCTGAAATGGTGATTTCCAGAAATATTGTGGTTTGGAATTAAATTTGGGAGATGGTCGGCTCGGCTTGGTAGCACAGTGAGAAGCTAGGTGTCAGGAAGGGCTATGACTGAAGTTGTGTGTGCTCTACAACTGAGGTTCATTTCTCAGGAGGCTGGAAAGTCCAACATCAAGTTGCAGATTCAGTGTAGAGTGAGTGCTGGCTTCCTGGTTCGCAGCTGGCCGTCTTCTCGCGTATAACCACACATGACGAGTGGTGACTTTTCAGACTTGGATCCCAAATTGGGGGAGAAGCTCCTTCCTGTGGCCTCCTGACTGTGCGGTGTGGTGGACAGCCGGGTGGGCACTGCCGTCCAGGGGGGTGACCTCGGGCAAGTCACCTGGCCTTTCAAAGCCTTAGTCCCCTTCTCTCTACGGTGAGAGCATGAATGGTAGCTGTCTCATTAGAGCTGTGAAGGTAAAGTCGACTAGTTCATGGTCAGTGCTTAGTATTATTCCTCTCGAATAATACTTCGTCATCTGTACGTTTAGTTAATATCAAATACAAGCGTGTGCTATTCCCACCTGTTAAAAATAGTCGGTCTTTTTACATCCAATCACCATATGATTATACTTAAAGACAAAGTATAAGTACAACTTCTTGGACTAATAATTCTTCCCTAATTAGGGACATTAGGCCAAGTATAGTCTATTTTTCCATGCGGTAAGTTATTGGTAAGTGGGAATGAAGAGACAAAAAAATTCTAGCATCGTGCTACTCAGACTGTGCATCTGAGAATTAATTGCTTTCTTACATAAGCATGCTCTTATTTTCACAGGTATATTAAGGAAACAAACATCAAAAATGACCCAAATGAACTCAACAGTCTTATCAAGAAAAACTCTGATGTGGTAACATGGACCCCACGGCCTGGAGCCACTCTCGATCTGAGTCGGATGCTAAAGGACCCAACAGACAGGTTTGGTTTGAGTCTTTATAGAGACTTAAGGATGGTTTACGAATGGTTTTCAATTTTGTGAGAAAATAAAGAGCATACCTGTGGCCTTTTGACAGGTCCTCGTTTGTAGGAATATTAAGTCTTTGTTGACTGGCATGCTGAGATTCTCATGGAATCAGATCCACACGTCACCTTTAGAAACGGAAGTCTTACTGTTTAAATAAACCATTAAGTATCTTTCAGATCTAAGGGGGAAAAGATTGAGTTTTCCCGTAGGTTTCTCATGCGACGTAACAAATACTCAAATGTTTTCCTCATCTCAGAACCTTATTTGAGGATGAAGGGTGAGGGTGTTTTATTCCTATCAGGGACCGTTGATAGGCTCAAAAAGAAGTTGCCTTAAAGAAGTAAAACGCAACGGACACGAGAGTTGGTTTTCATATCAGCATAAACATTACCCCACCGCCTGTCCCACGCAGAGCACATCTGAGCAAGTAGCCTCGCATCGGGGGTGCGATTCGAGAAAAGTTAACATCGATGTCGCAGACCTATGTTTTTATAAACACTTGTCTTGAGCCAAATGAAACCATAAGTTCCTCACCCTAATTTAGAAACTGACGGGGTGAGTTAGAGAGCGAATCACACAGTTAACCAAAAGGGCACACCTGCTCCCGGCCTCACCCCTGCCAAGGCAGGGGTTAGCGATTCTGACCCTTTGCTGACTTCCTGTGTGAAACCGGTTGTTGAAGCCAGTCCTTTCTCCTCCATAAACCCCCCATAACTCCATCACTTGCCTCTAGCCTTTTCTGCCATGGCCTTCATTCAGCTTCTCATAATTTTTAGCCTCGATTCCCACGGTGGCCCCTGACTTGTCTGTACCTGTATCTGTGTTCTCTATACCAGCCAGTTCCAATCTGCTGGTCAAAATCCATGGTGGTTTTTGGTGGGTCATAAAAATCAATGACATTCATTACAACCTGCATTTCTGAAAAATGAAATCGAACAGAATAGAATACACCCGAGTACCTTGCCTATAATAAAGGGGAACGATTATTTCAGGAAACTTTCGTGTCAGAGGTACCCTTGGTGGACCCCCAGGGTCCTGATATAATGATTCAATGTTAATTCTTACAGGGACCGTAGGCAAAAGGTGTATAAGCCCCCGCTCCACATTGCTGCCAGAGTAAACTTTTCAAAATGCAAAACCCTTCCTGTTCCTTCTGGCTTCAGATTCTTTAAGATCTCCCCAGTGTTTCTAGCATAAAAGCAGTTTTTATTCTCCAGATCAAGGGTAAGAGAAGTTTTTACTTCGCTGCCAGAGTAAACTTTTCAAAATACAAAACCGTTCCTGTTCCTTCCTGCTTCAGATTCTTTAAGATCCCCCCCAGTGCTTCTAGGATAAAAGCAGTTTTTACTCTCCAGATCAAGGATAAGAGAAGTTGTTAATTATTACAGTATTAGAGGGGCATTCGAGAGCCTTTGTCATTTGGCGTTTGCTGAGCTCCGTATCTTCTGGGTCCTGTCCTCCGGACACATCCTGGAGCAGGAATTCGCAAACAGAATAACCTTGAGGAACTTGGATAAATGCAGATCCCTGAGCCCCACCCCCCGGGGCTCTGGATCCGAGGTAGAGCCTGGGGATGTGCATTTGTATCACTGCATCTTACCGAACATTCTGGGTGACAAGAGCGTAGCGCTGTTGGGTTCTCAGTAATGACACGGAGTGTGAGGGACGTGGAAGGCTAAGTGCTTCCCTCTGCCTGGTGAGGGGAGGAGGGGGTGGGAGAACAGGAAGTGTGGTCAAGAAAAGCTCAATCTGAAATCTCTGGCATTTGAGCTAGGCCTCAGAGGGGAAGGGATTACCAGTAGAGTAATTGAGAGGGACGGAGAGAGGGAAGGAGAGATTCCAGATTCCAGAGGGAATGGCGTGTGCTGGCGAAGGGAGGAGTCGATGGTGTTGCAAGTTTGATGCGCGCAGACACTTTGAACCGGTGAGCAAGTGTATGTCATTCATTCAGAAACGATTTATTGACCTCCTTTGGTATACCTGCCTAGGTACTACTAGGTACAGGGACACAGCCGTGAAAATGTCCTTCCCTCATGAAGCAGGAATGCCAGACGCCACGTGCGGGGGCCAGGGTCACAAAGGCCTCGTGCAACCACACAGGGAGCTTGCCTGGGAGTAACTAGCGCTTGAGAAAGTTACTCAGCAAAGCAGGCACATCACTGCATTATGTTCTGGAGAAACTATTTCAGCCTGAGGAGGAGCGTGAACTGGGCAAGAGGCTACAGGGAGAATAGCTCCAGTCGAGAAGGCAGCTGGGGGGCCTGAGATGAGTGTGGCTTTAAGCCGAGACCCGGCAAGGAGTTGCAGAAGTAGCTCTGAGATTGACTTCCAAGGTAGAAGCTCTGGGATTCTGTTAAGTAATTTCTCACCGAAGCTGGCGCGTCTGTAGCTTTGGGAGAACGATGGACCAAAAGCATCGTGTTGAGAAGTGGTGCGTACAGACCTACAGTGACTTGCCAGGTATTTAGTAGACAGGTGCCTGTTTCCCTCCTTGGATTTCCCCTGCCCCCTTCACATCCCGTTCCATTTCTAGGTTCAGGGTTCCGTGTTTCACGCGGTGATTCCCTCTCCGCACTGGATGGACAGAGCTCTGGGGAGGTCAGAGAACTCGGTTATCCAGATTGCTGACCGGGTTTCAGAATAAAATTGCCCATCTGTCCGTCTCAGCTGTGGTTTGATCAGTACAGTAGGAAGACCACGTGTCAGAGGCCCCAAATTCTGGCTGTTTCTCGAAGCTAGGCTAAACTCGCTGAGACGCTCAACAGAGACTTGTTGAGCCCCTTCTAAGTGCCAGTCATGCTGCTGCTTCCCCCACACTTCCATTCTGCGGAGGCTGGGGGCGGGACCGTGAGTGGACATCCGCAACATAAATATGACATTATATTCAACACTTCCATCGTTTAGCTACTTGAATCAAAAGGGCCCAGATCAGTGGTTTTCCAACCTTCCCCCCCCCCCCGCCCCGGGACATGGACTTGACCTTGAAATGTATTCTGACTTGGAAACCCACCACACTGGCCGATTCACAGCTCGGTGCAGGCTGGGGTTCAGGCCCCACTCCTCACGCGTCTCCTCAGGAACTTCTGTGGGACGTTTCCGAATCATCCAGGCATTCTGACGGCTACTGTCTGGTTGACTGTTGATCTGGAAGGGCTCACTTTTGCCTTCCTTGTTTATGGCTTCTCTCACCTTCGTGCCCTTCTTTCTCCCTGTGGAATCCCCCCTTTGTACACGCACGCTCTGACTAGGTGCCTCCTCGCAGCCACCTTGCGGGGCGGTCAGGCCCTGCGGCCATCAGCGATTTCCTTCAAGCGGCCACTTTCCACCTGGATAGGCAGAGGCATCCGAAAGTGTCACATGTACTCAGCCACCTCGGGTAATGTGCCTTCTGGACACGCAACAGATGTCTGGGGCCGTCGCTCAAGTGTGTGCAGGAGGGAGCCTCCCCAGAAGTATGCACTCTTGGGGCACCTGGGTGGCTCAGTTGGTTGAGCATCCGACTTCAGCTCAGGTCATGATCTCACGGTTTGTGAGTTCGAGCCCCGCGTCCAGCTCCGTTCTGACAGCTCGGAGCCTGGAGCCTGTTCCGGATTCTGTCTCCCTTTCTCTCTGCCCCGCCCCTGCTCACACTCTGTCTCTGTCTCCCTCAAAAGTAAACATTAAAAAATAAATAAATAAAAGAAGTAACAGCGCTCTTGGCATTCCCGTAAACCTTCACTACCCTTCCAGCTCCTCCAGGACCAATCTCTTTATGGGACATGTATGTGGCCACACAGCTTCCATAGACTGAGCTCTCCTACAAGGACTCAAGAGGGAATCCAGTGATGGGTTTTTTTTTTTTTAATTTTTAATGTAATTTATGATTTTTTTTTAATATTTAGGGAAAAGTTACAAAAGATGTGGAGTTTTCCCATAGTCCCGTCCCTAGACTTTCCCTAACGTTAACGTCCCGCATAACCATAATATAGTCATCAGTGCCAGGGGATTCACATTGTCACAATATGACTAACTGTCACCTTTGTGTCTTTAAGCAAGGGCATCATAGAGCCTCCAGAGGGGACCAAGATCTACAAGGATTCCTGGGACTTTGAACCCTATTTGAACATCTTGAATGCTGCTGTAGGAGATGAGATATTTCTTCACTCATCCTGGATAAAAGAATACTTCACTTGGGCGGGATTTAAGGATTACAACCTGGTGGTCAGGGTACGCCATAAGTGTTGTCTGTCTTTGCTCTTGTATTATGGAACTAGAGGAAATCCCCTGAGCATTCCAGTTTATTTCTCAATAAGCCTGCCTTAAGCGCCAAATGTAGGGCATGTTCCCTCAGGTCCAGCTCACTTTGGCTTTGGGAGCATTCTTGTCCCATGATTGTTGTTGTGGGTTTTGTGGGTGTTCTGTTTTGTTTAGCATTGGCAGAAACAGCTCTTTACGCTGTGGGGCTGGAAGGTGCTACCCACCTGACTTGTAGCTGGGTGACATAGAAACAGGTGCCTCCTATCTGCAGCTGTGGTAAGAATCAGATTGCACAAACCAGGAGGTTTAAGCACAAGGTTAAGTGCTAGATCTAGGCTGGAGGTCTGAAACTTATATTCGCTGCAGCACGTACATAACAGGGCTCACAAGCCAAGCAGTTCGGGTTATAACCTGGCCACCAAAGCTAAAAGTGTCTCCAAAAGCAAAGTAAATACTAACAGGTAGGAGGTGCAAGAGAAAGAGGGAGCCACAGTGGGCCAGGAGTACTGCAGGGGCTGGAGTAACCAGCCACTCACATGTGTATTTTATCCGGCTTCTATTTAGTGCGCAAAGTTTAGGGACAGCGCATCAGGCAATAGACAACATTCGCTCTTAGAGACAAGGACTGGGGCCCCTCAGAGTGAGGACTATTCCCAGGTTTACCTTTCAACCCCTGAACGGTAATACCAGGCAATTCTTGCCGTTCTTAAAGGCAATGATTCCTAAAACCTGGCCTGGGGGTCGGTGCCAGTCTATGATAATGATTTCTCCGGTCAGTGGTGAATAAGTTTGAGTATGCTTACGAGTATGGTTACAAAGTTGTCAGCTTTCTTTTCTTGGGATGAATTGTCATTATTCCAAGATTAGGTCCTCTCTGTTTTTGAAGTGTCAAAGCATTCTTCCCCTAATGAAATAAAAGTAGATGTAAGACTTGTTTTCAGTCCTCACTGGGAAATAAAATGCGGTTGACTCTTGAGTGACACTTTTAAGCAGATTTTTTAAGAATTGAGGACTGTAAATATAATACTGTATATATGTAAATTCTCCTATGTATTTCTTTTTTTCAATGTAGTGTGTATTGATTTGGAGACAGCAGGGGAGGGGCAGAGAGAGAGAGAGAGAGAGAGAGAGAGAGAGAGAGAATCCCAAGCAGGCTCCATGCTGTTAGCACAGAGCCTGATGTAGGGCTCGAACTCACGAACCATGAGATCATGACCTGAGCCAGAACCAAGAGTCAGACGTTTAAATGACTGAGCCACCCAGGTGCCCCTCTTAGGATTCTCTTAATAACACTTTTTCTCTAGCTTACTTTATTGTAAGAATGCAGTATACAATACATATTACATAAAAAACGTGTTTATGTTTTATGTTATCGGTAAGGCTTCTAGTCAACATGCTATTATATTGTGGGGGAGTCAAGTTTACATGGCATTTCAGGTGCACAGGAGTGGGAGCAGGAAGGGGTCTGTGCCCCCAACCCTTTGTGTCATTCAAAGGCACTACATCGGTGCTTATATTAGCTCCCGAATATTTTTTAGGAAATTGTCTTTGAAGTCCAGATACCTGGAGAGCATTGGTCTAAATGATTACTTTCAGTTGGACAATCAGTATGAAAAAGAGAAAATATTTGGAATTTTCCATGAAGCCATGGCTGTTTAGCTGCTATTTAATGATGAGAAACATTGCACATTTTATTTCTTCCTTTGCCTACAAACTTATCATGGTGTTTGCTGTCTCATTACTAACAATACTCAAGATGATAATAATCTTCTCTGTAAACTTGATTGAAGTTAGTGATGTGAAGAAGCTTGCTTGTGTAGAAGGTTAGGATTTGAATGTTATCAGTTCAAGAGAGAAAGATTGAGGGAGGGAATATACGAACTCCAATTCATTGCTATCATTTAAGGATGTTTGGGTCTTACACAGTCCAGGGTTTTTAGAAGACTTTGACCACCAGACTTATATGCTTCTTGCCTTTACCATGTTGTCATTTGCACAGATGATTGAAACAGATGAGGACTTCAGCCCTTTTCCTGGAGGATATGACTATTTGGTTGACTTTCTAGACTTATCCTTTCCAAAAGAAAGACCAAGCCGGGAACACCCGTATGAAGAAGTAAGCAGCAAATTGCTCCTTCCTGTCTACCTTTCTTCCTTCCTTTTTAAATCCACTTTTTATTTTAGAGTAATTTTAGATTTACGGAAAAGCTTGCGAGGATGGTACAGAAGATCGTTAACACCTTCCTTTACTGTGGTAGTTGTCACAACTAATGAGGCAGTGTTGAAACATAATTATTAACTGAAGTCCATACTTGCTGCTTTTTGAGTCCATTGCAAAGATTGGCTCCTCTACATGCTTACTGCCCAAACCCGACCCGCTTAAGCTATCATCAGACCCGCAAGCCTCGAGATCTCTGCCTCCTTCCCCCCAGTGGACCTAGTGGGCATCCCTATAAAAGGAATTCAGTCAACATAAATCAACACATCTTTGATTGAGCTCCAGTTTTGAGCAAATCCCTGACCTGTGGCGCCATAATGGAAAGGGAGAGCTATTGCTTTGGAGACCGCTTCAAGCTTAGGACTGGTGCCCCCTCCCTGCTGATTATAGGCTTTGAGTAAGTGATTTAACCTGTCCAAGCCTTGGTTTTTTCTTTCCATGGGACGTATTCCCACTCTACCACTTTGTGGTAGTCACATAACTAATAATATACAGGAGCATGCACTGTAATTTTAAATTCTATGTGAATATAAACATAACGACCATTCGGGAAATTAGGAGGATATACGGTCTGCCCTTGAACTTGTTACTTGTGCCATATAAACGCACGCTACTTTAATTGTAGTGGTTTAAACGTACCTTTGGATAACAGATGTGTTCTTAAACGACCTTTTAATAATTTGATTTGTATTTTAAGATTTCGTAAAGTACTTGCTATTGAAGAGAATCCTAGGTCGAAACTTCAGTACAACCAATGACTGATCGCCTGCTTTCTGGGTTTTAAAAAAAACTGGGTTTTCATATAGAGGAGAACCCTGTGTTGAAGCACCCATTTTAAGCAAAATGGATCTATTACATTTATTGCTTTATTTAACAAACGCATAGCTCTAAGCACTTTATAAACATTAAGTCATTTATTCGGCAGCAATCTATGGACAGAGATCACTATATCCCCCACTTCTGGATGAGGGTAATGCCATACCGGCGGTCAGGAACTTGCCCGCAGGCTGTCCAGCTGGCAAGCGGTGGGGCACAGGGCTGACCTCCGCTGTCTGGCTCTAGAGTCTAGCTAGACTCTAGGCTCTAGACTTTAGCCACTATGTTGCTCCTCAGATTCTGAATTTACAAAATCTGTACATTGAGGTATGTGTTCGCCTTCAAGGAGATACATCTTCAGACTTTTCTGATTAACAAGTTCATGTAAAATATTCAACGGAAAGTCGCTTTTTCACATCTGCTGGGTAAAGCAAGCAAGCAACCGCTTGCTGCGGATTTAAATGCACCGGGAAGTGCATCATCATCATGCCTGGTGCTCTGTGATGTGGCTCTCGGTGCTTTTATCTGCCAGGACCTTAGGGAGATTTTCTCATGCTGAGGTTTGCTTATGCCTACCCTTGGAAGCGCTCCTAGAGTCCTCTCATGCTGCCCGTTTCTGTTTTTGTTTTTTTTTTTTTTCTTTTAAACCATTAATTGCCTTTCAAAGCTCATAAGTATATCTTCTGTCTCACCAGCTCTCCGTGTCTCCTAGATGCATGGCCTCTGCAGTCCACCTCCTCCTGCTCCAATCTGGATGAGCTCCTCTGGGTCTCTACAGATCTGTCACCCTGCGACGTCCCTTACCTGCCTCCAGACCCCGGCCAGGTCCCAACCTTCTTTGCTTTTACATTTTCTGCTTAAGTCACTGCCACAGAAGGGATGCGTGGGAGCTGAACTTGACATAGTTTCCTGCCTCGCGTCGCAAGGCAGTTTAGCCGAGCGCACGACGCTGGCTAGCAGGTCACCTTGCGTGGACGTGGAGGGTGTTGCTCCTATGGCCTCTCCCCGTGTGCCCTGATGCTTACCGCAGGCTGATCTTTCTTCCTTTGTAAGTGACTTTGGAGAAGTAAGGGATTCATCTGTATTTACCAGTAACAAGACCTTTCCCCAGCTGGTGTAGGGCTCTCTGTGTCTGTATAGGACTTGTCATCGGCGGGCTTTACCTAAAGGCAGGGATCACATGCTTCAGTGCTCACCGCTGGCTCAAGGCAGGTTGGAAACAGGAGAGCAGGGTGGGGACTATCACGTGGAAGGGGGCAGCGCCTGATGAGCCCCAGCTGATCGGAATATTCCAGAGAACTCAGAAGCCTGGATTTTTATGTGAAATACCCAGATTTACAAATGAGCACAAAACTAACTCAGTTTTTTAAAAAGGGACCGCGGGCTCTGTGACCCGCGAGCTAGGCTGTTTGGTCAGGGGGTCACCAGTTTAAGTTATGGGGGTGCGCAGCTAGCTGTTAGGTCGGGGGTCCCCTAAGCTCCAAAGTGTGGAGCTCCTGGCTTTGGGACATCACGAGGAAACCACCCCCTTGGGCTCCCGCCAGAATCCATTCCATTTACTCAGAGAACTGACTGAAGGTATTCAGTGAGAACAGCGCGTAGGGCCATAGGAACAGGTCAGCGGTTGCATGTACGTCATGCTGTGTGTCCTCACATCGCCCTTGGGACCCACCTCTGCCCCCTGCACGTCTGGACGCGCCTCCCCACGCGCTCTGGGACCCTGCAGACTCTGTCTTTGGTTGCCCCTCATCAGCCTACATTCCAGATTGAAGTTAGTTGAAATCTTGCTGGTCAACGACTCCCTTTGTTTCCTGTTCCGTGACAGCTGATACCTGTATACGTGCGTTGTGAACACGTTGGTTGGGCCTGAGAGTGCACAGAACACAGGTGGTTTATTGCGTGTGACCGGTCCATCTTTTCAAACTGAAGTCCTTTCTCCATTCCTGTGACTCTACCCCTGGGGTTTTTTCGCTTCCCGACTATTCTCCTGCATTCTTCCAGGGTCTCTCTTTCTCCAGGCATCACTTAAAGTTCTTGTTTCCCCCCAGGGTTCTGTGTTCAAATCACTCTTCCTCCCGCGCCTCTTCCTGGGCGATCTCATCTGCTGGTACCGCATCTCCACTAATGAGTCCAAAATCTGTATGTCCTGCCCCACAACACGCTCGGGCTTGAGATTCTTTCCAGTCAGCAGCCCGCCCGATATCGCCACCCCATCTCCAAATCCTCATCACCTCCTTTTCAACCTGTTCAAATTCCAGCTCATCCTCTTCCTTCTCTAGAACCGCTCTTTTCTTCTTGTCTGGATTTTTGGCAGCATTGACCCCCGACGATGAGCCACGCTTGACACGGTGACCCTTTCCCTCACCCCCAAAGCTCATCAGTCACCAGGACCTTCCCATCTGTACCCCAAATCCTTCTCAGTTGTGTCCCCCGGTCTTCTGTGTGCTCTTCTCCAGATTGAAAGGTTAGAAAGGTCATCTCCTTGCCCGGTGCGAGGAATGAGACCTCAGGCTTACGAGGGGCAGGCTCATCCCAGCCCAACTGCAGTCACGTTTCTAAATCTTCTGGTGGAAGAACAGAGCCGCTGAGCTGTGTCCGCACTCACAGCGGATGTCGTCTTTTTGGAGGGAAGGTGCAGGCGAGACAAGTAAGCCACGGTGTCCATCTCATCACCCTACGTCACGTAATGGCGTGTCATTTCCGGAAGTTGGCGTCTAGTGGCTTCCGTGTGCTGTTTCCCAGGGATAAATCCGACGCCCGATACCGAGAAAGCCCCTGGTGACCTTTAGCGCTGGTGTGGCTGCCGTGTCGAAGCCACCGCGGATCTTTGCACACTTCTTTTTATAAATGATACCAGTTTTTTCTCCCAACAGTCCTGTAAGAGAGGAAACTGAGGCTGAGCCAGGTTAAGGTCACCTGAGTAGTAAGCCCTCGGCTGACGCTCCAAACCATCTCTGCTTGTCTGCTAATCCTGAACTCCTCTGACGCCTCCCCCCGAGCTTCCGTGTCGGGAGTTGAGATTCTCAAAAGGGAAGGGCCTGACCCCCTACCTGAGGTGGTCTTGCTGTGAGGCAGGCCCGAAACCCGCAGACGGCCGGAGACCCGGATGCTCGGCTGTGCTGCAGAATGTTCCAGCGGGAGACTGGAACGCGCCACTTTGAGAATAACACTGTAGCGCCCACTTGTGCAGAAAGCTTACCGTGCAGCGGGAGTCTTGGATGTGCGTCGACTCAGTTAATCTCACAGCCACCCTCGGAGGAAGGTTCCGTCATCTGTGTTCTGTAGATGAGGAGACTGAGGCACAGAGCGGTTGCTAATTCCACACGCTGGAACGTGGATTTCGAGCCAGCGATGTGACTGTGCCACGAGGCTTGCTTCCCCAGCCCCAGATCCCTTTCCCGTTTTCCTTCCCTCACTTCCTGCTGAGCTCAGGTCCCTTCTCTCCAACCAACTCCCCACTCCCACCCCAGCCTGTGACATCTACTGTGACTGCCCGGGTCCCTGCCGTCCCAGACAGCTGCTTCTCCCAGGGACATGAGGGGTCGGTACTCGGTGCTGGCTGGGTCACCCCTGCTCTTCCTTCCATGTCTGTTTCAGATTCGGAGCCGGGTTGACGTCATCAGACATGTGGTAAAGAACGGTCTTCTCTGGGACGACTTGTATATAGGATTCCAAACCCGGCTGCAAAGGAGTCCTGACATATACCATCACCTGTAAGTTGGAAAGTGCCTGGCACGTGAGAGGCCACTGTGGAGGACACCGCGGATATATAAGCAGAGTCAGGGACTGACTGTGCCCCCATATTCTGGTGGATGTGCGAATTCCACCATTAGAGCTTCATTCCTTTGTTAACCTGTAAAAAGCAAATCTGATTACAAAAGTAATATTTTAAAGAGTCATTGATACCTTCACACGGATGTGTTTCAGTTCCTTTCTGGAACTGAACCACATTTCCTTGGTACAAGAAATGAAAGGACATTATGAGAGGGAAGGAGGGGGTTTGCCAAGACAAGAGTGAGGGGCAGTGTTTACGTGACAAAGTCATGGTCATTGAAGACAGACCTTTCCCACATCACATTTTGGCCTGTGCTCAACTCCAGCGTGCATTTGGAGGACGGTTTGGTTAGGGGGGATGGCCCACTGAGTGTCTGCCCGCCCTCCACTTCAAAAACCATGTAAGTCTCCTGTTACACAACTGTACATCTTTAAGACTATACTTGGAATATTTGAGCTGAGACATCAGAAAGGCCCGTTGGCCATGTTTACATTTGCCAAAGAATCACCAAGAGGGAGAATCGTTTCTTATCATTACCACCGACCCTCCGAAAAGTGCAGGAATTTCACTGTAAGTAAGCAAAATGTACCATCTGCCTCGGCCTTGAGCCCGCAGCACAGGCGTGTCTCTCTTTTACCGATTTCCTTTTGAACGTTTTAAAATTATTTTTAGCAAATGTAAAGAATGGTGAAGCATGCGAAGCAAAAAGTAAATAACACCACCCCACCCATCCCGCAAAACCCTGTTTCCTGCCTCTCCCCCCGCCCACTCACCAGAGCTCTCTCGGTAACACTCTTCAAGTTCAGTGCGTATCAGTCATCCCAGGCCTGTTTCTGTCAACATTTCTCTGGTACGATGTCCCATACAGTTGGAGGGAAAAGTTTGTTGTTGCCGTTAATTTTTAAATATAATCTGAGTACGAAAGATCAGTGGCTTGCATTTTTTTTTTTTTTTACTCATCAGTGTTATCTTTGGCATCCCTCGTGTTGAGACACACACAGATCAGCCTCAGTTTTTTATTTAAAGATTTTAGTTTTACGTAATCTCTACACCCAAGGTGCGGCTCAGACTCACGACCCCGAGATCAAGAGTCGCGTGCTCCACCGACCGAGCCGGCCGGGAGTCCCGAACCTCAAACTTTTTAATGGCTGTAAAACATGTTTGACTTTTGTTCATTTTGAACAGAACATATGCCTGACTTCTTGTTCTGGAAACACAGGAATGAGGCCACTTTTGGGGAGATTCAAGAGGTTATTTTCTTAAGAAAATAGTTTCCTCTTGTAGGATATTGGTGCTAAAGACTATTTTGTTCTGTTGTTTGGTAACGAAGGTCATAAATGTAAGAGGATCGCCTAATGAATCATGGGAAACAGTCACAGCCCAGTTTATCTTTGTCTCTCTTCAAATGGGATTTATGAGTTTATTGAACATTTTACTGGTTGTAAAGATAATATATCTCCACTGTAGAAAGTTTGAGGAAAGGTATTTAAAAATTAAAAAAAGAGGTAAAACCACAAATGTCTCCACCCCTCAGAGAGAGCCGTTTATATCTGGTTAATCTTTCCTTTTCATTTATAAGCACCTACACATGCGCTTTCTGTAAACATCCAGTAATATTGTATGTACTTTTAAAAATGTTTATTTGTATTAGAGAGAGAGCACATGAGAGAAAGGGGGAGGGGCGGGGGGGGGGGCGGGAGAGAGAATCCCAAGTAGGCTCACGCTGTCAGTGCAGAGCCCGTTATGGGACTCGAACTCACGGACTGTAAGATCATGACCTGAGCAGAAATTAAGAGTCGGACGCTTAACCGACTGAGCCCCCCAGGCGCCCCTAATATCATGTGTCCCTTTGTACCTATGTGTTTACTGAACAATCTTTGATCTACCTGTAAGTTGTTTCTAACTTTTCACTGTTGGATGATGTGGCGGGTTAACCTGTCGGTGTTTCTTGTCAGGGCGGTTTCCTCAGGACACATTCCCACGAGCGGAGCTGCAGGATCCGGCGAGCACACAGCGCATAGGCTTTGGGCACAGTCTGCCCACTTGTTCAGGAAGCCAGTTTATCTCCCCAGATACATGTAGGAGAGGACCCAGATACCTGGACCCTCACTAGTACCGGGTTCTAATCCTTTTGTGTACAGAATACTAATCTATATTTTCACATACGAGAATTCCTTAAAGCAAGGCCCACCACGATAAGATAAAAATAAGACACAGTTGTCCTGGTTTAAGGGTCCGCATTCAACACACTGAAAATGCCGGGCACTGAAACAGTACAGAAGCCCCATCTCTTAGGGGAGGGCTCAGTACCAGGTACCAAACAGATCTTGGCCAAGCAGCCGTCATGGAAATTTCCAAAACGTATTTCCGCGCTTTATCTCCTATACAGGTTTTGGAACCATTTTCAAATAAAACTCCCTCTCACGCCACCCAACTGGAGGTCCTTCCTGATGCACTGTGGGTAGAGCAGACCTGAGCTTCCCAGGTGAGGCATGCCGTAAGTCTGGGAGACACCCTTGTCGTAAATCCTGTCACTCTCTCTCGGGCGTCCAAATTAGGCAGGCACCATACCTGTCAGAAAACCTGACTTTCAGGGGAGTGAGAAGAGCTAACATTACAAGAAGAACATTCAAGTTTAGAGATAAAGAAAGAAAATGAGCAGTGGGTACATCCAGTCCAAGTCCGTAGAGCGTTTGGTCTGGTTGACGTGAACATACGGCCAGTTAAAAAACAAGACGGAAATTATCCCAGGAGGGCAGTGAGTGTTCAGAGCTAAATCCTGAACACAGAGCAGCAGAAGAAACCAAAGGGAGGAAAACTGAAAAACAGAGTATGATGGAAAATATCACCTCCCCATTTGCAATAGTCCTCTCCCTTTTTCAAGCCGATAGAGATCAGTTTGTCTGTCAAATCAGATTTGACATTTCTTCCTACCACTTGGGATGGGATCTTATTAACTGAATTAAAAATTATGTTTCCTCACACTTACTATTAGAAAGATCACATAATATTATTACAAAGATAGTAAATTCTTTGCCTCATGCATTTATTTATATATTTATCCCACCAGCACTGTCTCATCACATTGTATGGCAATAACCTGTTTTCTGCTCATTAGACTCTGATTTTCTGACTAGTAAACTCTCTTGCTTTTGTATCCCTAGTGCTTAGCGCTGTGCCCCATGCACATACGATTTTAGTCATGGTATGCATTCAAGGAGGGAAGGAACAGTGCGTTTCTGTCTCCCACTCTCAGTACGACTTGTCTCTTAAACTGGGCTTCAGTGTCCTTACCAGTAAAATTAAGGATCGAAATAAAACATTTTTTTTTCAGTTGTTAAGTTCTTTGTTCCCTATTCTAGCCCTTTGCTCCATACCCCAGTCCAGCACAAGGCATCGGGCTAGATCTTCCAAATTAGGATTATAAACCAAAAGGGAGGCCAAGGGAATTCACATATTACTGGATTATAAGGTAGACTAAATAAGCACTATGTTTGTGTTACAAACTAAGTGTTGGGAGTACTGAGGAGGGAGAGATTACATCTGACTTTTTGAAATGACCAGGAAGAACGTTATGGAGCAGGTAGTATTTGGGGACCGTGGAGAGGCGAGGTGGTGTTCGGAGAGTGGCTCGAAGTTTGGGTAAAGTGCTTAATGAAGCTAAAACAGAGGGGAGGGATGGTGGAAAGAATATTCCAGACAGAAAGAGTGGCTGAAGTGAAAAGGGAGAAAAATGCAAGGTGGACTGGAGCCTTGAAGAGTCCTCCTGGGACAACAGAATAAGAGAAGTGGAGAAGAGGCATGAGTGGCCCTGAGGGAGCAGGGTCAGGGGGCCTCCGTGAAGGTGCTGAGTGCGTTTAGTAGTTAGAGAGGCCAGGAGGCATGGAAGGTGAGGAGGTAACGGACAGAAAAAGCACAGAGTTCACAGTCTCGGAGCCAGAGCAGTTCTGAAAGATGGACAGGGACGCTTCTGTGTAAGTGGGTGAACGAAATGGAGCGGTGATGAAGGCTACAGTCAGGAGGCCAGCGTGTGCATTTTCAAGTTGCCGCGTCAGGAAGGCAATAAAGTATGGCGGTCAGCACCTCCGACTTGGAATCTGACTTCTCAAGTTAAAATCTGGGCTTTGTCACCTACTGGATGACCTTGGGCAAATTAGTGAACCTCCCTATGTCTCAGGTTTTCATCTGTAAAGTAGACATAATGATAGCACCCACTCTCAGGGTTGTGTCACGGGTAAGTCACTGCTGAGTGAGTGAGTAGCATGTGATAAGTGGACAATAAATGTTAACTTTGTTGGCCTGATGAAATAGACAGGAGAGTCCTGTGACCTACAGTCTGCCACATGGTGAATCTGTAAAAAGTCGGGAGAAGAACCGTATAGTTCACTTCACAACCCAGTTTTAGACTCCTGCTGACCTTTGAAGCATCAGAGACTATGTAACTTGGACTAAAGAACAAGACAAAAAGTTTGTCCCAATGCAACAAAAAATGAAAAAGTATTAAAGTGAGATTTACCCTTAATGTCTTTAATTCACAGAGATGCCAAACAACATAGAAAATTCAAGAATTTACTGATGCTACGTCTTGAACACAGGAAGCTTATACCAAAGGGACTTATGCCTTATTGAAATCAACAGTGGATAATTACATGTTGCATTTGTGAGACGTTCACATATGTTTGTGGATCACTACATAGCCAGATAATTTAGATTTCACTTATTCCATACACAATTCTCTGTAAAAGAGGTGATGAACCCTACAGGAACAGATTGTCTATGGGAAACCAATCATAACAGGAAGAGATGTGAATCTGAGGGTTGAAGAAATAGAACAGGAGGAGACAGAATTCCCTCAAGGACAACAAGGAAACTGGAAGGGGGTGAGGTAACAAAAGTTGGGTTAGAAAAAGAGAAGAAGGAAGTGAAATGGATAAACGAGTGACTGTAACAAGAAAGCAGGAAGGAGAAAAACTTAAAATAGTATTATGAAAGAAGAATCTAACAATAGACATTTTGTTCCTTAATAGATTGATTTCCCAAATAGGGTCCATTAAGAGAGTCAGGTAAGAGGACTTGTGGGCTGTTTTGAAAAAGATTGTTGAAATGCATGCATTTGCCAAAACAAGGCTGCAGAGGCTGCCCTAAAAGGAAAACTTTCATTGGGACTGAAATTATCTTGATTCTGGGGCAAAATTAGTCATTTCCTGCAGCTTATAAATTCTAACAAATGGAAAGATCTTTGGCTAATAAAAAAAAATGAACACTAGCTAGTAATGAGTTTTGTAGACAAAAATCTTTCAAAATCAATAGAAAAGTCAACAACAAGCATCCATACCTTGAAAAAGTTGGGAAATCCTCTTCTGACCGTACAAAAACATCGTTTCAGTGGTTGAGATAGGCAACTAATTTATCTATCTAGTTTCTGCTACTGTCTGTAATTTTGGGTGATATTTGCACGATTAAGGCACAGCCATGCACATGTATCCCTAGGAAATGTGATTGTTAACAAGGTTGCTATTTTATGTGTTGATGTTGCTAGTACAACACACGCACACACACACCTCTCATCGACTGAACTTCAATGTTGATTTTCTGACTGTACATACTACCTCTTTAATTCTGAAGATACAAGAATCCAGTGGTGAATTTACCTCCTTAAATATCTGAATTCACACTTCGTAATGGAAAGGTTGATCCATTTCTCATGACAATTAATACCAATGATGTTTCATTTTTCTGGTTCACCTCACACATTATGCATGTAATTCAGGAATTGTATTTTGTGATTTACACTGTGTGGTAAACTATTCAATCATTACTGAAAAATAAATGTAATATATATCGATCACATGTATGTTAAAATGTATATGATGAGCAAAGAAAAGATCATGTTAAAATGTGGACTCATTTTCTCGCCATTAAGCCCATCTTTACTTTCATGCTGACTTTCCGGTGACATCCTTCTGATTCCCTCTCTCCAACAATTCTTTCATATCACCAGGACCGCCAGGGCATCGACCCTGCGTGCCCTCACTTTGTTCCTTACTCCTCTTAGATGGCTCTTTTCTACCTGTGTCCGCATCACCCTCTTCTTTCTTGTTCTCTACCCCACATCACCTGCCCTCTTTCCCTCTCTCGTATCTCATTTCCATGACTCAAACCAAAAACTGTGAAATCATCCTTTGTGCCTTGCTCTGACATCCACTGCAGCAGCAAATCCTGTTACCTCCGCCTTCAAAATATACCCGGAGCCTATCCACTTCATACCACCTGCACTGCTATCAAAATCCGGAGACAGAGGAAACTCATGGAAATAATCTTGGCATCGGGGGCTGATTTTCCTCCTGCCATGGATAGGCATCTGCCAATTCCAAAAGCCAAAAACCCGAATGCCTTGAAAATCACTCGCACTCAAGGGGTGCCGGGAAAGCTGTTCATGGGGAGGTGGCTTGCAGACTGCACAGACCTACCATAAAGCCACGGTAGAGAGTGTCCAGGAAGCTGCCATGCTGCTATTCATCTCACACTTTGGGAGCTCCACAGTAGAGCAACTAAGATGTAAGAGCCAGAACGGAAACCACTGCCTTCATTAGTGCCCCCCCTCCAGTGCCCTCCTCAAACAAAGCTTAACTCTGAACTAGGTAGCCAGGGGGAAATATTTATTCTCGCACTGCAGGCAACAAAGAGGAGATTTGGAGCTGAGAGGCAATAAGTTGATAATTAAAACACACACTTGATAAAAATTTGTATTGTAATCGCCAGGGTAACCAGTGAAGGAATAGTAAAAGAAGGTATAACCACAAAAGTAACACAGGGAAGATGAAATGATTTAAAAATACTAACCTGCGAAAGAAGCCAACAAAAGAGAAAATAATAGAACAGATAGGATGAATCGAAAGCAAACACCCAGATGGGAGAGTATATCAATATTTGCATTAAATATAAATGGACTAAATGCTCTCATTAAAAGAGACAGGAACAGACTGGATTTCAAAAGATGCTTTTTGGGGTGGGAGATGGGCCAAATGGATGAAGGGGGGTGAGAAGTACAAGCTTTCAGTTATGGAATGACTAATCACAGGGATGAAAGGTATAGCATAGGGAATATAGTCAGTGGTATTGTAACAGCATTGTATGGTGACAGATGGTAGCTATACTTGGGGTGAACATAGCATAATGTGTAAATCTGTCAAATCACTTAAGTTGTACACCTGAGACTAATATTTTGTGTCAGCTATTCTTCAGTTAAAAAAAAACCTCTTTGGCTGCTTATGAGACACATTTTTAAAAGATAAGCATACTGAAAGCATGAAAGAAAAAAAATGGGGGAATATATACTATAAAAACACTAATAAAAGATGGTACAGCTATCTTAATGTCAGATAAAGTGGAACACTCCGTAATGATAAAAAGGTTTTTTTTTAATTCCAGTATAATTAAATACAGTGTTATATTGGTTTAAGGTGTACAATATAGTCATTCGATAATTCCATATATCACTCGGTGCTCATCACAAGAAGTATATTCTTAATCCCCATCGCCTACTTCACCCATCCCCTGCTCCCCCACCCCTCTGGGAACCATCTGTTTGTTTGCTGTAGGTAAGATCCTGTTTGTTGATTTGTCTCCTGTTTTCTTTGTTTGTTTGTTTTGTTTCTTACATTCCACATATGAGTGAAATCATATGTTTATCTTGTTCTGGCTGACTTATTTCACTTAGCATTATACTCTCTAGATCCATCCATGTTGGTGCAAAAGGCAAGGTTTCATCCTTTTTTTATAGCTGAATAATATTACGTGTGTGTGTGTGTGTGTGTGTGTGTGTGTGTGTGTGTATCCATTCATTAGTCAGTGGACACTTAGGCTGGCTCCATACTTTGGTTATTGTAGACAATGCTGCTATAAACATAGGGGTGCATATATCTTTGCAGATTAGTGTTTTTATATTCTTTGAGTAAATACCCAGTAGTGGGATTACTGGATCATAGGGTAATTCTATTTTTAATTTCTTGAGGAACTTCCATATTGTTGTCCACAGTGGCTGCACAGTTTGCATTCCCACCAACAGAGCATGAGGTTTCCTTTGGTTCTACATCCTTACCAACACTTGTTTCTTGTGTTTTTGATTTGAGCCGTTGTGACAGGTGGGAGGTGATATCTCACTGTGGTTTTGATTTGCATTTCCCTGATGATGAGTGATGTTGTGCATCTTTTCATGTGTCTGTTGGCCATCTGGACGTCTTCTGCCCATTTTTTAATTGGATTGTTTGGGTTTTTTGTGTGTCTGTTGAGTTGTGTAGATTCTCTATATGTTTTGGATACTAACCCTTAATCAGCTATGTCATTTAAAAATATCTTCTCCCATTCAGTAGGCTGTTTTTTAATTTTGTTGATTGTTTCCTTTGCTGTGCAGAAGATTTTTATTTTGATGAAGTCCCAATAGTTTATTTTTGATTTCCCACCCCCTTGCCTCAGGAGTCATATCTATGAAAAAATTGCTATAGCTGATGTCAACGAAATTACTGCCTGTGCTCTCTCCTGGGATTTTTATGGTTTCAGGTCTCACATTTAGGTCTTTAATCCATTTTGAGTTTATTTTTGTGTATGGTTTAAGAAAGTGGTCCAATTGCATTGCTTTGCATGTAGCTGACCAATTTTCCCAACACCATTTGTTGAAGAGACTGTCTTTTTTCCATTGTATATTCTTGCCTCCTTTGTCAAAGATTAATGGGCCATATAATGATGGGTTTATTTTGGGCTCCCTATCTTGTTTCACTGATCTGTGTGTCTGTTTTTGTGTCAGTACCATGCTGTTTTGATTACTATAGCTTTGTACTATATCTTGAAATCTGGGATTGTGACACTCCTCACTTTGTTTTTCTTTACAAGATTGCTTTGGCTATTTGGGGTCTTTCGTGATTCTATACAAATTTTAGATTGTTCTAGTTCTATGAAAAATGCTGTTGGTATTTTGATAAGGATTGCATTAAATCTGTAGGTTGCTTTGGGTGGTATAGACATTTTAACAATATTTGTTTTTCCAGTCCATGAGCATGGAATATCTTTCTGTTTATGTTGTCTTCAATTTCTTTCATCAATGGTTTGTAGCTTTCACCTCCTTGGTTAAGTTGAATCCTAGATATTTTATTATTTTTGGTGCAATTGTAAATGGGACTGTTTTCTTAATTCCTCTTTCTGCTACTTTGTTATTAGTATGTAGAAATGCAATGGATTTCTGTCTATTGACTTTTTATCCTGCAACCTTACTGAATTTATTTATCACTTCTAGTAGCTTCCTGGTGGAGTCTTGGGGGTTTTCTATATACAGTATCATGTCATCTACAAATAGTGAAAGTTTTATTTCTTCCTCAACAGTTTGGATACCTTTTATTCCTTTCCCTTGTCTGATTGCTGTGGCTAGAATTTCCAATACTATGTTGAATAAAAGTGGGGAGAGTGGACATCCTCATCTTATGCCTGATTTTAGGGGAAAAGTTCTCAGTTTTTCACCATTGAGTATGATGTTGTCTGTGGGTTTTTTATATACGGCCTTTATTATGTTGATGTACGTTCCTCTAAACCTAATTTGTTGAGGATTTTCATCATGAATGGATGTTGTACTTTGTCAAGTGCTTTTTCTGCATCATCTGAAATTTTCATATGGCTTTTATCAATGTCATGCATTGATTTGTGAATGTTGAACCACTCTTGCATCCCAGAAATAAATTCCACTTCATTGTGGTACATGATTTTTTTAATGTATTGTTGGGTGCTGGCCTCATAGAATGAATTTGAAAGCTTTCCTTCCTCTTCTATTTTTTGGAATAGTTTCAGAAGAGTAGGTGTTAACTCTTCTATAAATGCTTGGTGAAATTCACCTGTGAAGCCGTCTCGTCCTGGACTTTTGTTTATTGGCAGCTTTTTGATTACTGACTCAATTTCTTTGCTGGTAATCGACCTGTTCAAATTTCCTCTCTCTTTCTGGTGGTTTTTGGGTGGTTATAGGTTCCAGGAATTTTATTCATTTCTTCTAGGTGGTCCAGTTTGTTGGCATATAAGTTTTCATAATATTCTTTTACAATCCTTTTTTTCCCCTGTAGTGTTGGTTTCTTCTGTTTCATTTCTGATTTTATTTGACTCCTCTCTGTTATTTTGATGAGTCTGGCTAAGGGTTTATCAATTTTGTTGATCTTTTCAAAGAACCAGCTCCTGGTCTTATGGATCTGATCTATTGTTTTTTTTAGTTTCTGTTTTGCTTATTTCTGCTCTAATCTTTATTATTTCCTTCTTTCTACTGGTTTTGGGTTTTGTTTGTTCTTCTTTTCTAGCTCCTTTAGGTGTAAGGTTAGGTTGTTTAATTGAGATTTTTCTTCTTGAGGTAGGCCTGTATTTCTATTAACTTCCCTCTTAAAACAGCTTTTGCTGCATCCCAAAGATTTGGGACCATTGTGTTTTCATTTTCATTTGTCTCCATATATTTTTTATTTCCTCTTTGATTTCCTTAAAATTTTTAAAAAATGCTTATTTATTTTGAGAGGAAAGGGAGGGAGAAAGAAGGGAGGGAGGGGGGGCACAGAGAGAGAGAGAGAATCCCAAGCAGGCTCTGTGCAGCCAATGCGGGGCTCCACCTCACGAACTGTGAGATCATGACCTGAACCAAAGTCAAGAGTTGGACATTTAAACAACTGACCCACCCAGCTGCCCCTCCTCTTTGATTTCTTAACTGACCCATTTCTTGTGTAGTAACATGTTATTTAACCTTCATGTATTTGTGTTCCTTCCAGATTTTTTGTTGTGGTTGACTTCTAGTTTCATAGTCGGAAAAGACACATGGTATTACTTCAACTTTTTGAGTGTGTTATGACTTGTTTTGTGGCCTAATATGCGATCTACTCTGGAGAATGTTCCATGTGCACTGAAAAAGAATACTCTGCTGTTTTAGGATGGAATACTTTGAACATATCTGTTAGATCCATCTGGTCCAGTGTCTCATTCAAAGCCACTGCTTTCCTTGTTGATTTTTTGTTTGGATGATCTGTCCATTAATGTAAATGGGGTGTTAAAGCCCCCTACTATTATTTTATTCCTATGGATTACTTCCTTTATGTTTGTTACTAGTTGCTTTATGTATTTGGGTGCTCCCATGTTGGGTGAATTAATATTTACCATTGTTATATCTTCTTATTGGATTGTTCCCTTTGTAATCATGAAGTGTCTGTCTTTGTCTCTTTGTTATAGTCATTGCTTTAAAGTCTACTTCGTCTGATACAAATGTTGCTACTCTGGCTTTCTTTTGACGTCTGTTAGGTTGGTAAATGTTTCTCCATCCCCTGACTTTCAATCTGCAGGTATCTTTAGTTCTGAATGAGTCTCTTGTAGGCAGCATAAAGATAGATCTTGATTTTTTTTTTATCCCTTCTGTCATCTTATGTCTTTTGATTGGATCATTTAGTCCATTTACACTCAAAGTAATTGTTGATAGGTATGTGCTTAATTGCCATTTGTTACTTATATTATGGTTAATCTTATAGTTCTTCTCTGTCCCTTTCTTCTCTTGCTTTCTTCTCTTGGATGCTAGCTTTCTTTAGTGATTATACTTGGATTCCCTTTTCTCTTTATTTTTTTGTATATCTGTTATCGAATTTTGGTTTTTTATTACCATTAAGTTTATATATAACATCTTCTGTGTATAGCAGTCTGTATTAAGTCGATGGTTGCTCAAGTTTTTACCCATTCTGTTTTTATAATTTTTTTTTATTAACGTTTATTTATTTTTGAGACAGAGAGAGACAGAGCATGAACGGGGGAGGGGCAGAGAGAGAGGGAGACACAGAATCGGAAGCAGGCTCCAGGCTCTGAGCCATCAGCCCAGAGCCCGGTGCGGGGCTCGAACTCATGGACCGCGAGATCGTGACCTGAGCTGAAGTCGGACGCTTAACCGACTGAGCCACCCAGGCGCCCCAGTTTTTACCCATTCTAAAGCACTAAATTTTTACTCCTCTCCCCTCCACGTTTTGGCTATATAGTGTCATACTTTACATCCTTTTATTTTGTGAACCCCTTGACTAATTTTTATAGATATACTTATTTTTATTGCTTTTGTGCTTCCTACTTTTCTTATTCCCACTTATGGTCTTTCCTTTCCATTCAAAGAGTCCCTTTTAACATTTCTTGTAAGGCTGGCTTAGTGGTGACAACTTCCTGTAACTTGTTTTTCTGAGAAACTCTTTGTCTCCTTGTATTCTCAATAATAGCCTTGCTGGATAGAGAATTCTTGGCTGCAGATTTTTTCTTTCCTTTTAGTATTTTGAATATATCATTCTATTAACTTCTGGCCTGCGAAATTTCTGCTGAAATATCAGCTGATAGCTTTATGGGGTTTCCTTTGTATGTATCTGATTTCTTTTCTCTTGCTGCTTTTTAAAATGTTTCTTTATCACTACTTTTTGTCATTTTAATTACTGTGACTTGGTGTGGACCTCCTAGGGTTGGTTTTGTTAGGGGCTCTCTGTGCCTCCTGGATCTGGATTTCTGTCTCCCTCCCCAGATTTGGAAAGTTTTCAGCTATTATTTCTTCGAATACATCTTCTTCCCCCAGCCCTTTTTTTTCCTCTTCTGCTTCCAAGATCGCTATAATGTGACTGTCATTCTCCTTGCTGATGGTGTTGCATTCCCTTAATCTATTTTCATTTTTTCATGATTTTTCTCTCTCTCCTGTTCAGCTTGATTGCTTTCAGTTACTCTGCCCTCCAGTTCACTGGTCCATTCTTCTGCCCCCCCCCCCCTTTTCCGTTTATTCTCTCTGGTGTATTTTTATTTTAATCATGGAGTTCTCCATCCCTGATTGGTTCTTTTTCATGTGTTCTGTGTCTTTCTTGAAAGTCTCGCTGAGTCTCTCCACTCTTTCTCGAGTCCAGTGAGTGTCTTTATGACCGTTACTTAAAATTCTCTGTCAGGCATGTTACTTACCTCCATTTCATTTAGCTCTCTTACTGAGATGTGGGACATATTCCTTTGTCTCCTCATTTTGTCTCCCTGTCTGTGTCTGTTCCTATCTGTTAGGAAAGTACGCTACGTCTCCTGCTCCTGAAGGCCGTGGACTTGTAAATAGCAGGTCCTGTGCGCCCGCCGTGTAATGTCCCCCGTTCTCCAGAACCTGGTGCTTCAGCAATGTCTCCTGTGTGTTGCACGTGCCCTGCTGTTGTGGCCAGGCTGTGTTTGCATTTAGTCCAGTTGGCTGTAATGTCTCCCTCTGCCTGATTGTGGGCAGTGTTTGATCCCTGTGTCGTTAGCGGGCCCGTCTGGGGCCGATTTGGGCTTGAATTGAGTCAGATCAGGCATTTGTCAGAGATGCAGTAGAAGAAAATGTTGGGGGGATTTCCTCTGTGTTGTCCCCTGAGGACCTTCGATTGGTGGGTGGGGCCTGCAGTTAGGCCAGATGTCAGCCACAGTGGGGCTGCCGTAGGTGGTTATCTTCCCCCCGCCTTGGGGCTGGGGTCAGTTTGGTGTGACACTGGGCCCTATCAGGGGTGCCCGCACACTGCCGGGTTGTGGCTCTGCTTTGGATGGACTTCTCCTGAGGGTGGGGCCACAGGATAACTGGGGGCCAGGGACGCACTGCCATCAAGGCCAGTGCCAGTCTGCCGTGGGAGGGGGTTTGCAACTAACCGGGAAACTCCTGCCGAGACCGAGATGAGTGGGATTTGAGCAGGGGCGGGCAGGGCACACTGTTTGCAAGCTGGGTGGAGACCGTTCCCACTTCCTTGGTTCTCGCAGGTGTCTGTGTATCTTGGCCGGGGGTCAGGAGAGGGAAACCGCACCTGCCAGCTCTCTTGCTCTTGGAGAAGTCTCCCGACAACCCCTGCCCTTCCAGCACCCACTCTGAGATTAGTGAACGAACCCCCTCCCATACACCCCAGGCACTTTTCAAACTGCTGCTTCTGTGCTGCATCTTAGCAGGGCTGTTTTTTGCACTGTTTCTTTAAGGGCAGGGACTCAGTTTCCCATCCTCCTGTGGCTTACCTGGAGCCGAGCCCACTGATTTTTAAAGTTCCAGGTGTTAAGCCCCGCTGATTGTAAGAACCCACAGAGTTAGGCCTTCTGGTCTTCAAACCCAAACATTATGGGGATTTGTCTTCCTAATGCAGGTCCCTTGTGTTTTGGGTGCCTGGTGTGGGATCTGCTCCTCTCTCCTCTCCCTCTGCACCTGCAGCATCCCCTCCCAGGATCAGATGACCAGACCCAGGGCTCAGTTTGACTCCTGATCCAGTCTCCACCCTTCCTACCCTTTTCGATGTGGCCTCTTCTTCTCTACATTCACCCATGGAGACTCCGTTCTGCCAGGATTCAGGCCATTTTCTGGGTCATTTGCACTGATGTGGGTGTTATCTAGTGATGTGGGTGTTACCTGTGAACTGAAGTGAGCGTAGGATCCTCCTCCTCCGCCATCTTCCCTGGAAGTCTCCACAAGGATAGAAGTTTTAGTTAACCAGGAATACATAAAAATCTAAATTTGTATGTATATCATGGCATAGCCTCAAAATGTATAAAGCAAAGAATGACATAACTAAATGAAGAAACAAAGTCAAATCATAGTCAGGTATCTGAAAATGCCTCCAGTAAATGATGAACTGACCAGACACACACACACAAACTCAGTGAATACACAGACGATTTGAACAATACAGTTAAATACAAAGTCCTCGTTGACATCTAGAGAAACGTGCCCCCAACACCTGCACAATACCCATTCTTTTCAAGAAGACACAGGTCTTTTACACAAAATGATGATACCCTAAGCTGTAAGGCAAAGCTCTGAAGATTTCAAAGATTTAAATCGTGTGGTGTGTTCTCATTCGACAGCACGACTGAGATAAAAACCAGCAAGATAATTATGAAGTCACCATGTTTTGAAATTAAGAAATAACTTCTAATGTACTGCTCTACGTTGAGTGTTCAAGTAGAAATGGAAATGTGGGAAAACCTTTCCATGCAGGCAGCTCACTGGCAGACCCACGGCGCGTCCCGGCGTCCACCGGCCTAGTAGACTCGCCAAGGACACGTTGAGAAAGGGCCACTCATCCTGTTCCATCGATCGACTTAATCTCGTTCTGCACCAGTGTCTCGATGCTCTCATTGTTTTCATTTGAAAGCAGGTGGGGTGAATCCTCTCTTACTGCTCTCTTTCATCCACATTATCAATAGGACATTCCCGCACGTCTTCTTTTCAGAACTTTAAGTCGGTTTCTCATGCTCTAGCTTGTTTTTGAAAAAACGTTGTACTGGACAGTTTATCTTTAGCAACTTTAGTCACATCTGGTGGGGATTAGAGAGATTCGAAGCAGGGAAATGGTGCGGTGAGGCCGGGCCTAATGGAGGGGCAGGCGTAGAAGGAAAGGGACGGGGTGACGCTGAGATGTCCCGACGGAAAGACGTCACAGTTCAAATGCTCCTGGAGTTTTGAGGACCATTAAGTAACTGAAGTTATTTTCCCTGGTGAGCCAACTGCCCAGGGCAGGATACCCCAAGCCTTTTGCGTACTGCCACGGCATAAGTAGCTGACCCAAAAAGGAAGGCAAGACTTAGTATTCCCGAACTATGGTGTTATCTCTCTCTGCGATGTTTTATTTTTTTGGTATCTAAATCATGTTTTTTGTCTGTTAGAGGAAATGAAATCAATCTATGATTTTCCTTGTATACAAGCAAATGAGTAGGCTCATCATTACACTTCTTGGAGTTATTACCTGACAGATCATTACAGCTTTAAAAAAAAAACTGTGATTTCAGCTGGAGCTAGTCATTATTTCCATTAAAATTATTTTCCTTATGTAAATAGCCACTGAAAATGTCTTCCCTTATGTAATATAAATTATAACAAGAAGTGCACAAGATTTAAATAAAGAAAACAATAACATTTTGCCAAAGAATATATAAGAAGACTAGAATAAATAGGAAAATATATCCCAGACAGAAATATTCTATGTTGTACCAGTCTCTAAATCCAGTGAAATCTCAGCAAATCTAATCTAAAACATCCCCTGTATTCATAAAAAGCCCCAACAAATCCCTATCTAAAATAGTCATAAAAAGCCTCAACAAATAAAGCAATGAATGTAATCTAATACATCCCTGTATTCATAAAAAGCCCTAACAAATCAACAATAAAGATGTCAGCAATGAAACAAATTTTGGCACAACGTATGAATAGGAAATTCTGTAAGGAAATACAGATGGCCAATAAAAAAATGAAAAGCTTAAATTCATTAACAGGGTGTTCCAAGATAAATATACAAGGGGTCATCTGCAGAATTATTATCATTTTAAAAATTAGAAGAAACTGGGGTGCCTGAGCAGTTGGGCGTCGGACTTCAGCTCAGGTCACAATCTCACAGTTTGTGAGTTCGAGCCCCGTGTCGAGGTTTGTGCTGACAGCTCAGAGCCTGGAGCCTGCTTCGGATTCTGTGTCTCCCTCTCTCTCTCCCTCCCCTACTCGTGCTCTGTCTCTCTGTCTCAAAACTAAATAAAAACGTTTTTAAAAAATCAAAAATGAGAAGAAACAAGGATCAATTGTGAAATAGTGAAGTGTATTAGAGTAGATCACATTAAATAGCGGTTAAAAGTGAGATAAACAAATATAATAAAATGATTTCAAAGAAACAAAACTATTTTCTTTAAACAAGCATGTCAGAATCTATATCCAAATAGTTTTTCTCCTGTAATTCCTTTGGCAAATATGAACATTTAAAAAAAATTTTTTTTTAAGTTTATTTATTTTTCAGACAGAGGGACCACGAGCAGGGGAGGGGCAGAGAGAGAAGAGAGAGCCATAATCTAAAGCAGGCTCTGAACCTTCGGCACAGAGTGCAATGCGGGGCTCGAACTCAGCAACTGTGAGGTCATGGCCTGAGCCCAAACGAAGAGTTGGACGCTTAACCGACTGAGCCACCCAGGTGCCCCAGAAAAGCATGTTTTAAAAATGAAACTGAAAAGGGGCACCTGGGTGGCTCAGTCGGTTGCGTGGCCCACTTCAGCTCAGATCATGATCTCATGGTTTGAGTTTGAGCCCCACATCCGGCTCTTCTACTGTCAGCACAGAGCCCACTTCGGACCTTCTGTCCCCCCTCTCTCTCTCTGCCTCGCCCCTGCTTGCTCTCTCGCTCTCAAAAATAAATAGGCATTAAAAACAAAAAAAAAACCACCCACAATGAGATAGATTTACATTTATTGATCCAGAAAGACCTAGAGTACATATTGTTAAAAGAACCGAGTTTCAAGAAATACAATATTATCACTTTCATGTTAATGCCACATATAATGCGCGTGCGCGAGCGCGTGCCTCTGAGGAAGAAGATCCAGAGAGCTGACACCGTCTGATTCATGGGGAGCAGACAAGTCAGGAGCAGCCACATGGTGGCGTCCTCCACCTGCTACTGAACACGCTTCCGTATAACTTAAATATGTTAAGACCGGAAAGCTTCCCTGTATCGGTTACGTAATTAGGAAAACAGAAATGTGAGCATGCGTCACGTAACAGCCTCGTTAGAGTCAACTGCCCTCGAACTCAGCTTTCTTTTCCGGTTTTCTGCAATCTTCCTGTGTCTATCTCCTAGTCCATATCTTCGTGGGTGTGGGTTTCACATACTGCCACCTGTTAAAATAATCCCCGTGCCTCCGTAATATTCCATATTCTGAATGGATCGTGACTTGACCTCTATTCTTCTTCTACTGCGGAACAGTGACTGGCCTTCAGGAGACTGTCGTCCGCACAACTTTTCTCACGGTTTTGAATTCTTGGGACAGAACTCTTGAAGTTGGATCGCTGAAAGGAAGCGGATGAACAGTTGCGCTTTGGGTAGCATGTTCTCCAGGTTCCAGTGAAAGTACAAGTGTGACGGGTGGACAGTCTCCCACGCTCGGCTTGCGCGTGCACACCCCACGGAGCTGCGTAGTGTTGTTGCCTCTGCAGACACTTTGCACTCCTTGCTTGCAGACCGTAGTCCTCTATTATTTCTCTTCTGCAAACTCCTTCAATACCTTCAGGGTAATCATATTTTCTAAAAACCAGCAACGACACAAATCTTAAAAACATGCAATACTTTTATGTATTCCAAAACATTAACCTAACGGAAGAAAGAAGACTGAATTCTGCCTCCCGTTATGCTTATACATTATTTCAGCAGCTGGAAATCAAAGCTAATTCACCCAGTAAAATAGGTGACCTAGATTGCCAGGACACGTCTTTTCCCCTGCGGACTCAGCAAATCTATTTTGATTTGGACGCAGAAAACGTGCCTTGAATAGTTTTCGTTTTTCTGAGTCGGTGCCCATCCTGCCCCGGTCCAGGGAACAGGCGGACTAAGTGCGTCCGGAAGCCGCAGGGAGCGGTGCCGTCGGTAGGTGGCGGAAGAGGACCACATCCCAGCCCGCCTCGTGTTTCCCCCACCCCTCCCCCTCGGCCACCTCGTGTGGGCGGGGACCTCCGAGGACCCCGAGCAGCCGCTCTCACGCCTTCGGGAGTCCGCCTCCTCTGGCGTCTCCAGGAACCGAGGGGTCTCATTTGGATCCTCAGTGGTCCCTCGCCGAGGCCGGGCCGGGCTTCCCCTCCCAGGCCTGAGACCCCCTTCTCCCAGCGCCTCGCGCTGCAGGTCTGGCACGCTTCCCCCTTCCCAGCGCTCGGGGAATTTAGGAGACTACCGGGCAGGAGGCTAGAACTTCAAGTTCTGGGCCAGACACGACTTTTCCCTGTTTGGGAGGAAAAACACCTAAAATATTAAATCCTTTACAAGGAGACTTGTGAAGTGCACACAATTCCTATTCGGTCTTCCTTGCTTTCAAATCAAGAAGAAAACCTAATATATATTAATATAATATATAATATTAAATAATAATAAATATATAAATAAATAATAATATATAATATTAAATTTTATATATATTATATGTATATGTACATATAATATAAATACATATATATAAAATACATATATATATACAGAGACACACACACATATATATATACACACACATATATACATATACATACATATGTATATGTGGGAGAAAAAGAAAAATTTTAAACCCTCATCCCTGGCTCACCCTCCCTTTAGGGGACCCCTTTCCACCCATAGAAACTGAGCCCAGGACCATGCCTGCTCCCAGGCAGTACATTCCCTTCAGCCTGGAATATTTACTCCAGTAATTCCTCAGGGGTCTCAGGCTATCAGCCCCAGGCTTCACTGCACCAAGACCTACAGACCCCTGGCCGACCCTGGTGGGGGGCGGGGGGCGGGGGGGAGGGGTCCTGTGGGCTTTGGCTTCAAGGCCTCCCAGTGCCCGGGCAGGCGTGGGCACTCTTAGGGTGGTTCTGCTGGAGACAAATCGTCCTCCAGGGAAACGTGCCATAACAGCTGAATCAGTAAACAAATCTTTACTTTCCGAGAAAACCATCTCAGATTTTAAGAAGGAAGGGAGGTTTTCCTCACTTGGCCAAACGGTGGGGTTCAAAGTTCTCTTACTGTTTGGAACAATGTCACCTCTTGTCTTCGACATCATCACCGGGCACCCCCATCCCACCCTTCCTTTTGCAGCATGCGTCTTTGAGCCGACCCAGGGTAAGAACTGTCTTCACGTCTGAGGCGTTTCCCTCTCGGCGAGCACTCCCTTCAGGAACACAAAATCTAGGCTCCCTTAACTCGGAAATGTCATCTCGTAGGCGTTAGATTCTTCGGTTCCTCCCCAGCCTCAGTCTATGGGAGGAGAGAAGGTGGGAGCTTTTTTTCTCCGGTTTCTGTGACAAACCACGATGGGAGGGCTGTGCCGCTCCGTGTAACCACAGACATCACACAACCGAAGGCGTGGTTCGGGTGTGAACACCCATGTGTTACTAGCAGTCTGATGCTCACAGAACGGGGGCCCCGCCCAAGAATCCAGCTACAGGACTAAAGAAGGGAATTTGTCCTTTTTTGAGGCCCAGATCTACCCAACTTGGACCCACGAAGACTTTGTCTCCATTAAAAGAGCATTTATAGGACTGGCCATTTCAGTGGCTGTAATTGACTCACGCAAATGGGACCCAGTCACAGCAGTAAAAACTTTCATTTCTCCCTTTTGCATGAAACAACCGTGAGACTAGGGTTAATTTGCCTCCACGAAATAGGTCAGGCAAATTCTTACAAGGCCGGGCAATGAAGCAATGTTTCCGGGGGCCTCGGGCCAATAATTCTCTGGAAAAAAATGGAAATATCAGGGGCCTCGACAGGCCAGGAACATTCTAGTGCCCTCTGGGTAGACAGACATTATTAAGCACGCAGTTCAACTAGATATCTGGAACAACCAGACCGTTTCTGACAGTGAGTCTCAGCGGCCCCGACCGCACCAGCTGTCCAGTGCAGCTCTGGGGAACTTGGAGTGGATCCTGAAAATGGCACATGCCTGATAATCATGATTACTGGTATCGGGTCGTCCCTGTACTCTTTTTACCAAGTGTGGAGGAAGCCAGATAGGCTATTCTTTGGTGACATCACCCAAGGAAAATGGCCCCGTGTTCCTGGCCTAAAAGAGAACCATTTGGAATTTACTCTTCCCATCAGGAGAACGAAATACTAAAGTTCATTCCCTTCTCCCATCGTGACCCGGGGCAGAAAAGAATGACTGGATGATTAAGGAGAAAGAGCAGTGCTCCAAAACTGGACGAGTAAACGGAATACTGCTCGGCAATGAGAAGGAATGAAACCCTGCCATTTGCAGCAACGTGGATGGAACAGGAGGGTATTAAGCTGAGTGAAATAAGTCAGAGAAAGACCGATACCGTATGTTCTCGCTCGTATGTGGATCTTGAGAAACTCGACAGAAGCCCATGGGGGAGGGGAAGGGGAAAAATAGTTACAAACAGAGAGGGAGGGAGGCAAACCATAAGAGACTCTTAAATACAGAGAACAAACTGAGGGGTGAAGGGGAGGTGGGAGGGAGGGGAAAGTGGGTGATGGGCATCGAGGAGGGCACCTGCTGGGATGAGCACTGGCTGTTGTATGGAAGCGATGAACCGCAGGAATCTACCCCCAAAACCAAGAGCACACTTTAGACACTGTATGTTAGCCAATGTGGCAATAAATTATATATCTATATGATATGTATATCATATATATAACAACATATATAACAATAAGTTATATATAACTATATACATAACAATAAATTACAAATATATATATATATAAACAAAATATATATAAGAAAACAAAACAAAACAAAATTGGACAAGTAAAGGAAGAAATCCTTCCAGGGATCAAACTTCATCCTAGGTTGACAGTTTGCAAAGCTCATTGAAGACAGCAAGAACTCCTTGGGCATGTAATTGCAGAGCACTCTGAACTCACAGGGCTATACCACAAGGAAGAATTTTCTCTGAGGAGTCATTAGGTAGTTGTAGCGTTTATCCAGACTGAGCCCCCGGTAGAGTCACGGTGGACACAGAGGAGGTAGGAACTGGATAGCTGGAGAGTGGCAGAAACCCACATCAGCAGGGTTCGTTCTCATCACCACACTCAGCCCAAGGTTTTTCATCAGTGTAGATTGGAAACGAATGAGCGTATCCGAAATTCCCAGCACCATTTGCAATTTGTCGTAGGTCATGCTCAAAGTCACTGCGAGAAACCTGTGTCCAGCCCTTGTTCCAGAGCGTGGAGTCGGCCGTTCTCGACTCCCACGCTGGTTTTTAGAGGCTTGTGGGTTGTGACTCCTTGGGTGGTGGCGGAAGAAAGGGCTCCGTCGGGGGCATCTGTCTCACCCTTGAGAGGGGGCCTCTGGATCCCAGCGCGGGGCAGGTCGGGTGTGGGAGCAGCAGCTGGCTTTTCCTGGTTTCCTTCCAGACTGCTCTGCGTCCCTTTCCCCCTATTTCCTCCGCACGCCTCCCTCCAGGCCCCTTCTAGCTTCCGCTGAGCTTTTTCTTTCTCTGCATCTGTCCAGACCCCAAGCATCCTCACCGCTGACCCGCTGGGCGCCTCCGGCCTGCACCTGTCTCTCGCCTCGCCTCTGACTCCTCCCCCATCTTCCCCGCGCAACAGAGCACCTGCCGGAGAGCCAATCATATTACGGCACTGAGTCTGGTCTTCTCTGTCTGCGAGCTCTGCCAGGTTAGGGACTCTATATTTCTATGGTCACACGGCCTCATACGGTGACATTTCAATTCATGCTTATCAGTAACAACAGTCAGCATGCGACTCTACTAAGTGTCGGGCGCTCTGTTAGGCACACAACATACATCGCTTCCTAAAAGATACAAGGCAGGTTTCGTTATCCCTGTTTTACCAACGAGGAAGCCAAGGCCCCCAACGCCAGTTAACTAACTTGCCCAAGGTCACACCATCTGTTTGGATCGAGAAGCTTGAACTTGCCTCTTCCTGCCTATGAAGAGCCCTCACCCCTCGGGTGCTGCTTCACTGGTCCACGGACCGGCCGCCTGTGGACTCTGTCCGTAGCTGAGCGCTTCACCTGAACCTTCCACCTCAGCAGCCCTCGGGGGTCAAGAGGTGGTTCAAATGACCTAATGGGGCCTCAGGACCTTTGCGAGGTTTGATGGCAGGCGTGTAGAGTGAGCCTGTACCCCCATAAACTTGTCCTTCGTTCTTTTTCTCCTTCTTCTTCTTCTTCTTCTTCTTCTTCTTCTTCTTCTTCTTCTTCTTCTTCTCTCTCTCTCTCTCTCTCTCTCTCTCTCTCTCTCTCTCTTGATAACTGTCTGGGTCTAACGATGCATGTAGACATTTCCTTTTCCCAGCTGCAGCAAGAACCATGTAGATGTTTCAGATTCTTGGGGTTCTCAGAGACGGGTCATGTCAACAATGCCGTCCTCTTAGGGTATCAAGGAGTATTAAAGGCTTTTATTCAGAGGATCGTCCTGCCATATGGTGAGGGGGAAATACGATCCGTATTAGTGCCTTCCAAATTCCAAATGTAAGATAACAATACATTGAATGCCGAATTATCATCATTCAGGACGAACGGTTTATCCAGGGCTTCTGTTGGCTCTCCGTCAATATGCTAAGTTTTTAATAAGTGTTGTCTTATTTAATCACCCAAACCAACCCCCATATGACAAGTATTTATTAATTGCACAAGCTGGAGTAAGTTACGTAGCCTCATGGGCCTCAGTGCCCCCGGTCTGCAAGACGGACATAATAATAATGCCTGCCCCATGAGGGTGAGATGCCAGAATTAAGTAATCCACATAAAGGGCTTAGCCCAGTGCCTAAGACAAAGTAAATGCTCGGGCATTCTGTGCTCTGGTCCCCATTTTACAGATCAGGAATCTGAGCCTTGAAGGAACTTGCCCGAGTTCACAGAGCAAGATCCAAACCCAAAGCTCAAAGGGGAACCCTCTAACCACCTTGCCCCACCGCCGTGCCTGTTGGTGCTTGTTGTCGTTGGCTCGATTCAATAATTAATCATTTACACTGCGTCTTCTGTCCCTCATCTCCACCGTGTCTGGAGATGAACTCAATTGGTTAGAGCCCAGGGCTGCAAAGATCGAGGCCGGTTGACGCCTCCCTCGCCGGCCACCCTGCAATGCTTTGTTTATTTTCGAGAGAGACAGAGTGTGAGCAGTGGGGGGGGAGCAGAGAGGGAGGTACAGAATCCAAAGCAGGCTCCGGGCTCCGAGCTAGCGGCAAAGAGCCTCATGCGGGGCTCGAACGCACGAACGGGGGAGGTCATGACCTGAGCCCCAGTCAGATGCTAACCGCGAACCGACTGAGCCACCCAGGCGCCCCTTCGTGGGTAATTATTCACAGTGCCCTGTCATTCTCAAACGGTGTTGGTTGAGACGATCGGTTATGTGGTCGCCCTCCCCGGAGTGGTAACATCTTCAGCAAAGAGGCAGCATGTTCTCATAATCTTTTGGCTCCTTGCCCCTGTGCACAGACCGTCAGCAGCCACGACTTGCACACCTGGGCGTCTTCCCTACCCCAAATCGCCGATTGCATTTAGGCTTCACCCCTCCCTGCTTCCCCAGTACTTCCAGCTTCGGATTCTTGGTGGCGGCCTGGGGTTTAAGGACGTCGGCTCTGGGGGTCTCTCTCCTGGGTCCACCACTCACTGGCTGGCAAATCACTTCCCCTTTCTCCAAGCCCTTCCTCATCTGCAGAGGAAACAGGAGACCCTCTGGTGAGGTTGTTATGACGTGGGGCTCAGGAGACCTTAGCCGCCTGGCGGTCGCAGTGGTGAAAAAGAGATGACGGGGTAGTCCCGCTCATCAGACAGGAGTCCCTGGTTTTATCACAGGTGTCCCTGCCAGGCACCAACATACCACACGAAGCATGATGAAGGATCCTGGGATTAGGAGGCAGAAAATCCCGAAAGAATATTTCATTCCTGGTAAACAAGGCTGAATGAAGGCTGAGCTTACAAGGCGAGGGATGCCGGTGGGTATGACTTGTGAGCTGCGGTACCGGCCGCCTGCCCCATACCCATCAAGCTCTCTGGAATCCAACTGCCGCTCTTCACAGGGCCTTGACGTTTGCTCAGCTTCTAAGAAGAGACCACTAGAGTCTCGGAGAATCTGGGTTGCCCCCTAGCGCCTCAGGGAGCCCTCATGCGGGGTCCCCCACCCCAGCCTGGTTTCCCAGCAGGGTGACCCTTGCTCCGGACTTGTCTTTCAATTTCTGCTGTGCCTCATGTTTTAGGGACCTGCTCGCTGCCTGTCATTACGGTGGAGGCATGAAAATCGAGCAGAAGTGCGGCAAAAAGGTTTTAGCTTTATCTTCCCATGACCCATTCTCTCCGCTCTTGGTAAGAGTACTTCCGTTTTCTTTGCTGAACCACTGCTCCCACTCTTTGGGTGGGGCTGACCCCTCAACTCCAGCGATTGGTACATGACTGGGGTCAGAGCCACGGCGATTGGTTCACGGAGACCACATGACTCCACTTGAGCCAATGAGAAGCAGTCCTGAGATTTTTGCCGGGCTGATGGGGGAAGGGCACTCCCTCCTTTGGGGTTACTAGCACCTAGGGGGTTACTGGAGGCTGTCTTTGCCACCTAAAAAACAAAGCAAGCACAGACAAAAACCAAAGCTGGCAGAGGTAAGAAGATAGATTTATGATGACATTGTTTGGGCACCTGATCTAGCTGTGTTTGAACCCCTTCAAACCTAATTCCTGAGCCAAATAAATTCTCTCTTATGCGCATGCTATTTAAAAAAAATTTTTTTAATGTTTGTTTTGAAAGAGAGACAGACAGAATGGGAATGGAGGAGGGGCAGAGAGAGAGAGAGAGAGAGAGGGAGACACAGAATCTGAAGCAGGATCCAGGCTCCGAGCTGCCAACACAGAGCCTGACACGGAGCTCGAACTCATGAACTGTGAGATCATGACCTGAGCCAGAGTCAAACACCCAACCGACTGAGCCCCCTGGGGCGCCCCAATGTGCACGCTATTTTTGAATTAAGTTCTTGTTGCAACCCAGAGAGTCCTGGTTAATATAACAGGGAAATGTGTCCTCTCTCTTGAAAGGCTCGCATTTTTAACAATAGACATGTCTTCAGCCCCAAAAATGGATGGAGCACTCGGACATAGGTCTGGGCACGAGAGACTGGCTCAGAGCCCACCCCACCTGTGACAGTCGTGCCTGCCTGGAGCTGAGGCCAGCCCGGCTCCAAGGACTGACCTGTCGACCCAACAGAGCCCCTTGGCTGTTGAGGCGGGTCCCCTCCCTGCGAGCACGTTTCTCATGGAAGGCCACATGATGGCCCGCCCTTAAAACCAGCGGCAGCAGCCTGCACAGTAGGGACGGGGAGTGCTCCCACGTGAGCGTCAGCTGGGGTGTCAGCCTGTGTAGAACCACCGTCTCTCACCCTCCCTCCGTCTCCCGGTCCCCGCTTCAGACAGGCAGCCGCACTTGGCAGCAAGAGCCTGTTTTTCTGAAAGTTAAAACTGCTCTTCCAGCTTGGGGGGGTGGTGGGTTGGGTGGGGGGGCAACAGACACGATCAGGTCACATACCAGACCAACCTTCTCTTTTCTTTCCTTTTTTTTTTTTTTAATACGAGTGGCTGTTCTTGTTTTCTTTGAAAGAAGATCACTTTCTGAAGGCAGAGAGATGGGGCTCCCTCTCGGTGGGTGGGACCCAGGGAAGAATTACAAGGATGGGAAACAGAATCCAACCCCAGAGGACTGAAAGAATCTTCTTCACATGGACAGCAGTTACATTCATTAATGGCTCACGACTGAGTTCAGGCTCGTTTTTGGATCCGTGGGATTGTCTTACTTTTTTTATTATTATTTTAAAAAAATTTTTAATGTCTCTTTTTGAGAGAGAGAGAGAGAGACAGAGCATGAGCAGGGGAGGGGCAGAGAGAGAGGGAGACACAGAATCCGAAGCAGGCTCCAGGCTCTGAGCTGTCAGCACAGAGCCCGACGCGGGGCTCGAACTCACAAACCGTGAGATCAGAACCTGACCCAAAGTCCAGCGCTTCACAAACTGAGCCACCCAGGGGACCTGTGTCCCCAACCAGGGCAAGGGTGCTGGGCTTTCAGACTCTCTTACCAGCAGTCGGAGTCTCTGGTTGTGGATGGCTCTGCCGGGAAACTCCCAGGCTTTCCGCACTTGTGAGCAGAATGACTGTAGATCAAGGGCAATTCTGAGCCAAAGCACAAAGCGGGGAAAGGAGGGAAACCCACACACAGATGTGGTTAAAGGACACGCCGTATCTGGGATGGGCCCAAGACTGCTCATGAAAGGCTTATCACGAAAGACCACAAAATGCAGGGCTGCTGGGCTCACCCCTCTGGGGAAGATTAACCAGCCATAAAGATGCCCCTTCTTTCTACCACCACCGTTTCCACCCTGACTCCCGCGTGCACACAATTCAACCTTCCCCAGCTGAGTTCATTTGCCTCCCTGACCGCAGCCCATCAAGAAGCTTCTTTCTGCTTTCTGCCGAGATTGTGGTTTGGAGACTTGAGGGAATCACATTCAGTCCGGCTGTTGGCCTGGATTGGGGTGGTGCGGACTTACCAGTGGGGTCGCCATCGTGGGGTGGCCGAGCTTGGACGCAGGCCCAGTGAAGCAGAGGAAACCGATCCACGGGGAGAAAGAAAAGCATCTGGTCAGATTAATAGCTAATAAATATTAAGTGCTGGCTGCGCACCAGGTACTGTTTTCACAAGGATGAGCTCATCCGGTCCTCACCGCAACCCGGAGGAGTAGGCGCGAAAGCTGTTCCCATCCAAGGTCGAGGGTGCTCATGTCTCAAGTGGCTTAGCCAGGGTCAGGAGCTTCCAGGGGTGCAGTCAGGATTCAGTCTTCGGGATTCAGTTCTCCAGAGCCATGGGCTGCCCACAGAGCCAGGAGGGCACCCCAGCACTCAGAAGCCCGGGTTAGACCTTGTGGTAAGTCGAGGCCAGGCAGAGTCTGATTCACGGCCATCTGGGTTCTCGGTGGTGGTCCACTCCCTCACACGCCTGCCTGAAACGTTTGTCCTATCATCTTTTTTTTTTTAAGTTTATTTATTTTGAGAGAGAGAACACACACATGAGCAGGGGAGAGCCCGAGAGAGAGTAAGAGGGAAGATCCCAAGAATCCCATGCTGTCAGTGCAGAGCCTGGTGTGGGGCTCGACCTCAAACAGTGAGATCATGACCTGAGCCAAAATCATGAGTCAGGCACTTAACCCACTGAGCTACCTAGACACCCCTGTCCTAGCATCTTATAATAAATACCTTCCCCTTGCTTTAATAGAACCACACATGGGTTGTGTTTACAGTGAATTGCTATGTTTGCAACAAGGAGACCCTTGGAACGACACCTGCTCTTGATGAAAGGAGAGAGGAACCAAAGTTTGTTTCCAGCTCTTTCCAACTCCAAAAGTTCCCTTTCCTGGCCTCATGCCTCAGATCGGCTGTGCACAGGCGTCTCACCCAGGTTGGACTCTTGGGTGCGATAAAGGAAATTTTCGACTTTTCATGTTGGTGGGTCCTGCTCCTGGGCTCCCAGGGAAGCTATACTTTGACATTTATCAAGGTCAGAATGACTCGGCAAGACCTCAAAGCCGGGGCTTTATTTCTGCCCGGAGCACACTTGTACATCTGCTTCGTTAAAAAAAAAAAACAAATAACCAAAACGGAGCATTCCAAACATAAAGATAAGAAAACAAACCTCCCTGGTTCCCATAAGATTAGAGCCCTACAGCTTTGCACACACTAAAAACACTAAGATAAAGTCTGTAACTTTCTGGAATGTCTTTCGTCATGATGATTTGTAACTCTTTATGTAAAACAAACAAACATATATAACCCGGCACCAAAAGTTCCTTCCCTACAACAGTCTCTTTTTTTGTAAAGACTGTGTATCCCGGGCCGTTGTCTTAACTTGGGGTCAAAGAAAAAACTCTTTTCCTTTCTCTTTAAAATTTAAAAAAAAAAAAAAAAAAGGTCTGTTCAACTTGCGTCGACAGGTGTCAGAACAGGCCGTGCCTGGGCGGTGAGACGGCAGTGGCTGGATGGCCACTACAGCCTTAACTTTGTCACCTCTGAGTTGGAAAGTAAAAGTCCCCCTCGGAGAGAAAACCCCCCAGGGGATGAGCCCTTTCAGGTAGACATGGGACAAGGGAGAGACAATGAGGAACCCCAAACTCTAGGAATTGTCAAAGAAATCATGCTTTGTGTTGTGGATTCAGGCAGAGTGGCTTTATTTTCTTTCTCCACCTGTAAGAGGGGCCAGCGGATGCCCTGTCTGTCCAACAAGAGAACCTGAGAGATATACATAGTGGAAGAAAAAATAGCATAAGGCTGCTAACTTCATTTATGGTTTAAGTAAGAAGATTCTGTCTCCTACAATAGTCATGTTCTACAGCCAATGCAACAAATGTAATTTCCTATCACCAGCACACATTATAGCCTTTATGGAGGATTCAACAAAATTTTATTTTAAACTATGAATACTAAAGGGAAGTTGTAAGAAATAGAATACATACCTATTTAAACTCGAGCAAGATCTTAATTCCTTCTTTCTAGCCACATTGATTATCCTACCCCTTAAAGGTAATACATACCTACTATAATACAGACAGGCATATATAGTGAAAATGTATGCTAGAACGTAAATATTCTGAATCTCCTTTATCTTGGCAGAGCAAGAAATTTTCAAGAGAACATTCCCATTCTTCAAGAACTTCCAGCAACAATCATTCAACCCTCGACGTCAGAGACAAACGTAGCTTATACTTCTAAAAACCAAGTGTAAAGAAATATGTCTAAAATTTTGGATTTCCAGAGTTAAACTTACAACGTCAACACCTTAGCAGAAGACACCTTACGCATGACGGTATGGTTGTAAAGCCAAAGAAGAAAGACATGTTTCTGTCAATCGCCTTAACCACAGATGGCGAAAGTCTGGCACAACTGTAATTCTTCTCTCTCCGGGGCCATAACGGTGGCCTCAATCCAGCAGAGCGGGTGTTCTCACTGAGCCTGGACGAGGCCTCAGAATTCCTTCCAATACAGCGACTCCAGGAGGCCGCTGTGAAGCGGTTGGTAATGGCATCCAAATTACCATCTCTGTCTGTGGTATTTGGGTTGCAAACTACAGAATCCTCTGGCTAATTTATGCAAAAGGAGCTTTAGGAATGGTTACCGACAGCTCATAATATCATTGTGAGGACTCAGGGTACACTGAACTTAAAAGAGCAGGCCACCTAAGACCCCGGAAGCACCATGCCTCTGCCATGATCAGGAAGCTTCTGGGTCGACCCGCTTGCCAGACAGTCCGTTCTCCTGACACAAGGCCAACAACTGCTTTTGTCCATTCGCTCCTTCGAGACTCACATCGGCGCACCTGCCTGATGGATGTAAGTCACCGGAGGAGCTCTAGAGGCAGGTGAGTGTGCCCCACGCTGGCACCTGCCCGCCACCGTGGCGCAGGAAGGCACCCGGAAGAGGGAACGATCGTAGTTCTGCTTCGCCATCTCAAGATGAACCTATGGCAGCAGATGTAGGAAGAAGGCACAGGGTGAGGAGCTAGAACAGTAAGATACAGAAATTGGAGTTTGGCAGTATTCATCCAACGTCGTCCCGGGGAGAAGGGCCCTAGCTGTCCAGTCCTCTCCACGCACAAACCCTAAAAAGAGGAGAGACTCTGCTCAGTCAGCCATCCCAGTTCACCCAGGACCGGGGGTTCCGCGGACGTGAGGTTTGCGGTGCTGAAACCGGCGAAGCCTCTGACAACCCAGGATGAACTGGTTATCCCAACTCGATGACGCTAACCTTTGCCATCAACCAACTAACCCCTTCGGTGTAGACTTCACTCTCACCCAGCGAATTTCTGGTTATAATCAGGCTCTCCAGGGTTGTAGGAGATAATGCCCCCAAATCATTTGGCGCGACGTCTGGCACGTACCGAGCCCTCAGTAAATGCTTACATCTTTTAGATTTTCAACGTTTGTTTCACTTTTAAATATGTCGGCCAGGTAACCCAAAGTGTTTCAGCAAGTGTTTCTTCCGCCTTGTACGTTAACGGCTTTCCTTTCTGATTTCTAGTTTTCTGTTGAGGTTTTGCTTGGTATGACACAGTTCCCAGAGACGGTCTTCCCTGGGTGCCTTCTCAGCCTCTGGACCTCAACCCCACAGCTTGGGACAAGATGACTCCACGAAGGCCCTTGCCCACCCTCTCTGAGACGCCCAGGGGCAGCTTCTGGGCTCTTGAGACCACCTTATTTGGCATCCCTGCGGGGCCACACCCCGCGGCATCCATGGGCATCTCTGATTCTTCTTTGTCCAGGTAGCGTGGTGAAGAGAGGAGGCGTGAGATCCATGGACTCCTGAGGACAAGGCGAGACACTCCAGTGATGAGGGAGGCCCTGGATGAATAACAAGTCCCCTCCCTTCTGGACTAGGAGGGTCTGTCCTCCCCCTGCCCCCCGTGGGGCCTCCGGCCACCCTATCAGGCTGCTCTCCCTGCCCCGGACCTCCCCTCCTTCCAGGGCTGCCTGGCGTTTACCCCCCACTCCCCCCACCCCCCTCCGCCAGCCTTTGTGCACATGAGTCTTGGGCCTGCGAGGCCTTTTTTTCTCATTCCTCTCCCCACCTTGACATCCCCCAGTCTTTCAGGGCGTAGCTCGGATGCCGCCACCTCCCCAAACCTGCCCGGGGTGCCCTCTTCCTGTTGGAATCATTTCTTTATGATCCGGGCTCCCAAATGGCTCCACGGGGCCTGCTCTAACACCCACCGCGTCGGATCCGGTAATGGAGTTATTTGTGAATCGGTCCTCATTCCCCACGGGACTTTAGGTTCTCCGGGGCAAACCCACATATTGTTCATCTTTATATGGCCAGTGCCGACAACATCTAAAAAATCTGAATCGGATTAACCTAGTGAAGTCAACACCTCCGGGCTGCTTGGACAACCGCCCTCAAGCAGGCGCCCAGATTCTTGTGGGTCCAGGACCCTCGGCAGACACATCGAGGAGAGACCATCCCTCACTGCGTTCCTTATCTCCCTCCACTCTCTTCCCTTTCCGTCCTAAAAATGTATAAAAATATACGTGCCCCGAGTCAGATGAGTATCCCTCTGGGAACCACACGCGTGAAACCTTTGGGAAGCTCTGGTTTCATAGCACCATTAAAAAAAATTTTTTTTTGTTTTTATTTTATTTTTGAGAGAGAGAGAGAGAGAGAGAGAGAGCATGAGCAAGGGAGGGGCAGAGAGAGAGGGAGATGCAGAATCCGAAGCAGGCTCCAGGCTCCGAGGTGTCAGCACAGAGCCTGACAGGGGGCTCGGACCCACGAGCTGTGAGATCACGACCTGAGCTGAAGTCCCACCCTTAACCGACTGAGCCACCCAGGCGCCCCATCATAGCACCATTTTAAAATGCACGCATTTTAAAATGCGATGCTGTTTGCTCACACATAAAACATGATGTTCAAAACACTGCCGGCAATGCATGCATTTCATACGCGAGAAGTCAGGCTTGTGATGGCTTGTGAACGTGGAAAGAACAATGGGGTATTAAGATTGCCTCAGGAACTAACTGGTTTGGTGCCACTGAGGAGACATTTCTGTCTAAGTCTCCGCTTCCCCTCCCGTGATGCGAAGGGGTCGGGCAGTGATCCCCGAGTTCTCTGCAGCTCCGAAGTTCTGGGAGGTTCTGATTCTTCATTTTTACTTTGGGGTAAACAGAAGAGAAGCGGGGCGCCTGGGTGGCTCAATCGGTTGAGCGGCCAACTTCGGCTGAGGTCATGATCTCACGGTTCGGGAGTCCGAGTCCCACATCAGGCTGTGTGCTGACAGCTCAGAGCCTGGAGCCTGCTTCGGATTCTGTGTCTCCCTCACTCTCTCTGCCCCTCCCCACTCATGCTCTGTCTCTCTCTCTCTCAAAAATAAACATTAAAAAACTGAGATTACTATAGCTACTTATTAATAAGAACATGGGGGAGATTAAACAAAAGCATATATCTACTCAAAGCATGCAACACAAAGCCTATTTCTTGGTAAGCACTCCATCAATGTGGGTTGATAGCCAGCCGGAAAGCCACAGCCAGGACCTGGCTCCCGCTCCCTTCCCGGTTCCAGGGACTAAGCTGAGCCCTATGTCCTTTTTAATGTGTGTTTGTGGCAGGAGAGAAATAAATAGCGTGCTGTGCTGTTCTTTCCTCCTGGTGTTTGATAAGCTTTTCTTTAAAAATAATACCAAGTTTTCCTTAGTGGCTGGCTTTAAAAGTAGCACTATGTGCCTTAGCTCAGTGGTCTCCATTCTCCACTGAGGCCTTGAAAGTCTGTTTCTCCCCAGGACTGTTTTAAAGCAGAAATAAACCCGCTGGTGGGCTTTCTCCTGAACCTAGCATCTAGTCTCCACCTATTGAAAACGAGTTGAAGGGAGAATGAGGAAAGGATCTCATAATTATGCCCCCCCCTTTTTTTTTCATGTTCTTTTAAACACATTGCTCCCGGCGGAATCTGTTTGGCCATGAAATCCTGCAACTTATGAAGGTTTAATAGCAGCGCGAGCCTAGAGGAGAGTCAGAAATTGAGATTCGACCCGTAGCGCAAAGGAGAATGTCCCCTGGGAGGGTGACACTCTCCACAGACACTTATTCCCACCGTTTACAAGTGTGTGCTCAGTGAAAGAAAAGGGAAAGCTTGAGGAGTCAGAAAGGGGAAGCATTCGGTAGGAGCCGTGGGCCCACAGCACGGCCAACGTGACCGGAAAGAACTGGCAAGAATGATGGAAAGTCCTCTGCTTCTGGCTCCGCCCCCCCTCCCACCAGTCTCTCCGTGATTATCAGGAATCAACTGGTATGATTTGTATTTCAATGCACAAGAGAAGAGGAAATGCAAACTTTTCAACTGCCTCTCATTTTAGACCTAACTGTACTTTCCGCCCCCCTGGCCCCCTGTTCTCCCTCATCTGCTGTTGTAAATTATGTGCATCAGAAAAGCAGTGACTCAGGCAGCACAGGCCTGAGGAAATGTGTGGCCTCAGGAGGAGGAAAGAAGATCTGATACCGACTGCAAAAAAAAAGAAAAGAAAAGAAAAAAAAGTGCTTCATTTTGTATCACATACTGTAGGTTCAAGTTCATTGCGGGCACAGACTTTGAAGAGCCAATGGTGAACCAAGCTGGCGGAAGGGAGCATCCTCTCTGGAGCTTCCTCTCCTCTCTCATTCGCCTGGTTGGCGGCCACCTGATCTGATTTACCGTTAGTGGCAGGAAGAGCAGAGACGCGTTGCAGCGAATGATCGTGGAGGTCAAGGGCAGACAAGACTGTGAGAACGTCTGTTCCTAGGCTTCCTGGTTTTCTCGTCCTGCGTTCGTCATTCTAGGGGATTGTGTCCCCTTGCAACAGCCAATAAAACCTTCTCAGTGGCTGCCTTACATAGATTTTTGTGCAAATCTTGTTCTCCACCCTCCACCCTGCTTTGGAAAACGAAGCTCGAGATACAGACCCACCAGGGCCCAGCGGTGATTGTGTAGACCAGCCAAGCCACCCCGACCCTCGTTAACCAAGTCACTATGTTTGCTGTAAAGGGCCCTGGGGTGGTGGTCCCCCAGGCTCACAGAGACCCCTGGATGTAGATTCGAGGACAACCAGCTGCCCCCAGAGGCCCCTGGAATCAAGGAACAGATCGTCCCCCTAGGGCCTCCAGGAGGAACCCAGCCCCGCGATCTGCCTGGTGAGACCCATTCCAGACTTGGACCTCACCAACTGTAAGATATTGGTGTCCTTTTAAATTTGTGGTGATAAATTAAAGCAGCAATAGGAAACTAATACTCCAGATTCTTGACATAATATACCCCAGCTCCTGTCCCCCCCCCCCCCCGCCCCATTTTGCAGCTAAGGAAACAAAGGCCCAGGGAATTTGCCCCCTTTTGTGAAATCACATGGCTAATTAACAGTAGCCGCTGACAACCAGGAGCAATGCTTTTATGCTGAGCGCAATCTAAGTCCTTTGCGTGCATCGACTCATGGCGTCAGCATAACCCGAAGGCAGCGGCTGCCATTCTTCTCCCCACTTTACAGATGAAGAAACTGAGGCACAGTGATGTTCAAGGCACGAAGCTAGCCAGCGGGCTACCAAACTTTGCACCCAGACGTTTCGGAAGGTACTCGATGCCCCGCCGGGCCCAGAGCCACTGAGCTCCCGGGGAGCGGTCCGATGTGCTGGACCCCTAGAGTTACTTTATCTCACTGCATCTCTACAACCCTGGGGAGGTCTGTGGGTCATTTCCCTTCTGGGAGGAAGCCGTGCCCACGCCACAGCTCTGGCTGAGGGCCGCTCCAGCCCTCCCGACTCCGATCGCTCCGCAGTCACCCGTCCCCCCGGCTTGTGGCCCTGCGAGAGACACCGAAGAGATGCCAGGGACCCTGCCTTCAGCCAGCTGGTGGATTCTCTTGGGCTCAGTCCGGGCACCTGAGTGTCACTTTTCCCGATCCCGGCCTCACGGCAAGGCTGTTCCTAAGGCCTTGACCACTGACGGTAGGCTGTGTGCGGCAATGTGACAAGGCGTCCGGAAGGGCAATCAGGGAGAGCTTCCCTCCCGGGCGAGGCTCTGCCACGTCTGCGTGAGGGCGGTTCCAGAAAGCCATCTGCTTGGAGGGGCCGCACCTGCGGGCCCCGCGTGAGGCTGCGTTTTTATCACCCACACAGTGTATTTACTTACACTGTGTCTTCACTCAGGGTGGTCTGAGGAGGGGCTACGGAGATCGGGGAGGCCGACTGTCCCAGCCACTCCTTCATGCCACCAGTTTCCCATGCGCACCGCGGCACGCGGCAGCTCGGGGAATGGACTATACTTCCTGCTACCGAGAAGCTGCCTCCCTTTGGGACACGCACGTTAAACCAGCGAACAGAGAAGAGCTCTAATGGACGAGGGCCGTCTGGCCACGGGCCAGAGGACCGTGAGGGGCACAGGTGCGGGGGGGCTGGCCCCGTCAATGTGGGTTCAGGAATGCTTCACAGGAAAACAAGATTTCCAGTGGAGGTGGGGGCGGGGAATACAGGGAGAGACACGGGCGGGAAGGTTCGAGCAGGCAGGGAGCCAGCAGCTTAACTGGAGCAAAGGGCTCCTGGGGGCACAAAGAAGTCCTCACGTCGGTTATCACGGGACCGTGCATCCATTCACCAACTATGTGCTGTTCACCGCCCTGTGCCTGGTGCCAGAGACCCAACAGTAAATAAATCAAGTGCCCCAAGGTGTGAGGGCCCCGGCCCCCCCAGCTCCTCAATCCTGCCTGCAGAGCGGGAGCCCGTCCTTCCCGTGGACCCGCCACCTGCCCTCCCCCAGCCAGCGCCCGGCTGCTGTGACGCGGGGCGGACACAGGAGCTCCTCTAGAATAAATTACCGCCCCATCATCTTCATGCATAAAACATGGCACAGGAGGCCGGGAGAGGCTCGGCCCCGCGGCCCGGCAGCCGCCTTCGGGCCAGCGGGGAGCGAAGGGAAGGAAAGGAAAAAGCAAGTTAGAAGATAAAGAAGTCAACGGAAGCCTCAGATACAAAAAAGAGAAGACGGTTTGTGTTTGGGGTGCTTTTTTTTTTTCTTTGATACAAGTGGACTTGGCTTCCGTATCCCCCGGCGCCCTTTTGCTCCTTGCCATGAGAAGGTTGTAGAAGGCTCAGGCCGGGACCATGGTGCTACCTTCACGATTACACTGGGTCAGAAGCAGGCCATGGAGGGACAGGATCCGGAGAAGGCAGCTCAACCGTGAGTGTCCCAAGGGTGTGGCCTGCGCCCCTCCTCCGTGCTGGCCTCCCCTCTGCACCCCTCCCTGCCCCCTCCTCGTCCAGGGCACCCTCTCGCCAAGACCTTAGTCCTCCTCCTCCCCTCCTTCCCCCTTCCTTCCTGTAGCTGCCTCCTAATTAGAGGTAACAAAATATGCCTTGTTTCAAGTAGCAGGTGAGAGAGGGCCTCTCTCTTTATTTCTGCATCTAGATGGAAACTACAAATGAGTATTGACACCAGTCAAGGGGTTGTGTGAATTGGAACTTTCGTTTACTACAGGGGGGCCAGGCGCCAGATGTCCGATCAAACGGGCAGGTAGCTAGAGCGGGTGAGACTCGGGTGAGTCACGTTTCCGTTAAAGGACCAGTCGTGTGTTTCCTAAATTATCAGACTCTCACTGAGGTTCCCCTTGAGTTGGCAGAAACACTAACCAAAAGGGAGAGTTCAGTGTTGAAGTAATCTGAGAAAGAAAGAGCGTTCCTAATATATGCCGGGACCATCACCCCCCAATAAGTACCATACTGGTGTGGGTCTATTGCCGGGGAGGGTCATTTAACCCCACGTGTCAGCAAGTTCAAATCGAGGGGCTAGGCTGCCGAGGTACGTGAGTGGGTCAAGGGCTGTTTTCACAGCGCTCGTCTTTGTCATGAGAAAAACAACAGTAAAGCCATGATGACGAGCGTCAGTGACTTCCGGCCTCGGCCTGAAGAGGCAACAGGGAGCGGTAGAGACTGTGGTAAATGGGGAACACGTGTGCCCCCCATAAGAAGACACCATATTGTCGTCACGTTGTTTTCATGAGGAACAGAGGCCCACGTGGCCAGGTTTCCTGACTTTTCCAGAAAACAAAAACATGCTAGTTTCTCGGTCCAAGCCCTCAAGTCTAAACACGAGCAGTTAACTCTTTAAATACTCACCAGCGGACAGTAGGCCGTGGTGTGACACAGAGTGTGACCACTGTGGACCCCCGGGCCCCGGTTTAAGGGCTGGGTGTTGCTCTCGCTAAAGGCCCATCACACGGTGCTGTTTCAGCCTCATTAGATGTTGGCGAGACTTTCTTACGTGTTAGAAGCCCCCAGTGAAGACGGTTGAATTAAGAGGAATGAGGGGTTTGGGAGGATAAATGGCAAACGGTGACGATGTGTTAGCGTGGGGGGCCCAGCTGGGCTGCTTGGGTTTCAAATAGCACCCCACGTGCAAGAAACTGCACGCAGCAGAATCTTTAATATAATGGAACAGCCGTTACCAATTTTCTTATCTGTTTCTTTCACCTGAACCTCTCAAGTTCGGACTCTGGCTTTTGCGAGCCTTCGTTCTGTGTCCGTGGGGGAAAAGAGCTGTGGTCCCGCCGATTTCGGACAAGACCTCCGGTGTGGGGCGTGTCGCTGAGAAAGGGTCGAGTATGATCTGTGTTGTTGCATAGCGATGGGGTGGGGGTGGGGCAGCCTTCCCTCCACAGGCAAGAACTTGGGAGAAGGACCGGTTTCGTGACAGCGATCGTACTTAAATTATGGGACTAACACCTGGACTTTGGGAGAAGGTTTCTGCATGGTTTTAATACGAAACAATGAGGTGTTAACAAATGCTTAATCCAGGTTTGACATTAAGCAGGCTGGTCCTGACCTCTTTGGCATAAGCGTCTGAGGAAGGTGGGGGGTGGGTTTCTGACATTCCTCCAGAGTGGTCAAGAGGCCCGCCGTGTTAGAGTCAGTGTGAGTCAGAATCAGCAGCGGATCAAGTGACTTTGCCTGGGGTTGACTTTGCCAACTCATGGAACACCTGTGCGTGTTTGAAGGCCGAGGAGTAGAGGCCGTGGAAAGGGGAAAAGAGTGAGGACGCTGAAGCGAGAACAGTGGAGAAGTTTCTCACTGCCAACACCAGCCTACAAGGCTGGCCCTAGACATTGTTTTGCAGTTGCTAAACTCTGTCTTTGATAACTTTTTCTGTCCCCTTTCTCTGAGGCTTTTCTCACAGGTCAGCATCCCCTCTGACTCAGAGACCCAAGAGTAACCCTCGGGGTGATTCTGTTACTGAGAAAAAATAAGTAAATAACCTTTTCCCCAAAATTCACAAAGGGACCTTGAATGGCAATAGGAGATACACATGCCACCACTGTGCACTTCTGTGCCCATGCAGGCATTGCTAATCAACTCTGCACCTCTGTGCCCATGCAGGCGTTGCTAATCAACTCTGCACCCCTGTGCCCATGCAGGCATTGCTAATCAACTCTGCACCCCCGTGCCCATGCAGGCGTTGCTAATCAACTCTGCACCCCTGTGCCCATGCAGGCATTGCTAATCAACTCTACACCCCCGTGCCCATGCAGGCATTGCTAATCAACTCTGCACCCCCTGTGCCCATGCAGGCGTTGCTAATCAACTCTGCACCCCTGTGCCCATGCAGGCATTGCTAATCAACTCTGCACCCCTGTGCCCATGCAGGCGTTGCTAATCAACTCTGCACCCCCGTGCCCATGCAGGCGTTGCTAATCGACCACCACTCTCCTCACCCAGGGAAGCCAGGCCCAGTCTTGGAATCCTTTCCAACCCAGTACTATTTCTCATCAATTAGATCTGCCTCAACAGCAAAAAGCTGTATTTGTATTCTGTTGCTTTGTAGCTAGTTACCACAAGCTTATTGTCTTCAAACAATACACATTTATTACCTCACGGATTCCATCGGTCAGGAGACTAGGCATGAATCAGCTGGGTCTGCTCAGGGTCAGCCAATGCTGTGGCCGGTGTGTCAGCCATAACTGCTGAACCCTCTGAGGCTCAGAGTCTCCTTCCAAACTCAACGGTTGTTGGCAGAATTTAGTTCCTTGTGGTAGGACTGAGGCCCTCAGCAAGAAAAGGCTACCCACTGGGCCCTCTCTCCACCATGGAAGTTGTGTTTTCTTAAGGTCAACTAGAGAGTATCTGGTACTGCTTGTAATCTCTCCTGCAAAGAGTCCTCCTGATTAGGCCAGGCCCACCCAGGACAATCTCCTTTTGATTAGTTCAAAATCAGGGATCAGGGATCTTAATTACATCTGTAAAATCCTTCTTTGCCCATATAACCTAATCATGGAAGTAAAATCTCATCATATTCCAGGTCTTTCCCACACTGGAGATCAGGGAATCACACAGACCATGTGTACCAGGGTCAAGAGTCAGGGGCCATCTTAGAATTATGCTTACCACAGAGCCTGTCATCCTTGCGGTAGAACATGGATTCTGAGCTACTGGAAAGCTTTGTTTTTCCTTAAACTTTCTTCTTATGAAAATTTTCAACTATACAGAGAAGTACAGAAAATAATATAACGAACCCCATACACCCATCACCTAAACTTAACAATCGTTACCGTGTTGCCATATTCGCTTTATCTACTTCCTGCCAAAGTATTTTAAAGTAAATTGCAGACATTAGGACATCTCTAAATATTTCAGTAAAAGCATCTCTAAAAAACATAAGGTCCTTTCCCTACATAACCGCCTAACAAAATCAATGATCCCATAACGTTATTCAATACACCGTCCATATTCAAATCTCCTCATGTAGAAACCAATTCTGACCACACTCTACAGGCCTGTAACTCCGCAAAATGCCCGGCACCTAGAATACTCAGTAAAGGCTTGAGTTCAAGCAAAATTGTATTCTTATTAAAGCAATGACTCCCGAAGGCCACCTTCCCTTACCACCCCTGGCTGCTGCTTTTCACTCCCGGTGTCTGTAATGAGATGTTTACAGTCTGTAGTAGGGTGGCATGCAACGTAATGGAACCAAGGTATGAGAGTTACAACATGTTGCCCTTCGTAGAGATATCTGCATTAAAAATTTTTTTAGATTTTTTTTTTTAATCTTTATTTTATTTTTGAGAGAGAGACCGAGTATGAACAGGGGAGGAGCAGAGAGAGAGAGAGGGAGACACAGAACCCGAAGCAGACTCCGGGCTCCGAGCTGTCAGCACAGAGCCTGACGCGGGGCTCGAACCCACAAACCGTGAGATCGTAACCTGAGCCAAAGTCGGACGCTCAACCGACTGAGCCACCCAGACGCCCCTAAAAAAATTTTTTTAATGTTTATTCATTTTTGAGACAGAGCACGAGCTGGGGAGGGGCAGAGAGAGAGGGAGACACAGAATCCGAAGCAGGCTCCGGGCTCTGAGCTGTCAGCACAGAGCCTGACTCCGGGCTCGAACCCACGAACCGCGAGATCGTGATCTGAGCCAAAGTCAGAAACCCACCCGACTGAGCCGCCCAGGTGCCCCTGGGATATTTGCATTTTACGAGGGGCCACCAGAGAAAGGCCCAAATCCACGATGGTGGGCAGGCTGAAGAGGGGCTCTTCTGACACCCCGGAAACCCTGCCAGGCTGCCTACCTGAGACCCCCAGGTAAAGAGGGGTGTGACCAATAGCTCAGTGGACGCCTGGACTTTCTGAACGAGGACAGCAGCGTCTGGGCTGGCCGTGAGCCTGCCTTTCCTTTACTCTGCCACAGTTAGGGGACACTGAGGGACGGGACCCCTGGCAAGGGTAACGCTCTGATAGCAGGGAGACTTCTTAGCTACTGGCCTGTGGGGGGTCCCTGTACCTCCCTGGTGCCCGCCTCCTTGACTGTAGCATGGCTGTTACGATGACACCAGCCTCACGGTGCTACTGGGGAGGTTAAAAGACATGACTTGTGTCCCCTCCTTGCACCGTGCCTGGTACATGGCCGTGGTGGCTGCTGGCATCTGAGAGGACACAAGTGGTGACAGTGACGTGGGGGACAGTGCAGCGGGGCCACCAATGCTTTTGGGCGGTTGGGGGGTAAATGCCGCATTGGGGAAGGTGGCCCTTCTTCCTGAGCCTTGACGCCACCCGCCCGCACGTCCAGCCCTGGGCAGCACCGCAGGCGGGAGGGTCCAGCCGCGCCCAGGAAAACCACTCTGGCCTCTGGGGGTGCGACAACTCCTTTCTTCTCGAAAACCCAGCGTTTTCCCCAATGGTGGATCCCCAGGCCATTCTCCGTACCAGTAAAAACATCCAGATGACACAGCCCGAGAACGTCTTGTCGTGTCCTCCAGAAGTTTTGCCTCTCCGTCTGGTGGAACTTTGATGGACAAGGCCGCAGAAAGGCACCCTCGCGGACCCCAGTGACAGCTCCCTGGGTCCCTGGGAAGACAGCAGTGACAAAGCTGATACACGGTTGAGATTAGGGATGCTGCTCAGAGATACCACTGGCGACTTCCTTCCCAGGGGTAACGTGACTCGGCTGTCAGGTCTGCTCCTCTGCCCGTTCTCCTGGCTCAGTGGGTGGCGTTCTTCTTTGTGACGGGGCGGCTGGGGGCCTGCGGGCAGCGGGGAGACTTCTGGACCGTGTCTGGGAGCGCGGGCGAGATTTCGAAGGAGGGCTCTCCCGTCCGTGGCTGTCCTGGACGTGCAGCTCTGCACAAGGAGGTAAGAACACCTTGCGGTTCCTCCTCACCCCGCGTGGCTTTGGGGAGCCCTCTGGTCCCTAGAAAGCTCTCGGAGTCTCTTCTAAATAACAGGCGGCTCCAGTGGAGCTCAGGCTGAGGGCCGAGGCTCCGGGCAGGTCCCGGGGAGCCAGAGAGGCCTATGGAAGGTGGAAGGTGCGCGGGGCGCCTTTCCCGGCGGCCTCTGTCCCCACGGGGCCACCACTGCGCAGATGGCCCCTGCCTGCCCGAGAGCCAGCGTCGGCTTACAGAGCAGGCCCGCTTACTATCGGCTTTCTTTCGGCACTGGCTCCCTGCTCGCTGGCCGGGCTGGGCCTGGACACTCTCACGTTTCCCTGCGCCCCCTCCCCTGGGAGTCTGGCCTGGGGATGCCTCGAGCTGGCTTCTCAGCGCGCAGACACTCGAACATCCCAGAGGAGCAGAAGCCACGTTGCTGCCTCGTACCTGCCAGGCTGCTGCCCTGATGCCATCGGAATCGCCCTGAGTGTCTGTTCCTTCCGGCCTTGCTACCGCTGTGGGCCGGGCCTCTCTGGTCCACCTCCCCACCCGAGAATCCCTGTGGTGGTGTCTGTTTGCTGTAAAGCCGTAAGCTTAAAGATTTGGGAGCTGGTAAATGAGGGGGCAAGATGCCTTCTAGAACATTCCCTACAATCCCTAAGTTACACATTCTTCTAGGCTCCATTTTATCCACCTGCTAAAATTGTCCATTAACAGCCTCAGCTCAGACAACAGGCAGGCTGCCCCCCCTCCCCCCCCAGGCCTGAGTCTCCCCCGAGTCCCACATCTTGTTTAGCCCACAGTCCTGCCAGTTTCAGAGGATTCAGCTGTATCTTGTTTAGGGACCCTCGCATTCCCACTGATGTAAGAGTCCTTTATACACCTTCAAACGTGGCGTTACCTATTTTCTCATGGTCCAGAAGAGTAATTGCTTCTCTAGAAGGCTCACCCTTCTTCTGCCTTAATGACTGAGTCTGGGAGTGCCATTGCCAAATGCCCCATTCCAGCTCCTACTGTCAAGGAAAAAAAAGGACGGGAAACCCGAGAAAGGGAGATACTTTGAATAATTCAAGGGGGTTCTGTTGGTTGAAAAAGTGCTCTCTTTGTATGTACATTGATCTGGACAGATATTTTAGCTGTGTCCAGCCAAGGGCGGACAAAAGAGAGGGTGTGGAGGGAAAAGGGAAGGAGAGGAAGAAGAAACACTACTACAATGAGCACAAATTTGAAAGAAAGAAAGGAAAGGAAGAAAGAAAGAAAGAAAGGCAGAAAATTGCAGAGGGATTAGAGAACTCAGGGCTTGGTGACAGATCCCAAAGCCTTTTATTCTCAGATTGGTTGTTTGTAGACAGATAAAAAGAGCCCAAAATTTACTCACTAGAATAACAACTTGGTCTCTGCTTAAAAGCAGAAAATTAGCAAAAGAGCACATTTTCTGGGTAACGTAAAGCTAGTGTATTAAGTTGGGGGTGGGGGCAGGGGGAGGAGGGTTCCAGGAGATGAAAACCATCTTGAAATATGTGAGCCAAACATCACCCACTTTGTGCGTGTCGGGTTTTCCTCCGAAAAAGCAAGATCGGAAATTGTTTAAGTCCATATGAATGTGTGTGCGTGTGTGCACATGTACACACACGCCAGTTGTCAAGGCTGTGAAGACCACGAGCTTGGGCAGTAACGCTAGAAAACAAACATCTTCATTCTGTTTTGAGCTGATACAAAACCATCACGTCTCTGTGGTGCAAGAATCAAGCAATATACAAACACATAAGGGAGAGGGGGGAAGTCATCTAGAACCCGCCCCCAGCCCATGACCATACAGCATAGTGTTCTCATTTCTTGGACTAAAACATACTAAACATATTGTTTTCTCGGATCTGTTCTGCAACTTGCTCGTCTCATGTAGCCACCTAACTTGAATACCTTTCTGTGTCCATCAGCAGTCTTGAATTTCTTTAGACGGGGTTCATACGGCCAAATAAATGCACATGAAGGTTTGCAGGGTTCAGGCAGTTTGAGTATATCTAATCTGATTCACTCAAATACACACACACGCACACACACAAAGACCATAATTGTAAAAAGGGAGTGTATTGGATGTGGACTGGAGTGTGCACTTAACTATTCACCTCACCTGGAGTCTGTGACTCTGTAGCTTTGCCACACTGCCCCCACTGTCCCCACATGGTAATGTAGGGTGGAACTAGTCCCCACATGCTCCCGGAAGAGTGAATCTTTGCAACCCCCCCGCCAAAATGGATGCCGACCATTCCCTGTCCCCTTGCGGGCTGATCCCATGGTGCCCGGTTTCCAAGGCACCAGAGGTGTTCTCGTGCTTGTGAGTGGGTGATTTGACACTTGTCCCCATCACAAAATGGAGAGAGGCATCTAGGGCTGGAGCCCGTGCCCTGCACAGCCGGGCAAGATCCAGAAAAAAACAGGGTCTGGGATATTTGCTGACTCTGAATTTCTGCCGCCCAAAGTTTCTTTCCCCGAGGACTTGTTATCCATAGAGTCAAATTAATCCAATCCTTCAATTTCCGAGCAAGTGACACAAAGCCTAGAGGATTCACTTGCTAACGTTGTGTGAAAGGAAAACAAGTAAACACATGTAAAGGAGCCTGCAAAGAACCTCGAGAGACTCCCCCTCTGGACAAGGGGAAGCTTTACTTCTATCAGCATGGCTTCAAAGGATCAGAAAATATGCTCTTTTGAGCCCATCAGAGGCCGTGGCATGGAAGGGATTTTGTGGGCTTGCAAGCACCCCTCTAAATGGTACGAATCATGAAGGAAATGTGTTAGATGTGTTCTTTAAATGTGTGCCAAGGTTTCATTGGCAACAATTTTCACATACGGAAAAGTTGAAAGAATTGTAGTGGGAGCATCTACACAACCACCCCCTGGATTCTGCCACTGAGCTTCGCTGGACTTGCTTTATCTCCTGTCTAGCCGTCCATCCTTTCCCCTACAAATCAATCCATGCATCTTACTTTTTTCATGACTGGCTCTTCACTTCAACATCTGTGTCACCCATTCTTGGTCACTGGTTCTTTAAAAACATTTCTTTTTGGTCAAATCCATTGAGGTATAATTTGCAGAGTGTCTTTTTATAGAGAGTACTTTTACTTCTTCGTATATGGTCCCATCAGTGTTGACAACATCTGGGGCTGTACAGCCACCTCAACAAGCAAGATCTAGACGTTCCACGCCCCCCCCCCCCAACCTTCCCTCCCGCTCCTTTGTTGTCAAGCCCCTCCCTAGACCTTGTCAGCCGGCGATCTCCTTCCTGCCTTATGGTTTTGCCTTTTCCAGAATAGTTTATAAATGGACTCCTCCAGTCTGTAGTCTTTTGAGTCTGGCTTCTTTCACTTAGCTTAACAGGTTTGAGGTTCCCCCGTGTTGTTGAGTGAATGTTTGTCCTTCATTACAGAGTAGTATCCCATTATGGGGCGTATTTGTATAGGGTAGGATCATTTGCAGGTGACAAGGTCTCTAGGCAAAAAGCATGGGCACGGGTGCCTGGGTGGCTCCGTCGGTTAAGTGTCTGACTCTTGATTTCAGCTCAGGTCATGATCTCGTGGTTCACGGGTGTGAGCCCGGCATCCGGCTTTGTGCTAACAGCACGGCATGGAGCCTTCTTGGGATTCTCTCTCTCTTCTCTCTCTGCCCCTCCTTGCACACACATACACTCTCTCTCTAAGAATGAATAAATAAACTTTAAAACACATAGGTAGACAGTCCCCAAGGGCTACATGGTCTACATGGGTAGACATCAGTGTGGAAAACACCCAAGATCTCAATGGTCTTCATATACCTGTTCCCCTCTCAGGGGAAGCTCTAAGCAAACAGGGACAATGAACCCCTCTGGAGTCCCACGACGCCTCGTCTACACTCTGGGAACATCAGTGGGACCTTCTCGGGTACTGTATTCAATCAGTGGGAAATGATTACAGTTCAGAATGTGTCACACAAGTTGTCAACACTACACTCTTTTTTCTATGACACTGTATGTGGCTGTAGAAGCTGTATATCGCTTTGCCCAGGGTGAGACCCAGAATCAGACCGACATAGGAGAGCAGAGGCCGGGGCACGGCTGTCCTGGCCCCAGAGAGTAAGAGAGTTACAGGGACCCCAGGAGTCCTACTGGGGTCCAGGAGCTTTCCGGCTGCCCTGTTACCCCTCTCCATTCTTTCTCCCTAATTTGAGTTAAAATGTTGTGTTTTGCATCAAGAGCAAACAAATCCTGCGCCCAGAAGGAAAAGAGTGAAGGAATGTCTTGAGTTCTCAAGGAAATCATGTAGGTTAGCTTTCAGCTTTTCATCCAGCTTTTAGTTTTTTTTAATGTTTGTTTATTTTTGAAAGAGAGAGACGGAGCATGAGCACGAGCACGAGCACGGGAGGGGCAGAGGGAGAGGGAGACACAGGATCCAAAAGCAGGCTCCAGGCTCCGAGCTGTCAGCACAGAGCCCGATGCAGGGCTGGAACCCATGAACCGTAAGATCATGACCTGCGCTGTAGTTGGACAGTTAACAGACTAAGCCACCCAGGCGCCCCTAATTCAGCTTTTAAAAGACTAGCCCAGACATAGTTATAATTCCCCCAAAGGACAACAACTCGATTTCCTTCTAAATAGAAGTTAAATCACATTGAATCAAAGTTGAATTTAACCTCACAGTTAAAACAAAGCTGCTTGGTTTTGTAAGATGAGAAACCCAGTCCTCAGGTGAGACTACAGATTCTCTTCGCCTTCAGCGTCATTTCCGTGTCATCTGTGATGTGGGGGCCCACGACGTCCCCACCACGGCCGCGGGACTCGTTTCCAGGTCTCCCCTCGGGTCATCTGTGAGAAGCCGCTCAGAGCACGTAGCCTGTCAGTGTCCAGCCATCCTTTCCCGCCCTGGGGCTCTTGGGCACCGGCTTTTCTCAGTGCTCCCTTCCAGTGCCCTGTGCCTCGGGTCACCCCAGTGCCTCCGGCGTTTGCCCCCTCGGCCTGGGACACAGCCCAGCTCTCAGCGCCTCGCCTGGCCTCCTCCCACACCAGACCAAACCCACTGCTGTCCACAGCCTCCTGACGCTGGCGTGGCCCAGGGGACGGGTCCCAGTGTGTCAGCCTCGCGGCAATGACTCAAATCTCACACTTCTGTGGGTCCAGGTGCTTCCCCTGCATCCTCCCGCTGCGGAATCCCAGCTGCCCTGTCAGTTAGAAAGATCTGTATTACGCCCTTTCGCTCGCGTGGGCACGAAGGCTCAGAGAGAAGGGAACACGAGGGGACACCGCTCCCTCCCCCGGAAGGGACCCGCGCCAGGCACCACGCCAGGTGCTGCGTGAGTCACTCTTTCACTGACCGCTGAGTCCGGCCCCGTTTCTGCCTGTTCCGGAAATTCACCTTACCGTGTCTCCCCACGTCTCAAGGTCTGGGCCCAGATGAAATGCACTCAGCTGCGGGTGTCCCCCAGAGGCCGACTCCGAAACCCCACTGTCCGACCGCAGAGGAAGGGACGTGCAGTATCCCCTGCGAACCGCGTCTCCAGAGCTGTGCCAAACGCTCGGGAATCTGAGAGATACAAGGAAAGCACTAACAGAATGTTCAAATCGTGATGGAACGTCTTCCCTGAGTCCCCGTTTCTTTTCTATGCCAGACAAGGGTGGTGGGGACCACTGAGACCGCGACCGGACCACGCGGCACCCCTGCCTCCCCTCCAGAACTGGGAGAAGTCAGGCCGGCTCCGTTCACCCTCCGCGACCAGGGCTGCCTCCTCCAGGGTGCCAGTCCTGCTTGGCTATCCGTTGACCCCTGAAAGTCGCCTCTCCCTGCTTGTTCAGTCGGTTCCCATCCCGCTGGTGACTTCGGACACTGTGTTTCCCCACATCTGTGCAGAGGCTGAGCTGAAGGGAGGAATAGGGCGGGTGAGGGCAACTCCCATGGCCCCAGGATGCGGTGGCCCACTCCGGGGGCCCCTTTCCTTCCCAGCACAGAGCCGCAGACTCCCCTGGGGCTCGCCAGAGGATGCCTCCCTCCAGACCCACCGGGGCCTCCCAACTCCAGCCGCTCGTGGGTCACCGTGTGTAAGAGGCCGTCCCCAAACCGCTGACCCCCTCCCTGGGCCGCGCACACCTCCGGTTCTGTGCCCAGCAGGGCTCGTGCAGCGTCAGCACCCGTAACCCACCCCTCCCATCAAGGTCGCCCCCCACACTTTCCCTTCTGACCTTGGGGAGGCGGTCGGGCTTCCCCGAGGAGCTCCTCCCCATCCCCGGCGGCGGCCAGCACCCCCCCCCCCCCGCCCCGTGACACTGTGTGCTTCAGCGTCTGCGGGCTCACCTGCCAAGCGGGCGGGCGGCATCCCCCCCTCGCTGGGGTCCCGAGCGCTCAGGACGACGGTGCGTGTGAAAATGTTTTGTCAGCTTGCACAACCATACAACCCGCATTAGGGCGTACCTTTACAGTTTTATTCTTTATGGTAAACACAGTTTATTATAAAAATACATATAACTTATCAAGAAGCTCTTAAAGGGCTTCCTCTTGTTTGTTTAATATACCTCCCGATGTCCCCCCATTTGCTCTCTTTAAAATTGTCATCGTCTGGCATTGAAGACCACTGTGACCTCCGCTCTACCGCGAAGGTCACCGGTTCAAAGACATCGCAGGGGAATTCATGTTCTAAAGCCATACCACTGGTTTCTTTTGCAAGCATACATTCAATTTGTTCACTTTTTAAAAAATTTTTTAACGTTTATTCATTTTTTTGATAGACACAGTTTTTTGATAGTGAATGGGGGAGGGGCAGAGAGAGAGAGAGGGAGACACAGTATCCGAAACAGGCTCCAGGCTCCCAGCTGTCCGCACAGAGCCCGACGTGGGGCTCGAACCCACGAACCGAGAGATCATGACCTGAGCCGAAGTCGGACGCTCCACCGACGGAGCCACCCAGGCGCCCCATTTTTTGTTCACTTTTAAAAATGTACACAAAACAGAAAATAGACGGTAACTCAAAACAGGCTAACGAGGACTGACTTGTAGAAATTCTCAGGCTCTTTACTTTTGAGGAAGAACAAGGACTTATGACAGTTCGTGTCCCCACTGTTTACGTGCTGACCTCCCAAAGTGTTTTTAGGAGACTGATCTGTTCCTTCTGCCCTTCGGTCTCTCATGTTTCCTCTGTTAGACAAAGATGCTCTTCAGCCTACGTAATGTTGAGCATAAATCTGAATTCGCGAGGCCTCACGTAATAAAACTCGGCTCTCCTTTATGCGTGTGGCAAAATGCACACTAATATAAACACCTAATAAAACCCACACTATCAGCCAAACACGACAAATGGAGGCAATTTCCCTCTTCTGCACGCGAAAGCCCTGATTAATCCCACACCCTCCTGGGTAGCATCTACAGCCTTTTCGCCTTTCGTTTTACCTGTAAATAGCCTTCATTTATAAAACTGTCTTTTCTGAGCACCATGCTTCCAAAATGACTCATCTGTGATTCAAAATCCAACAATCTCTGGAGCTTTTAATCTCACACAATTTTTTTTTTTTAGTTTTCTTTTGTTCACGAATGTACTTACAATTTGCTTTGAGGTACCAAGGGTTAAATAAAGCATAAACAAAACATCCCTTAGGGTCATAAAGAAGCTTACGACACATTCCTTTCTTCTACTCAAGCCCTTGTATTATATTAGTTTCCAGAGTCTTCCCCTCTAGGAACAGCCAGCTTCCGACTCTCCCTGAACAGTAACTCCCTAGAGGGACTCAGTGAGGAGAATGATTGCTCCCCAAAGTCCACAGTGTTTCCAAAGCCACGTTGGAACATTCATATTCATCACATCACAGGAAATAGGTGTTTTTTTTTTTAAAGCCTTGAGCACATTATCTTTAGTTAATTTGTATGGTCTTCTCCATTCCAGCATCCCATTTTTATTTCGATCAATTATATTCTCAAAAGAGTTTTTTTTTTAAAGTGCTATCCTCAGAAATTCAGTTTAAATTAAAACAAAAACTGTTTACATTTCCTTTGTTTTAAGGCACAACCATTGCTGGGGGGTTGGGGGAGGGGTGGAGGGACAAAAGGAACTCCTCACCTGTTCTTGTCATTTTTAAAAATTGTAAATCCAGTATAGTGAACATACAGTGCTATATTAGTTTCCGGTGTGCAATATAGTGATTCGACAAGTCCATACATTGTTCGGTGCTCATCATGATCAGTGTACTTAATCCCCATCACCTATTTCCCCCATCCCCCACCCACCTCCCTTCTGGTAGCCATCAGTGTGCTCTCTATAGTTAAGAGCCTAGTTTTTTTGGTTTGTCTCTCTCTCTCTTTTTTTTCCTTTGTTCATTTGTTTTCTTTCCTAAACTCCACATACGAATGGGATCACCTGGTATTTGTCTTTCTCTGACTTGTCTCACTTAGCATTATGCTCTGCAGATCCCTCCATGTTGTTGCAAATGGCAAGATTTCATTCTTTGTTTTATGGCTAATATTTCTTGTATGTATCGCTTCTTGATCCATTCATCTATTGATGGACACTTGGGCTGCTTCCCTAATTTGGCTATTATAAATAATGCTGCAAGAAACATAGGGGCGCACATATCCTTTTGAGGTATTGTTTTCCTATTCTTTGGGTAACTACTGAGTGGCGCCATTACTGGATCATATGGTAATTCTATTTTTACTTTTGGTGGAACCTCCATACTGTTTACCACAGCGACTGCACTAGTTTGCATTCCCACCAACAGTGCGTGAAGGCTCCTTTTTCTCCACATCCTCGCCAACACTTGCTCTTTCTTGTGTTTTTTTTTTTTTTTTTTTTTAGCCCTTGTGACAGGTGTGAGGTGGTATCTCATTGTGGTTTTGATTTGCATTTCCCTGATGATGAGCGATGTTGAGCATCTTTCCATGTGTCTGTTGGCCATCTCTGTGTCTTCTTTGGAGAATGTTTGTTCATGCCTTCTGCCCACTTTTTAACTGGATTATTTGCTTTTCTGGTGTCGAGTTGTATAAGTTCTTTTTATATTTTGGGTACTAACCCTTTATCAGATATGTCCCTTGCAAATATCTTCTCTCACTCAATGGGTTGTCTTTGTTGTTGTTGTTTAAGCTTTTTTATTTTGACACTTTTGTCTTCTCTGGTCTCAGGACACATATCTAGTAAAATGTTGCTACATTCGATGTCAGAGAAGTTACATTGACATAAGTTACAGTCTCCTACTGTTATTGTATCAGTATCAATTACTTCCTTTATGTTTGTTATTAGTTGCTTTATGTATTTGGGGCTTTCGCGTGGGGTGCATTAATATTTACAATCGTTATTTCTTCTTGATGGATTGTCCCCTTTATTAATATACAGTGCCCTTCTTGGTTTCTTGTTATGGTCATCGTTTTAAAGCCCATTTTGTCCCATCTAAGTATTCCTACCCAGCTTTCTTTTCACTTCCGATTGCATGATGAAATCTTTTCCATCCCTTTGCTTTCATATCTGCAAGTGTCTTTAGGTCTGAAATAAGTTTCTTGTAGGCAGCATATATATGGGTCTTGTGCTTTTTTTTTTTTTATCCATTAAGTCACCCTATATCTTTGATTGGAGTGTTCAGTCCATTTTCAAAGTAATTATTGATAGGTATATACTTATTACCATTTTGTTACTTGTTTTGGGGTTGTTTTTTTAGTTCCGTGTTTCTTGCTTCTCTCATGGGTGATGGGTTTCTTTAGTGATATACCTGGATTCCGTTTTGTCTTTAGTTTTTGCATATCTGTTACTGGCTTTTAATTTTTGGTTACCATTAGGTTTGTATTTAACATCTGACGCATCTATCAGTCTGCATTAAGTTGATGGTTGCTTAAGTTTGAACCCATTCTTTACTCCTCTCCCCCACGTTTTAGGGATATGGTGTCATAATTTACATCCTTTTATGTCATGTATTATTTGAATGATTTTTAAAGACATACTTAATTTTACTGCCTTTGTGTTTCCTACTGTTTTTACTCCCATTTATGGCCTTTCCTTTCCACTCAAAGAGTCCCCTTTAACATTTCTTATAAGGCTGCCTTAGTGGCGATGAATTCCTTTAAGTTCTGCTCATCTGAGAAACTCTTTATCTCTCCTATTCTGAATGATAACCTTGCTGGATAGAGTTTTCTTGGATGCAGATTTTTTCCTTTCAGCCCCTTAAATATATTACACCACGTCCTCTGGTCTGCAAAGTTATTGATGAAAAATCAGCAGATGGCTTTGTGGGCTTTTCCTTGTAGGTAATGGTTTCCTTTTCTCTTGCTGCTTTTTAAATTCTCTCTTTGTCCCTACTTTTTGCATTTTATTTCTATGTGTCTTGATGTGGACCCCTCCTTGGGCTGATTTTGTTTGGGGCTCCCTGTGCCTCCTGGATCTGGGTTTCTGTTTCCTTCCCCCAGATTAGTGTATTTTTGTCTTCAGTGATTGAGTTTCTTATCCCTGACTGGCTCTTTTTCATGTTTTCTATCTCTTTATCGATGGTCTCACTGAGGCCCTCCCCTCTTTTCTCAAGTACATTGAGTATTTTTATGACTGCTGCTTTCTATTCTCTATTGGGCATATTTCTCCATTTTGTTTAGCCCTCTTGCTGTGATTTTGCCCTGTTCTTTCATATGGAACATATTCCTCTGTCTCCTCATTTTGACTAGCTCTCTGTGTCTGTCCCTATGTGTTAGGAAAGTCAGCTATGTCTCCTGCTCTTGAAGGCAGTGGCCTTGTGAAGAATAGGTCCTGTGCGCCTATGGTACACCGTCCCCTGTTGTCCAGAACCTGGCGCTTCAGCGGTGGCTCCTGTGTGTGTTGTGTGCACCCAACTGTTGTGACTGAGCCACATTTTCCCTCAGTCCAGTTGTCTGCGATAGCTCTCTCTGCCTTCTGTGAACAAGGTTTGGTCCCTGTGTTATTAGCAGGTCGGTCTGAGGCTGCCTTGGCCTTGAGCTAAATCAGAGCAGACAGTTGGCAGAGATGTAGTAACACTGAACTACAGGCTGCTTTCCCTTTGTTCTCCCCTGAGAATCTTTCATTGGTGGGCAGGGTCAGCAGGCAGAACAGATGTCTACCTCAGTCCCCTACTGGGACCACAGTCAAATTGATGTACGTGCTTATCTTCCCCTCTTCGTGGGGCTAGAGTCACGTTGGAGTGGTGCTGGCCCCCTACTGGGGATGCTTGCACACTACAGGCTTGTGGTATTGCTTTGGATGGGCTCCAGCCAAGGACGTATTAGAGAGGGAAGGTCTTCAGGAGAAGTGGGGGAGGGGACATGGTTCTAGCAAAGTTTTGCGTGTCTGATCTGTGAAGGGACCTGGAACCACTTTAGAGGCTGGAGTGGGTGGATTCACAGAAGCAAGGAAGGGCATGCTACTGGAAAGCCACACAGAGAATGTTTCGGCTGTGCTGGTTCCCTAAGGGGCCCTTGTTTCTCAGGGAGCAGGGGAAAAAAATGGTACCCACTGTCTTTTTTGTTCTTGGAGAGGTCTCCCAAAGATCCATGTCCTTTAGTGGTGTCTGGGTGGTTCAGTCAGTTTGGTGCCCAACATCGGTTCAGGTCATGATCTCGCAGTTTGTGGGTTTGAGTCCTGCATCAGACTCTGTGCTGACAGCTCAGAGCCTGGAGCCTGCTTTGGATTCTGTGTCTCCCTCTCTCTCTGCCTCTCCCCCACTCATGCTCGCTCGCTCTCTCTCTCTCTCTCTCTCTCTCAATAATAAATAATAAAAAATTTTTAATTAAAAAAAAAAGATCCCTGCCCCTTTAGCACATATTCTGAGATTAGTAAATAAATCTCCCTCCCACATAACCCAAGAATTTTTCAAATCGCTGCCTCTGTGCTGTATCTCAGTGGTTTGTTTGTCATGTTGTCCCTTTAATGGCAGGGACTCAGTTTCCTTTTGCACGCCTGCCTCTCTCAGAGCCCAGCTTGCTGATTTTTGAAGTTCCAGGTGTTAAGCCCTACTAATGGTAAGAACACCCCAAATTTGGCCTCTCTGTTTTTCACAGCCAAAAGTTATGGGAACTCATCTTCCCTGTGCAGGTTCCCTGTGCCTGGAGTGCCTGGTGTGAGGGTCTATTTCTCTCCCCTCTCGATGGTCACAGCATCCCTCCCTCTCGTGGACAGTACGTTTAGCTCTCAACCAATCTCCACCCTTCCTACCCTCTTCAATGTGGTCTCTTCTCTACATTTAGCTGTCGAGGGTCTGTTCTGCCAGTCTTTGGGTTGCTTCTCAATTATTTACACTAATGTGGGTATCCTCCAGTTGTATCCATGGGACAAGATAAACTTAGGATCTTCCTACTCTACCACCTTCCTAGAAGTCTGTTCCTGTCGTTTTTAAATGCCATGCTGCTTTTACATTTCTAACCCTTAACAAGTCTCATTGTCCTGATACCCAGCGTTTCCCCAGCTCTGGCCTCCCAGAGCACTGGTGTTCAGTAGATAGTCTCTGTATAAATCCAAGGTATTATTTCCAAGTAGCAGAAAATTCAAAAAAATACCAGGCACTTACTTGAATTTCTTTGTCTAGAAGGACCCTAGAGTAATAAGTAGAAGCTTTTAAATTAGCTTTTTCCATCTCTGCCTATACCTTAAATCAGATTATTTGAGCTCCCACCAGCCACGTGAACACCAGGACCTGTAGGTGGGAATGGGCATGAGGCAGAGAGGGCTTCCCCTTAGACTTAGATGCATAGGCAGACATCTCTACTCATCACCTCTCTCCTCCCTACACCCACCCTCCTCCCCGTCTTCTCTGTCTTTCCCATTTTATCATGCCTAACTACTCACCTAACTGGGAGCTTTAACCCAGAGTCACCAACCTGGCCTCCAAGAATGTTGTGAGGCAGAAATAATAGCAACTTCATTTTTCAAATAAGTAGCTAGAAACATAGAAAACCACTTTTTGTGCCATCAAAGGATATTGTGGTAGGAAGGATATCAATGGATTATAATGAGCATCGAGAAGAACTGAAGACAAGACGTTGGCAAGATCTAGAAACATCAGCTGTTGCTCATCCCAATGCCCTTTTAACTCTGTGGGGTCCTCCCGCAGGGGAGGTGGCTCTAGAGAATGCTCTGGGGGGCACAGGCAAGGGCCCTCCTCCCTCTCTGCTCAGTCGTCAGTGAGGCTACTCCAGGACACAGGCCTGGAGACCTTCAGCCATTCTTTCTCCAACTGCTCTGAAAAGTGAATCTGCTGGATAGTGACATCCATATTTTTAAAATTAATTTATGCTGTACTTGGATTTTCTCTTTTTCCTGTCCCCAACTGTTTTTGACAATTAGTAAATAAATCTCTGAAACTTAGAAATCTCATTTTGGCAAGTTGAAGGTATAATATTAGTTATATGTGTTATATTAAAAAGAAACGTATTGCCTTTCAGTTGTAGGTGATTGAACACACCATGGTATATCTATGGTTTTTAGATGATTAAACAAACCATGGCATATATATGGCAATGAAAAAGAATGGAATGGATATGTGCATTTGGATTATGCTCAGATGCATTATTCTAAGTGAAACAAGCCAGCCTCAAAGGGCTACGTACTGTGTGATTAAATTTACATGGAGTTCTGGGAAAGACAAAACTGTAAGGATAGAAGACAAATCAGTGTCCACCAAGGGTTGGATAGAGAGGTTGACTCCCAAGAGGTCTGAGGGGATCTTTTTTTTGATGGAAGTCTTCTATATCTTGATTGTCATGGGGGTCACACTATTGTCTGCATTTGTCAGAACTCATAGAACAGTACGCTGTAAGGGGGTAATTGTACCCTGTGTAAATTATACCCCCCCCAAGAGAAATGTATCTAATTTCATCAAATTATGGGTCCATTTCTACACAGGTCCCCTTGCGACAAAGCTTCATTATAAACCAATTCTTTGATTCAAGGAATTAAGGAATTAAGGACTTTCATAGAATAGATTTCAATATGGTCCCTTACCAACTCGTATTACAAACAAAATCCTCAGCCATAGTCTTCCCACATTTGCTACCACTTTCCTCCCGTAATTGCCCCCACATGATCCCTCTTACCAGGCAGGACTGGTCTCCCCCTGCCTCAAACACTCAGAGCTCACTCCTCCCTCTGTGCCTTTTCCCTGTTTTTGCCCTGTCCAGGAGGGCTTCCCTTTTCGCTCTCTTCTTCCTCTACCTGAGCTCACTTCCAGCATCAGTAAATACCCAGGAAGTGTGTGTCCTATGTGCAAAGGAGACCATAAACTAGATAGGGATTTTTTCCCCAAAGAGCTTATAAGCTAAGTCATATAGATCCAGGAAGTCGAATTTATGCCAACATATTAGAAGTGTTTTGACAGAATTATTTGTGAATTGTATATTCTTTCAGCTCATCGGGGTTATCTATTTTTTTTTTTTACGTTGAATACTTATTACACTGGTAATAAGGGAAAGCAGAAATTAAGGACTTAATAAGTGGTTTGGACCAGAGATTGTCAGACTTTTGAAAGTGACAACTAGACATTAGGATGTCAAAAATCAGAAATTGTCACTATCAAAAAAGAAATTGGTGGGAGGAGATGGCCTGTGGAATCCATTACAAACGGCAGACACATCTATGTTAATCTGCATTGGTGCTCCTCATTCACAGTAAGAATCAAGCTGAAATATCAGATTGACTCATTGGAGAGCACAGGGTAATTGACTCTCGGAGAAGTGTAATTAATTGCAATGAGCAGATCCTAGCAGGGAAAATATAACAGACCTCACCACGTCTGTCCTGTGTTTCGTGTAAACTACAGCTCAGTTCTGTTTTCGTTCTTTAACCAAGTCACAACCATCTTTTGGTTAAGGGGAAAAAATGTTTTCCTTCTTGCACAATTTCCACTAGTACAAAAGGAGACATTTACATTGGTTTATCATTCAGAGCATAACAAATCCATTTGACTCACAACAAATTTCAATACGAGCTGCTTTTTAATAAGATCTAATGTGATACATATCATTGGAGGTAACTTATAAAATGAAGTACAAAGGATACATAAAAATATTCTATTATACCATCATCTAGGTACAACTATTGTTAACATTTTGAAGTATGTCTTCCCAGTCTTTAGTTTATGTACATACTTACATATAATAACTGGGATCATGTTATGTATAAGATTTTGGTAGTCTTTCAGTTATTATTATATCATAAAAAATGTACCCCTGATGGGGCGCCTGGGTGGCTCAGTCGGTTGGGCGTCCGACTTCGGCTCAGGTCACGATCTCACGGTCCGTGAGTTCGAGCCCCGCGTTGGGCTCTGGGCTGATGGCTCAGAGCCTGGAGCCTGTATCCGATTCTGTGTCTCCCTCTCTCTCTGCCCCTCCCCCGTTCATGCTCTGTCTCTCTCTGTCCCAAAAATAAATAAACGTTAAAAAAAAATTTAAAAAAAATGTACCCCTGATAGTTAAAATTTTTCAAAAATTGGACTTTAATATGGTATGTGTAGTATTCCATCACACAAATGTAACAAAGCCTATTGACATCTCTTTCTAATCGTTCACTAGAATTAATACCTTTGTATAATTTTTGTCCACATCTCTGATTATTTTCATAGAAAAGATTTATTTAAGTGTGATACAAGGGTATAAACATTTTTAAGCCTCCTGGTGCATGTTGTTAAATTGCCCTCCTTGAAAGTAGTAAATTTACACTAACAGTGTAAGAGTTTGCCTGTTTTCTTGCAACTGTACCCCCTGTTAGAGTATTTGTGTTAGAAATCTACACAGTGGTCAAAGGTGGGATAATTTGAGCACCAAAAGAAAAATGCCCACTCATGGTTGAAATACATCAAGTATATAACAGTCTGAATTCACAATGAAACACAGAAAATATCATTGTCACTTTACGATCCTAAAAATATACTTTAAAGAAATAAATCACACATCTGTCCTTTCTTCCCTGCGCAAACTGTATTTCAGACTAACTAAAAAGATGATGTGGGAATCATAGCTATAAATGTGAAAGGAAAAGAAAAATTGATAAAATCATCGTTCTTTTTTTTTAATTTTTTAAATTTACATCCACATGAGTTAGCATATAGTGCAACGATGATTTCAGGAGTAGATTCCTTAATGCCCCTTACCCATTTAGTCCATCCCCCCCACTCCCTCCAGTAACCCTCTGTTTGTTCTCCATATTTAAGAGTCTCTCATGTTTTGTCCCCCTCCCTGTTTTTATGTTATTTTTGCTTCCCTTCCCTTATGTTCATCTGTTCTGTGTCTTAAAGACCTCATATGAGTGAAGTCATAGGTTTGTCTTTCTCTAATTTTGCTTAGCATAATACTCTTCAGTTCCATCCACATAGTTGCAAATGGCAAGACTTCATTCTTTTTGATTGCTGAGTAATACTCCATTGTATATATATATACCACATCTTCTTTATCCATTCAGCCATCAATGGACGTTTGGGCTCTTTCCATACTTTGGCTATTGATAGTGCTGCCATAAACATTGGGGTGCATGTGCGCCTTTGAAACAGCATACCTGTATCCCTTGCATAAATACCTAGTAGTGTAATTGCTGGGTCATAGGGTAGTTCTATTTTTAGTTTTTTGAAGAACCTTCATACTATTTTCCAGAGTGGCTGCACCAGCTTGCATTCCCACCAACAATGCAAAAGAGATCCTCTTTCTCTGCATCCTCGCCAGCATCTGTTGTTGCCTGAGTTGCTAATGTTTGCCATTGTGACAGGTGTAAGGTGGTATCTCATTGTGGTTTTGATTTGTATTTCCCTGATGATGAGTGATGTTGAGCATTTTTTCATGTGTCAGTTGGTCATCTGGATGTCTTCTTTGGAGAAGTGTCTATTCATGTCTTTTGCCCATTTCTTCACTGGATTATTTGTTTTTCGGGTGTTGAGTTTGATAAGTTCTTTATAGATTTTGGATACTAACCCTTTATCTGATACGTTGTTTGCAAGTATCTTCTCCCATTACGTGGATTGCCTTTTAGTTTTGCTGATTGTTTCCTTTGCTGTGAAGAAGCTGATGAGATCATCATTCTGTAGTCCTCGTGAAATCATGGGTAGAGACAATGATCATTAATAGATGTCCAAACTCTCAATGAGAAATTGTTGGGGACCTTTATAATGGAGGGATCCAAATGACATCACATGAGCTCATCCATCAGTCTTAACATCACTACGAATGGTACAAGTGACATGTGTACCTCGGGATTTGACAGAGAGGAAGCAGACAGCATCACTTGTGAGCAGTCCTACTGAAAACATTGAACTGGAATCTAATCAAGATTTTATCTAATCTAGATCTTCCTATTAGTTTATAGGAAATATAAGAAATAGAAAAACAAGTTAATCAACCACCTGAAGAAGTAATCAGCCCAAATCAGAATGTGGAAAGTTCTATAGGATAAATTTTCAACAAATAAATAGTATTTGTCGATGGAAATACTGGGGGAGAGCAGTGTGATCAACTGATGTTGAAAAGTTCTGTGTGGATGAATCTGTGCTTTTAAAAAATGAAGAAATAACAGAGTAAGAAAGTCTTATTTGTTACATCGTGGAAAGCCAATATCATGCAATGAATAGCCTATACAAACTCTCTTTTTTGGTGGTAGATTATTCTCGGTATTACTGGGTTTTCTTTGGCCAGAATTTTAAATGTTTTCCCTATGTTTCTGATTTTCTGAGAATATATATCAGTTTGCAAATTTTATATAAAGCATTAATAAGAAGACTTCTGAGTTAGTCAAGATGACATCACTGTATTTGAAATTGCAAAAGGTCAATTCAAGCATTTTGGGTAGTAACCACCAGGTGGCGCCACTTTCTAGTTTTTGGGGTTTTTTCTGAACCCAACATCAAACATCTCTTCTGACTTCAACAGAAAGAAATAAGGATATAACACATTATTCACTCATGTATCTTTTCTATAAAACCATAGCTCCCAACTGAGTAATTTTGTACAATGATCAAACTTTAACGTTTATTGATTGACAAACCTAAATCCACTCACAGGCCCTTGTCACTAAACACAACTGTTTCTAAGGACTGTCCAACCAAACTTTTTTCTCAAGAACATGTAGTTCTTTTCTCACCTTTGGGATTTCCCCAGGATCTATATACATCTGAAAACATTGCTTCATACTATACAATAATGAAATTATGTTTCTTTCTTCCGTATGGTGAGCTTCTTGGAGACAAATATGATTTTATTCCTCTATGTAACCTATGGTTGGCAACATTTGGTTCACGGTAGCTCAGCATGTGTACGCAGAAAGACCGCAGAATCAGGAAAGGTATGAAGTGCCTCCCCGACTCTACGTGTTGTAAATCTGAGTTCCTCCTGCCATGACTATCTTTCTTGCCAAGATGAGACATTTTTTTCCATTTCTCCATACAATAGAGCCTCAGGACAAATCAATTACGGATGTCCTCTATACAATAGTCTGCAGAGGAAAAGCAGACAGTAAACATCACCACATTCTTCTGTCTGCGCGTTGATTTTTTTTCAGCACCAATAAGTCTTTATATATTCATTTCATTTTTTCAGAGAAAAAAGGAGGGGGGGAGAGAGTTGGCATGTATTCTGAAGTGACAAAAGGGGAAAGGAAGTGGCCAGTACGGCAAAATTAACCATTTAAGAAACATCCTCCAGTAATGGGGCCTCCACACCCCACATTCAGAAATTAGGGGGAGAGAAAGGGATCAGGGAATAAACAGATATGTTCTTCTGTCCATCCCTCCCCGTAAATCCAAGATTTCAGATAAAGCTTGGGTTTCTAAGAGTAAACATGGTTTCACATTCATTTGCCCTTCCTTGAACAATTTTGTGGCTACTTTGACATAAGTTCCTTGCAGCCACTTAAAAGTCCCTGAATGACGTACATTCATCTTCCTTTTCTTCTCGGTCTCCCATCTCCACTTTCTATGGGAAAGCCCTGCCACCCCTCTGCCCGGTCTAGCCCGGATCAGAGATTAAATGGGTTTGGCCCACCCAAATAGAGTAGCACGCATGTTTTGTGTGGATGGCCACAAGAAATGGTGCTTAACCAGGAGAATTGGGAATGATGGATGGAGTGGTTCTAGTTTCTACATAAACAGTTCAGGAGTTGTGGAGTCCCAAGAATTAAATGTGTGTGCGTGCGGATTGGGGATGAGAGGTGTACCTTGATTTTTGAAGTTTTAGTTTCTTTCTACTCTTTAGTTTTTCTGGCAGCGCTCTTTTAACTCACTGCATCATCCCCTTTCTTTTAAAATGTTCAAAAATGTTCAAAAAAAATGTTCAAAAAAAATGTTCAAAAAAAATGTTCAAAACCAGTTGTGTCTCCATCATGGTAGCATTTTGTTAAAGGCTCTTTAATTCTATAAACAATTTTAGAATATCAGTAGATGGAATACAACTGTTTTTTTAGGATTTTTTTTTTTTAGAGAGAGAGCGAGCGAGCAGGGGAGGGGCAGAGAGAGGAAGAGAATCCCAGGCAGCCTCCACACTCAGCACAAAGCCCCACATGGGGCTCCAACTAACAAACCGGGAGATCGTGACCTGAGCCAAAATCCAGAGTCAGATGCTTAACCCACCAAGCTACCCAGGCGCTCCTATGTTAAACCAGAATTATAGGGTAGCTTTCTCACCTAGTCCAGGAAAACCAGTCATTTTCTTGGGTGTTCACTTATTACATGCTTCTCATGGCCGCAGTCAGAAGAATGCCCCCCGAAGAGGTCTGCTCTGGTCCCTGGAACTGTAAGTTAGGCTCCATGGCAAAGGGGAATTAAGGCCACAGAGGGAATTAATGATGCTTATCAACTAATCTCAACATACAGAAATTAGGGCCCCTGGCTGGCTCAACCTGTGGGGTGTGCATACGACTCTTGATCTTGGTTGGGGTCCTGAATTCAGGCCCTATGTTGGGCGTGGAGGTTACTTAGAAAAAAAAAATAGGCAAACTATTCTGGATTATCTGCTTGTGCCCAGTGTAATCGCAAGGGTCCTTATAAAAGGGAGGCTGGATAATCAAAGAGAAAAGTTCAAGATGCTGCTTGGCTGGCTTTGAAGACACAGGATGGGGCCACAAGCCCAGGAATGCAAGTGGCCTCTCAAAACTAAAAAGTCAGGGGAAAAGATCTCCCTTTAGAGCTTCCGGAAGGAAGGTGGCCCTGCTGACTCCTTGATTTGAGGATTTCTGACCTTCACAACAAACGTGTTCTTGTTTAAGCCACTAAATTTGTGGTAATTTGTTACAGCAGCCACAGGAAACTGATACAGTCACCAAAGACTTCTATCCATTCCCACGGCTTCTCTGGGTGACATTATGCAATTACTTATAGGGGTCTGTGCATCCCACTCCTGACAACCCTAATTATTTATGGGTTTTAAGCAGAAATGTGTAGAAGAAGAGATTTCTTCGTCTGAACGCCTACCAAAAAGAAGAGAAGCAGAAAAGCATGAGCAAATGTGTGCAAGACTGTGAACCCCAAGCCTTCGAGCAGACGGCTTAAGCGAATGGGCAGTCTGGGCGGGGAGGCATTGGAGAATTGGGGGGGCGGTGCGCTATAGCAAACTGCAGAACAAAAGCCTAAGAGGCACTTAAAAAAATTCTTTTTAATGTCTATTATGTATTTTTAAGAGAGAGACAGACAGAACATGAGCAGAGGAAGGCAGAGAGAGAGGGAGACACAGAATCCAAAGCGGGCTCCAGGCTCCGAGCTGTCAGCACCGAGCCCCACGCGGGGCTCGAACTCACGAACAACGAGATCGAGACCTGAGCTGAAACTGGACACTTAACCGACTGAGCCACCCGGGTGCCCCAAGCCTAATAGGCATTTATGTCATTTCTTTTAACACTGTGTCAGCCCCTCCATCCCTCCTCCCTCCCCAAAATGTTTGCCACCTGACTGGACACCAGTGTGAAATCTCTGGGGGAAAAAAGCTAATTTCTTTAAGCTTCTTTAGCCTCTAGCCTGTTGATCGACCGTGTCTAAGCGCAATACCTAGCGGGGATTATAATCCCCTCCGTACAGGGAAGGGATCCTTACCCTAGGTTTTTTTTTCCGGGGATTGTTTTTTAAAGACGACCCAGAATAAAAATCGGAATTGGTAAAAATTTTTTTTCTAAGTTCCGAGGTAAAAAAAGCAAAACTAAAAGGAGACAGTTTGACATTTTAAAGTCAGCGCTTATTTGATGAATGTTCATAATTACAGGAAGGAAAGAAGTAATGAAAACAGTTGAGGAAACTTCATCACCGTCAGGCCTGGAACTTTTGTGAGCCGTGGGTTGTTGTTTGTGAGGTACACTCCGTCACCGGGTTGTTAAATGTTCCTGGATTCGTGACTATTTGTCCTTCAACGGATCAAACCCTCTCTTTTCCTTTTCTTCTCCTTTCCTGTTAGGTGTCTCAGCCACAATTAAGTCATGCTGTGGAATGCTTACTGCCATAAATGTCATGCAAATTGAACATAAAGCTAATTTTACTTCTCATGAATAGAGCTCCTGTGGGTTTCCTTCAAGACGAATGGGGGGGGGGTACATTTCATCCTTGTTCTCCACTTGAAATCACTGAAGTTTACCTTCAGGGATCCAGCTTCCCCTCGGTCTAAATTTTCCATCCCTCTGGGCTTAATTCCTACAGCTCCAGTGCATCGTTGAAGCCCTCGCCTCGGGAAGTATTGAGTGAATAGCTATTTATTATTTTTAGAACTCCATTTCCAAGAGAAGGCTTTCAAGCCACGATTCACCTCTCTTTCTGTAGGCCTGTGAAAGGCCACCCCCTGCCTCAGTACATAAGAGCGCCCCATACAACCTCCATGGAAAGCTAGGGAAATTTCTTTCCGGGAGGACTAAGCGAAGGAGGCCCTTCCTTCTCCTCCCCAGTTACTATCATACTGTTTGCCATCAATTAGTAACCAGGCTTTGAAAAGGAAAGGAGGGTTTGGTAAACGTGACTGACGTCCTGAAGTCTACACAGAGCGAGGGTGAGATCTGCGAATGTTCCCCTGGGTCACATCTAGGCCATAAAGAGGGCCGCGTGCCCGCCCGAGCCCCTTGGAAGGACGGAAAACACCACGTGATTAGGCTGCACGGAGGACGCATCCCTTCATTCCACATGCCCTCACGTGGGGAAGGTTTCCTTACTTTGTGCTCATTGCAGAAGCTGACGCGTCAATGATGTGTATGTCTGTTACCATGACGACCCAGCAGCAGCCGGCCTGGGCTTTTTCACCCCGTACAAATGTGCTCTTGAAGAGATGCTTGTCAGAATCTGCCAGACTGTTTTCCCTCCTGGACACGCACAAAAGGTTTAGAAGGTTCCTGACCGCATTTAGCGCAGACGCAGGCTGAAATTTCACATTTGGCTAAGGCGCGCGCACGATGTATCTCAAAAGCTCCGATCCCCCGCTGAAGTAATGGTGTCCCTGCCTGTCACTGCGAGAGCCTGCGGGGGCAACTCTGTATAATTAAAGAGAAGGGCCGAGCACAAATGCAGGAAAAGGGAATCTCGATGATTACCGGAACGGAGGCTTCTGTTGACTTTTAATGGGACTCATAACTATCTCTGCATTTAATAAGGGGTCATTGTTGCTGCCTGTGTTTTTATTCCTAGTTTGGCTTGTCAAATCCGTATGTAGGTGCTGTACCAAGGGGGAGGGGGGGACCCCACAGTGCAAGCCAAGGGCATGGTCACGCAGGCCCTTCTCCACCCACTTGCTGGGCCCCGTTTCTCCTCATGCCTAGTGACCAAAAGAATTCAACTCCGAGAGTTCTGTGCCAAATGACACAGTTTTCAATTATCTAGGGATGCATTGACTAAGTTCGGGGGCTCTTGGAGTCCTTCCTTTCTCCTCCTCGGCCTTCCCGCTATCTGCCAAGTCTCATGGAGACGGCAAATAAAGGCAGCCAAACACAAGTGAATTCAAAACATAGCGGCAGCTCGTGAGAGGGTTTTATCGGGAAGACAGGGAACTGGTAAAATGAGTCATGGGGATCGCTGTGGTTTGTGCCAACCCTGTCTTCAGAATCCTGAGTAATCTCTAGTGGGCTCTACATATAGATAACATTGTGAGTTATCGCACGATTCCATTAAGGTAGCTCGGAAAGTGAACCAAAGAGCAGGGGGTGGGGGTTATTGTTTGTTGGAGGTTTTTGTGTATGGGGTTTTTTTTTGTTTTTTTGGGTTTTTTTTGGAAAATCTTTTTATCTCTAAAGACATAGGGATGCCTGGGTGGCTCGGTCGGTTAAACGTCCGACTTCGGCTCAGGTCATGATCTCATTCATGGTTTGTGAGTTCAAGCCCTGCATTGGGCCATCAGCCGTCAGGATAGAGAGCCTTTGTCCCTCTCTCTCTGCCCCTCCCTGGCTTGTGCTCTGCTCTCTGTCTCGCTTTCACTCACTCTCGCTCTCTCTCAAAAATAATAAACATGCAAAAAAAATAAAAATAAGAACACGAGTGCTCTTGAGTCCCTTACAAAAGGCTACAGGAAATTTCAAAGCGCCACACTTACATCTGGATCCTGGTTATGAGTTACAAGTTGTAGTGTACGTGCAGTCTGTACACTACACTACTGCACTGTACGTGCAGTCAGAGTTGGTCGCCGATGTCTGACAGTCTTCGAGCAAACAGTTCAAGCCTCAGGATCTCAGTTCTGTTAGGTGTAAAATGAGGGAGTCAGACCCCAGTAGTTCAGAGGGCCACTCCAGGTCAAAAATTCTGTTTCCCTCTGGGAATTCTGGGAAAACGAAGCCCCAAACATGCTGATACGCTTTAATGAATTAGAGTTTAAAAGAAAATGCTAGGGCTGGTCATGAGAGAGAAGCATCCAAACAAAATCAACATTGAAGCCCCTTCCAGCCCCCTATGTTAGTCCTGCCCCCCTCGAGGCAGCTGTAGCTCCGTCTTCCCATCTAACCCATGCCCCCCCAGTTTTGTTTTTTTATTAAGAAGCTAACAAAAAAAATCTGCATGTTTTCTGGCTTGAATTATTAACTTACTTAAATGCAGGGTGGCCATCTGGTGTAGGAGGGATCGTAACATGGGGTAGGTGGTCAAACCACATGAACTCCCAGGCCATTTCAACGCACCCTTTCTGACTTCACATCTTGATGTCCATTGTACAAACGAGCCAGTGCAGGGCCTGGAACCTAGGTCACACATTTGTGGCCTCTGGTGGGAACTCAGCCCACAAATGCTCTGTTTAAAAAAGGCATTTTAAAAAGGAAGACTTTACATTTAAGAAGCCCAGCCTGGGTGGCTCAGTCGGTTAAGTGTCCAACTTTGGCTGAGGTGATCTCATGGTCTGTGAGTTCGAGCCCTGCACCTGGCTCGTGCTGACAGCTCAGAGCCTGGAGCCGGCTTCAGATTCAATGTTTCTCTCTCTCTCTCTCTCTCTGCCCCTCCTCAACTTGTGTGTGCCACGCTGTCTGTCTGTCTGTCTCTCTCTCAAAAATAAGTAAACATTTAAAATTTTCGTTAAAAAATGAAGACTTTACATTTAAAACATCCAGATTTCCAGCTTCTGTTATCCCAGGTCACAGTCCCCCTGGTGCTGCTGTGGCTGCTGGGTGTAAGGAGGGCTCCCCGGCCCCCACCCACTGGATCCTGTTCCCCTCCCGCCCTGCCTTGCCACCAAGTGAGTTGATTTGCTGGCTAGTCAGGGACCACCCACCTTCTCCGGACCACCATTGAAGTATCAGTGTTCCAGGAAAAACTCTCTGAGCTATCAGAGACGATGACCCAGAAGATCCACATCAAAGACCAAATCAAAGGCCAGAGCTTTCTGTTGGGGATCCGTATGCATGTAATGATTTTTTAAAGGGAGAGAGAGGGAAAAGCCATCTGAACAGAGATGACAGATATTCAGTAGGTGGGATGCTATTCTTGTGTGTTCTCACGAACTCCTCACGGTGCCAGATCGCGATCTGCAGACGCTTACCTCTGAAACAAACCAGGGAGGGGGCGGGGAATGGAAGGTCTCTAGTGATTGTCGTGGGGTGGTACTTAATCAGCTCACCCTCTGCTGACAACAGAGTAAGTGGTGCTCCGGGGTCTCCCCCTCCATGGAAGCAGGGATCTTGTGTTCTTTTAAGTTACATGAGGCATAATTCACATCCCATCGCATTTGCCCTTTTAAAGCAGACAATTCCACAATTTTTAGCATGTTCAGAAAGTTGTCCAGCCATCACTACTACTTAACTGCAGAATATTTGCATCACCCCCAGAAGAAGCCCCTTCCCCATCAGCAAACACCCCCCATTTCTGCCTCTTCCTGAGCTCTGGGCAACCACTACTCTGCTTTGTATCTCTATGGATGTGCATATTCCGAGCAGTTCGTATCAGTGGAATCACATAATGTACAACCTTCGATGTCTGACTTCTTTCACTTAGCATAATGTTTTCAAGGCTCATTCATGTAGCAAGTATCATTACCTCCTTTTTATGGCCAAGTAATGGTCCACGGTATGGATATATTACATTATGTTTATCCATTTTTTAGTTTGTGGACATCGGAGTTGTTTCTGTATTTTGACTATTATGGAGGATCCTTCTGATGAACATTCATGTTCAAGTACTTATGTGGGCATCTGTTTTCATTTATTTTGGGTATATACCTCGGAGAAGAATTACTGGATCATCTGGTAATTCTGTATTTGACTTTTTGAGGAACTGCGAAATCATTTTCCCCAGTGGCTGCACCAGTTGACATCCCCACCAGCAACGTAGGAGGGTTCCAACTTCACATCCTCACCTCAACTCCTCATTGTCTGTCCCTTTCAGCTTAGCCATCCGAGTGGGTGCAAACTAGTATCCCCTTGTGGTTTTGATTTGCATTTCCCTAACAACAAATGACTCTGAGCATCTTTTCATGTCTGTGTTAGCCATCTGGATATCTTCTTTGGAGAAATGTCTATTCAAACTTATACCCCATTTTTAAAAATTGGGTTACGTATCTTGTTATTGTAAGTTGTAAGAGATCTCTTTATATTCTGGACACAAATCCTGTGTCAAACATACGATTTGCAAATATCCGTTCTCATTTTGTAGGGTCATGTCCTTTTCTTAACAACGTCCTTTGAAGCCCAAAAGGTTTTCACTCTGATGAAGCTCGATTTATCTACTTTTTCTCTTGTCATTTTGTGACCTCGGTGTCTTATCTAAGAAACCAGTACCTGACCACTATCCCAGATCACAAAGAATTACTCCCATGTTTTCTTCTAGGAGTTTTATACTTTTCATTTTAACATTTAGGTCAATGGTCCATGTTGAGTTGATTTGTGTATATGGTGTGAGGCAGAGACATGCAGTCTGGTTCTCATAGTTAAGAACTTGTTTCATGTGACTTGTGCTCCAGCGTGAGCTTTATGAAGGAACACAAAACATGCAGATCCTCTCCTAGGGAAGAAAGCTTTGCTTGGATTCTCCGTGCGATACAGAATAAGACCGTGCAGCTTACCTCATGCATCATAGTGTAACACAGAGTTCTTTGATACACATTTATCTTGCGGAGGAGCAGATTAAACTGTGGCTCTGTGGGTATGTAATACATACATTCAAGGGCTCAGATAAAAGATCCAAAGTAATGGCGGCATCAACGTGTGGAGTCTGGGCCATCCTTGTCTCATCCCCAGTGTCTCACCCAGAGACTCAAAGACTGAATCCTAGGAAATGGAAAGTGCTCCTCTCCAAGAGATCCTTTGACCCCTAAATCGGTGTGTGTGTAAACATGTACATGTGTGTATACATGTGTACATGTGTGTATATGTGGGAGGATTGTATGTATACATATATACAGGTATGTGTCTACACTCAATTTGTAACCCAAAAAATTGGCCACATTTCCACTGGCATTTCCATCCAACTTCGGATGGCCAAAGGCCATGCTCCCTTAGCTTGTCAATACCTTAGAGACAATTGAAAGGGCTCCTTAGGAATGATAGTTCTTCCTTTATTCTGCTTTTCTTTTTTTTTCTTTTAAAAAAAAATTTTTTTTTAATGTTTGCTTATTTTTGAGAGAGACAGAGACAGAATGTGAGTGGGTTAGGGACAGAGAGAGGGGGAGACACAGAATCTGAAGCAGGATCCAGGCTCTGAGCTGTCAGCACAGAGCCCAACGCGGGGCTCGAACTCACGAGCTGTGAGATCATGACCTGAGCCGAAGTCTGACGCTCAACCAACTGACCCACCCAGGCGCCCCTCTTTATTCTGCTTTTCTCCCACAAAACAATCATGGAGAATTTCTGGATTCTCCCTACTCTTTCAATATTTCTTGTTCTCTCCTAAGTTAGACAAACTTTATGGGGGAGATTGAGAACTTCACCACCATTTGAAACACGATTTCTTTGGGCCACTCTATCATGCATTCTGAACAACTGATTTACAAACTTTGGAATTCAAGCTATTCATAACCTAGAAGCTGCCTAGGTGGTAACTACGTTTATGGTTTCTTACTCTCCCTTTAATTTCATAGTTTTGAACAAGTTTCAATCAAAGTTAAAATTGGGGAACTATTTCGTGGGCCTTGGAATCCGGCAGAAGTGAATGTTCCTGGGACAATCTGGCCTTCAGAGTCTTCAGATGACTCCCAAGAGATTCCTTCTGTTTAACCAACCAGATGAGCACCTCAGGCTGGAGGATCAAGGACTGAGTCACTGGGAGAAGGCAAGGGAATTCGGAGAAACCATGGATCGCAGTCAAAGCTCTCAGGCAAAGAGGCCGGCGGGAGAGCACGCTGCATTGTGTCTGACCCGTCTCGCGGAAGCGGGTCTGGTCTTGTTTTCGACACTGGCCCCAGGAAGCCACGCTTCCTGCGGTGAATGGCGAGCCTTCTCCTGGCGGCCAGCTCCGCGGGGGCTTTCCAAGGAAGGGCAGGGCGCCCCGGCAGGACCCCGGACACTCATCAGAGCCCCATCCACTGCCTTCCCGGAGGTGAGGCGGCAGGAAGCGTGGGCCAGAGCCGTCCTGATCCACCCTCCAGGAGCCACACGAGCTCTAGCGCGTTATTGAACCACGTTGTCCACATCACGCGGAGGTCACAACTGCCCCACGGCCAAGAGCGGCGCCCCTCCATCCTGGCCGTGGGGCCATGCACCGAAAGGCTGGGTTTCTTACATGCAGACGCCTGAGTGATTGCAGCCGTGGGTCTGAGGCTGGGACCTGGGAAACAGCATTTTTGGAAAGGACCTGAACTTGAAAGCCACGGTGGTGGAGGAGAGCATCAGATGAGCTCTGACGCCTCGAAGTCACCGCACAACTTAAAAGTGGAGTTGTGAAAGGTGTAAACAGCCCCTCGTGGGGGGTCTACTGTGTGGAAGGGTCTCCCGGAGGAGGCCCCGGGGGAGGAGAACCTGATCCTGGCCCTGGCGGGGTCCTGGACCAGCGGCTCACTACATAGTGAGGGATGTGTGTCCTCCGCATCCCCTAACCGTGTATTATAACTGCAGCCTGAGTCACACTGGGCTTGACCCGCACTCCTGTCACTGCCACGGTGCTGATGCCTCTATGCTTGTCAGCTCTCCGTACACCCGGTGTCCCGAAGGTCCTGGGGACAAGGCCACGTCTCACCGACCCCGGTATCCCACTTGGAACACAGCACCCTTTGCTGGACATGAAAAAAGTGCAGGTGCATCCTCAGGAGGAAGGGAGGGAGGCTGGCCTCTGCCCAGGAGCAGTGGCCGTGGCTTGGTGAGGAGTGACATGCCATTACAGAGGATGACATAAGACTTCCACAAAGAAGGAAGTGTGAGGGGGCAGGGGAGAGGGTGACTCGGGAAGAGTATGCGCAAAGGTCCTGGGGCTCTGAGGCGGAAGCAGTCCCAGTGGTGGGGCCAGGGCACACGGGGTGAGGGAGGGAGGTCGAGGAGGCCCTGAAAGACACACAAAGCGGCAGGACACATGCTGTCCTGCTGGCGGGCACGGAGGTCCCGGCTGTCTGGGGGTGGGGCTCTTGCAGGAGCCGCTGGGCGAGTGGGTGGCCTGGGGAGACGGAGGCAGGGAGGCCGAGGGGGCACAGGCGCGGCAGAAGTGGGACCTGGGCCAGGAGTGCGGAGGGGCCTCCGCGGGGGCGGCAGGCAGCCAGGCTACCCCGCAGGCGGTGGCGCCAGGGGCGCAATGCAGCCTTGGTGTCCCCCCCAGGGCCCCCTCCACACCGCTGCCGCCGGGAGGCGCCCTTTGTTTCTGGGGAGAGCGGCGGCCTCTGCAAGGCTTTCCTGGTCACCCTCAGACTTGGCATCTGGCTGCTTTCAGTCACGAAATCGGCCCCATGCAGCGCTTCCAGGGTCCAGGCCCCTGGACTAGAACCGCGGAGGAGAAGGGGCGGAGGCAGGCGGATCCCTCTTCCGTCTGCGCGCAGGGTCCCCGCCTCCCTCGCGGCACCTGCCGCTCCCTCTCCCCACCCCGCCTCCCCCCAGCTCCACTGCCGGTCCCCGGCCACGTTTCCACTCCGCCGGGCCCTCCAGGTGACCCGAGGGACACAGGACCCCCACCCTCCCCCCTGTCCTGAGGGACCCGCTTGGATCCGAGGGGACCCCTGATGCCTTGGCTTCCGGATCCCTTCTCGAGTCTTCTCTGGTCCCTGGATTTCGGGACCCCGGGGGCCTCTCCCTTTCCCAGTGGGGTGGGACTCGGTCCTCAGCCAGCCTCAGCCTCTGCAGGGCCAGGCCAAGCACTAGTGGCCCACGTGTCCCCACAGCAGGAAGCACGTTGCCACCCTCCCCAGCCGTGCTCTTGAAGCCTCTCGGCCAGGCTTGTGGGAGAGGAGACCCACAGACGCCGCCGGCTCCCCCGGAGCCACCACCTTGCAGGTCTCCTCGCCCAACCCCTCTGCTCCTGGACCCATTCCCATCATCTGGATCCTTGAAACCAACATCAGAGGCCACTTTCTGTGGCAGCCTGTCTCCCACTCGCCTTGGTATTGGAAATCTCCATGCTCGTCTCCTCTGGCCCTCGTAACAGATCACCACAAACTCAGAGGCTCAGAATGACATAACTGTATTATCTTGCACCACTGGAGGTCGGAAGTCCGAAGTGGATCTCACGGGGCTAAAATCAAAGGCTACATCCTTCTGGGGGCGGAGGGGAGGGGGTAGGTAGGGAGCCTGCGTCCCTGTCTTCAGCTTGAAGAGCCTCCTGGGTTCATGGCTTCATCAGTCCAAACTTTGCTTCTGCCCTCGCTCGTCCTCCCCCGATTGACGTCTCTGACAAAGGCCCCTGGGACGGCGTTGGGCCCACCAGGAGAATCCAGAGTGGTCTCCCGTCCCAGAATCTTCGGTCACATCTACAGAGTCCTTTTCTCCGTGTGAGTCAACATCTCCATAGATTCTGGGGATTAGGACACGGCCGCGGTTGGTCGGGAGGGGCCCGTTAGTCAGCCTGTCACACTTGTCATGGCAGCTCGACAGAAAACGAGATGGAAACAGTCCAGTTCGACGTTCCTAAGGAGCTGTTTCCAACGTTTCCAGCTTCGGTTGCCTGAAGTGATGGCACCAAAGGCAAGAGGAAACAGAGGTGGCGGGCAGATTGGGGGTGGGGACAGGCAGTGACATAATGAGCCCCCATGCTGCCATGTGGTATCTGAGGCCCCTCCCAAAGACCCAACCATGTGGAAAGGTCTCCAAAGCAGTGGGAGGAAGGGATCTGGAGCCCTGGAGAAGAGCTTGGGCCTAGATGTACCTTTGCAGAGTCATGGAGACACAGGTCGTAGTTGAAGGAGATGGGAGTGGGCAGGGAGGGGCGATGGATACAAGTGTGTGGGGAAGAGAAATAAGGTAACAAAGCAGAGGGTGTTTGGGGAAGCAAAAAGAGAAGGAAATAACGAGTATACAAATAATTGCTTTGGAGATACAGTGCAATTTTATTGGACCATTATCTTGTTTCTTATGTGTCCGCGGGGACCCGCTCACTCCGTGCTGGCATTTGTCAGTATGTCCTCTGCCCAGTCTGTCACATCAGGATTTGTTGTGGTATCGAGTACCCACGATGCACCAGGTGCTGTGTCAGCACTGAGCTCGCAAAAACAAATCGGCCAGTCCTCTGGGCTCAGTGGTGCCACCGGTGGGGAAGACAGGTGTCAAGAAATAAGCGAGGTCCTCTGGGGTGCAAATTGTGACTCGGGTAGACCCTGAGGGCCAGGTTTCCATCCGCATGGGGCATCCTCTGTTCACGGTGCTTTGCAGTTAATAGCCTCTTCTCTACTGAACCTTTTAAGGGATGCCCTGGGTGGTGACTGACTCTTCATTTTGGCTCAGGTCATGATCTTGTAGTTTGTGAGATCGAGTCCCGCGTCGGGCTCCGTGCTGACAGTGTGGAGCCTGTGTGGGATTCTCACTCTCCCCCTCTCTCTGCCCCTCCTGTGCCCGCTCTCTCTTTCTCTCTTTCTCAAAAATAAGTAAAATAAACTTTAAAAGACAAAAAAACAAAAAAAGGAAACTTTAAGATACTGGCCACTTTCCTCAGCAGCGTTAGGAAGATATTTTTTTCCAAAAAGGTTCACGTCTGCATAGCCAACACAGAGTCGACACTTGGGGGAAGGAAGCAGATGATGGCCCCAGGCCTTTGGCTCTGAAGAACTCTACCCCGCTTCTGGATGACAAGGGGGCTGGCATGGAGAGCCACGCAGTTTCTGTTCCAGGGCCGCTGGACTCAGGGCAGCTGTCCTCCCAGAATCTGAGTTCCAGACCCTCCAGGCTCTCAGCCTGGGAAAAATTTGTTTGTTTTCCCCAAAGCAAAATGCTGCGTAGCGGCCAAAACGAGGAGCTGCTTCTTGTTTCTCAGCCCAGCTCTTCAGACGGCTGTGTTGGATGCAGTCACTCTATCTGACTTCCTGCTCCAAAGCCTCCCTTCTTGTTACTGTGCTTCTCCGAAATCTCGAAGCTCTCCTAGGTGTTATCAGAAACTGTTGCAAGGCCACTTAGGGTACAGTCTGTCCTCTACAGAGCTACCTCCCAGCTCAGTGACTCACCTGCCCTTGGAAACCATGGGGTGAGATGTACAAGCGGGAACACAGAGTCCCAGGGCATCTGTCACTGGATTTGTGATGCCGGGGATTAAATGAACAAGAAGCAGACAGAAATTAGAATGTGTGGGGGCGAGACAGTGGGAGAGGTTTGAAAGGGAGATGAAACGTTAAGGCCAACAGACAAATACAATTTGTTCCTCAGAGAAAAATTAGTAATTATTTGTTGAAGATCCACCTTCTCCCTTGGGCCACAAGCATCATGAGAACCATGAGGGGTTATTGCACCCCTGCACATTGTTTTAACCCCAGTGAAGTGCTGGCAGGTGCTCAGTAAATGTTTATTGAATGAACAAATGAAGGGAGAACAGACATAAGAGCATCAGGAAATAATCCATTTAAAAGTGTATATTGGTAGGGGTGCCTGGGTGGCTCAGTCAGTTGAGCGTCCAGCTTCAGCTCAGGTCATGATCTTGCGGTTCATGAGTTCGAGCCCTGCATCGGGCTCTGTACCGATGGCTCAGAGCCTGGAGCCTGCTTCTGATTCTCCCTCTCTCTCTGCCCCTCCACTGGTGTCTCTCTCTCTCTGTCTCTCTCAAAAAAATAAATAAAAACATTTTTTAAAAAGTATATATTGGAAGGGGTGCCTGGGTGGCTCAGTCAGTTGCACATCCAGCTTCAGCTCAGATCACGATCTTGTGGCTCATGAGTTCGAGCCCTGCATCGGGCTCTGTACTGATGGCTCAGAGCCTGGAGCCTGCTTCTGATTCTTCCTCTCTCTCTGCCCCTCCACTGGTCTCTCTCTCTCTCTCTCTCTCTCTCTCTCTCTCTCTCAAAAATAAATAAAAACATTTTTTAAAAAGTATATATTGATAGGGGCACCTGGGTGGCTCAGTCAGTTCAGCATCCAACTCTTGATTTCAGCTCAGGTCATGATCCCAGGGTCTTGGAATCGAGCCTTGTATCAGGCTCCACGCTGGGCATGGAGCCTGCTTGGGATTCTCCCTCTCTCCCTCTCCCCCTCCCCCTCCCCCTCCCCTCATTCGCACACATGCTCTCTCTTCTCTCTCCCTCAAAAAAGTATATATTGGTATATGAAAGAATAAATAAAAACAGGATTTATGTATGTTAACTGTGTTTATCTCTGGTTACAGAGATTAGAGATTACTCGTACTCCACTTGTCCCTTTTATGATTTTCTGTGATATTCTCATTTTTCCATAATTAGCTCTCATTCTTGTTTAATATAAATACCCTCAAGTAAAGATTCAAAAATTTAAAATCCAGAAGGCAGCATATAAAACTTACAGCAGTTTTGTGTTGGGCGTGGAATTGCAGAGTTTCATTTTGTTCATTTTCTAAATGTTCTATTGCTTTTATCAACTGAAAACTGTTTTAATGAGCAACAAGTATCTTAGTCTGTTCACATTGCTCTCTCAAAATACCACAGACTGGGTGGTTTATAAACAACAGACGTTCCTTTCTGACAGTTCTGGGAAGTTCACGATCAAGGCGCCGTTGTCTGCTGAAGACCCACTTCCTCGCTTATAGGTGGTATCTTCTTGCTGTGTCTTCACGTGGAAAAATGGATGGGGGATCCCCCTTGAGGTCTTTTTTTGCAAAGCCACTAATCTCCCAAGCACCTCCCAAAGGCCCACCTCCAAATAAATACCATCACTTTGTGGGGGAGGAGGGTTAGGATTTCAGCATACGAATTTAGGGAGACACAGATTTTTAGCGCCAAGTTAGTGAGTCACCATGATAGGAGACCTACACTCTCTAGGGGCTGGGTTCGAAGAGTTCATGAACCATAAAGAAAAGATCACACTGAAGAGGAGAAGCAGGTGACATGCTCAGTAATGGCTTTTCATTTGGTGAAAAAAACATGTCCATAGAGATCTTATTATTTTTTTTTAATTTTTTTTAACGTTTATTTTTGAGACAGAGACAGAGCATGAATGGGGGAGGGTCAGAGAGAGAAGGAGGGAGACACAGAATCTGAAACAGGCTCCAGGCTCTGAGCTGTCAGCACGGAGCCTGACATGGGTCTTGAACTCACGGACTGTGGGATCATGACCTGAGCTGAAGTCAGACGCTTAACTGACTGGGCCACCCATGTGCTCCAGAGGTTTTATTTTTCAAATCCCTCTTATGAGAGGCTATGTTTTCTGATTCTCTGTTCATGGTTAAGAATACTTTTCTCATTGACTAAGAGACATCTAGATTTCTTGAGCTTGTTTTAAGTGACAAATGAGAAGCCCTAGTCATTTGGGGGATATTTTGTGAATGAACGTGTAGGAAAAAGAGCACAAAACAACGTTGTATAAATTCTTTGGAGACCTGTGCAAGTGGGTGGCCTGTGACACAAAGATAAAGGGGAAGGGGAGCTTTGTCTAATAAGTTGCTGTGTAATCTGGTACAGGAATGCCTTGAGCTACATCTGGTGTGATGGCAGGCGAACCTGGCCCAAGTCTAGGGATGACCCAGACAGCTTTCACCTTCATAGATGAGAATCCAGGGCTTTTATCAACCTCTGGTGACCAGACAGTGTGACAGAGCTCCTACAGGTGTAGATGTTCTGGTTCCTGTTGGCTCCACCAAATGGGGAAATAAACAGAGGAATTCTCTTGGTGCAAAGCTATCAGCAATGGCTTACAGGCGTAAGAGTACACTAAGGAATACCATGATGTTGGGTTTAATGGAGTGGGTGATACAGGTGTGTTTGTGTGTGTGTGTGTGTGTGTGTGTGTGTGCACATGCATGCATGTAGGCTGTTTGAATATATTTGGGGGAACGAGCTTATTTTTGGCGATTTGAATGGCAGCTATGCCAACCTGAAGGGGGAAATTAAAATGTGAGAATTCTAAAGCACGTAAGGAAAAAACTGGAAAAGTTTTTGTCTCCCTTTGAAGGTAGAAGATTAACACACACACACACACACACACACACACACACACACACCCCAGGTGCCAGCCAAACACAAAATTGGCATGGCTTCTCTCCAGAAACAACCCATGCAAAGTCTAAAACAGCATCCCTCGGTTTTCTGCCTCCACTCGCCCCAGGGTGGGTAATAGGCCCTCGGGGGCCCCTGGCATAATGGGATCTGTGGTCATCCTGCTACTCAGGGACCAGGCACTTTCCCTCATCCTAATGGGACCACTGTCAAACCAGCACCGCCTGCCGTCACTCATCTTCCTTCTTGGCGGGAGAAAACCTGGAGGAGGGCAGGTGGAGACAAGCCCAGCGTGCGTGGTCGGCCACAGAAGATCTGCTGCTGTCCCCTCCAGCTCGAATAGAACAGCAGGGGCACGCTGGCTGGGGGTGCAGGCAGATACGATGAAATAGAAGGATGCTGTGCTCGCCTCCGATTGGCTGGTGCTTGGTCGCTCGGCTTTGTCTACACCCTGCCTGTGCTCACCAGCTAGTGGATGCTTTTTCGGCTCCCTTGTTCAACAACCAGACCCTGCCAGAGCTTCCTTTTTAATTTCCAGCTTTCCTTTCTTTCTTTCGGGACTGGATATCACTGTGGCTCTATCTGCCGCATTGGTTACTCTTTTGTGATATTCAGAAACTGTGCAGCTGAGACAGCAAACCCATCACTGCTCCGACTTCTGTTAATGTGCTGCTCTGCAGCTACTCCTTGTCACTGGGTGCTGCTCCCGGTCCCGAGAAGGGCGCTATTTTGTGCCTGGGACTTAGAAAATACAACTACAGCTGTGTCTCTTTGTTCCCTATCCTCACAGACGAAAGAACACGCAACTGCACTGAGGTCAGATCGATCAGAATATTTGTAGCATGTGAACTCAGAAGTGAATTCTGAACTCGGAATCACTTCTTATTTGAACACATAAGCACCTGCACTTCACGCTTACCTGTTGGAAACACCTGCGGCTGGAGAAAGACCGCTTTCGACTGCAGGTGTAAAAAAGTCAGACTCAGAATAACCAGCAACATTACCTTTAAAGGCGATGAGAGTAACTGGGGTGTGTTGATCCTGAGACAGAGAGTTTTGTCAACCAACGTGGAGGAAGAGTTAAATAAAAACAAACCTTGAGGGGCACCTGGGTGGCTCAGTCAGTTAAGCGACCGACTTCAGCTCAGGTCATGATCTCGCAGTTTGTGGGTTCGAGCCCCACGTCGGACTCTGTACTGAAGCTCAGAGCCTGGAGCCTGCTTCGGATTCTGTGTCTCCTTCTCTCTCTGCCCGTCCCCCACTTGTCCTGTCTCTCTCTATCAAAAATAAATAAACATAAAAAAAATTAAACAAACCTTGAAACCCCTCTTACCCAAAGATACTCTTAAAGTCTGAAATCAAAATACATTCCCTGGATTTCCTTCAGTTGCTGGATGATAGGTATTGTATTTTACAAATACATGTTCTGGGAAAAATTCTTAAGCCACTTTTTTTTCTTTAAAAAATGTTTTAATGTTTATTTATTTTTGAGAGACAGAGAGACAGACAGTGTGCAAGCAGGGGAGGGGCAGAGAGGGGGGGGACACAGAATCCGAAGCAGGTTCCAGGCTCTGAGCTGTCAGCACAGAGCCCGACGCGGGGCTCAAACTCACAAACCGTGAGATCATGACCTGAGCTGAAGTCGGATGTTAAGCCACTGTTGTAATTGAATTTTTTTGAGCCAAAGGTGGTCTGGCTGAGAGGGCAATAAGCCACATATCTGATTTCAGGGTGAATGGGATTAATGAATTAGCTAATTCGGGATTACTCCTTCTCGGCTTTGATGATGTTCAGTCATTTCTCTCCGTGACATCGCCTGCCTCAGGCAGCCGGGTGTGGTTCCCGTGACCGCCGTCACTTCCACACGAGCTGTACCCGATTGCTCTTGTGCTGGGCACAGTCAGGTGTCACTCTGGCCAAGGGGTTGTGCGCCCAAAACTGAATGTGATCCAGAAAGGAGCAAACTGCCGTCCGTCTAAAAGATTTGATTCTCTTTAAAGGGTGCTGTTGCTTCAGCAGTTTCTTCCAGTACTTGTAAGGGGAAAGCGTGAAATATGGGTTGTGTTTCCTACGGAGAAGGGCAGGAAATCAAAAAGCTTCCGTTCTCTGAGGCTCCCTGAACGGATGAGGAGATACGGGTGACTGCAAGCCCATCTTATACCGAGAGCGCTTTAACGGACCAGTACCTGCCAACGTTATTACAACTATTCAAGACGTGGGGCACCTGGGTGGCTCAGTAGGTTGAGCGTCTGACTGCGGCTCGGGTCGTGATCTCATGGTGCGTGAGTTCAAGCCCCGCATGGGGCTCTGTGCTGACAGCTCAGAGCCTGGAGCCTGCTTCGGATTCTGTGTCTCCCTCTCTCTCTCTGCCCCTCCCCCAATCTCTCTTTGTCTCTCAAACACAAATAAACACCAAAACAATTTCAAAAAACTGAGGTCGGCAGCCCTTTCCCCAAACATATCCTATTGGTTCTCCCCCCCCAGAAATGGCGAGTTGTGCCTGATGTAGATCTAGAAAGTGTGCTCTTTGTGTCTTTAACTTACGGGTCTGTGTCTGGAGAAAGCACTTCCGTGAGGGTGTTCGAGGGCTTGGCCGCTGGTGTGGGAGGGCCGCCATGCAGGAGGGGGAAACAAAGTCAGCAGGGGATTTGAGCACAGGCATGCAGTTCCCTGGTGATGCCCTGCCATGCACTCTCCCGCGGGGGGACTCAGACAACCTCCCAGAGTGGATGAGAAAAGACCTCACGGAGAGACACACGTTGGGGGCACTTAAATCACACAGTGCAGGCCGGCACGGCTGTCATTTAGTTTCAGGGAAGAAGTGTGGTGTTCATCGTAGCTTACAAGCCCCTCCTGTTCGAGCCAGGTATTCCTTTGCTCATTTATCCATTTAGTAAAGGGCTAACTGAGCACTGACTCGGTGCCAGGTGCCGGGCTCGGCTCGGAGTGAGGGGGTGCTCCACGAGCATCCAAGGGGCAGTCCAGGAGGGGGGAGAGAGAGGCGAGTGGGCGAGATTAGAGGGCACATCCCTCCGAGGAGCTGGGAATGAGTCACACATGGGCTGCACAGACAAGGGGGACAGCTGGCCGCGTCCTGGAGCCTTGGGGGCCAGGAAAGGGTTTCTGGAGGAAGCGACGGCTGATCCAGAGCGAAGAGGAAGCAGAAGTCGGCCAGGCTGAAGGACTGCGGCAAGGACGTCTCGGAGGCAGAAGCCAGCGGTGCAAGGCCAGACCACAGCGGAGCGGAGCCAGACCACAAGGACAGGGACGCACACGTGGCCAAGGATGGCCAGAGCCGAGGGGGGGTGGGGCGGGGGGAGGCACCCCTGGAGCTGGCCAAATCTCCGTCCCCATCACCCGCGTCGCTGTCCGCCAGCTCCCCTGCTCGGCCCCCTCTGGATCTCTGGGACGGCACAGGAGAGTGGGACACCCCAAGTCACAGCCACAACCACGCACGGCTGCACTGGAGCCCGAGGCAAAAGGAAACATGTCACCCGTGTGTACCTTTCCCCAGAAGTGTCCTCCCAAGTCCAACTGAGTGGAAGAAGGGACTACAGGCTTTTACAGTCAAAACACAGGAGTAGCTATCAAGTCCTTCCCTGCCCCGTCTGGCTGCACAGCCATCAACGCCCATAACACCGCAGGGTAGGGCCCAACCTGGGCTGATGAGGGCTCTCATCACATAATAACACCGGGCCATAAAATAAAATAGCCACGGACAGCCCATCTCTAACTTGTTCATCGGTGGGGGGGGGGGGGGGGGGGGGTGTTATTTTTTCTTTTTTGTTTTTTTTTTTTGCCCGTGATGTAATCTATAGATGAACCCAGAAAGAGAAGTAGGAGTCAGGTAGCACAACGTATTCTGAAAAATGCTAAGGACTTTGGATGTTGTCCTTGGGGCCGTGGGAAAACAACGAAAGGCTTTAAGGGAGGGAAAGGATTCGATTTTTTGGCGTAGAAAATCTCACTCCAGCTGCAGGATAGATCTTGGATGTTCCATCTGCCGTAAAAACACCTGGGCTGATACAAACACGTCAACTTGATTCACAAAAACCATGCAAATGAGAAACGCATTTGTAAATATGTGTTGACTGGTACGTACATCCAACAGTGAACACACGCTTGTGCACAACTTTTCAAAAACACACTCCTGTGTTTGTGTACGTGAGCGCGTGTTTTGTTGAGATTCCCAGAGAATTACTGGAGCAAGTTGGGGAACATACTACAGGATATAAATTGCAGAGAAAATAGTTTTCTATCCAAAATATAAGAGAGCAAAGAGGGGCACCTGGGTGGCTCGGTCGGTTAAGCGTCCGACTTCGGCTCAGGTCATGATCTCGCGGTCCGTGAGTTCGAGCCCCGCGTCGGGCTCTGGGCTGACAGCTCGGAGCCTGGAGCCTGCTTCCGATCCTGTGTCTCCCCCTCTCTCTGCCCCTCCCCTGCTCGTGCTCTGTCTCTCGGTAATAAATAAACGTTAAAAAAAATAATTAAAAAAAAGAAAGCAACAGAGGAAGTTATAACAGAAAAATTAAGGGAGAGAAATTAAGGCTACTTTCTACCTGGAAATCTTGGTCTCCTGCCACCTCCTTCCCCTGAAATACTTCCGCTCTCCTAAGAATTTCGCCAAAGGATCCACTCTTCCTTTCCTCTCCAGACGTGTTGGGAGCCCTGAAAACCGAATGTCCGTGAAAATCACCCGGAGGACCTAAAACTGAGTTTGGGATGCAGTAGGTCTGGGACGGGTCCCCAGAATAGAGATTTCCATCAAGCTCCCAAGTGACATGATGCTGCTGGGGACCCGGGGACTCACTTTGAGAACCACTACTCGAGACTGGTGCTTCTTCTCAAGCTTTATTGTGCACACGGATCCCCTACGTGTCTTAGCCAAAGGCAGCACCTAAATCAAAATCAGCGTTTCTCACCAGGGGCTGATTTTACTCCCAGGGGCCTTCGGATTCCCTCTGGAAATAGCTTTTGGTTGTTATAAATGCTGGTGATGGGGTGTTGACATCTAGAGGGTACAGGGCGGAGATGCTTCTAAATATCCTGCAGGGCCCCCCACGAAGAATTGCCTAACCCAAAATGCCACGGTTGTGAAACCTTGATCTACACCATACAATTTAGACACCCTCTTAGACCTCACAATTGTGACGACAGCAGTCTCTTCGGGCAAGTGCGATGTCTGATAGAGAAATTCTGGGGCTCCCCTCCCTGGGAAGCAGGCACCACCTCCCGCCACACCCCACCCTGCCTCCAAATGCTGGCCACATAGCACACTGGAAAAGCTTTTTTAAATTAACGTCTCAAATGGTGTAAAGGAGTCGTTCTCAGCTCAAAGCTGGATAGTAGAATCACGTGGGGAGTCCTGAAATCACACAAGCCTGTGTCCCACCAGCAGAGGTTCTGATTTACCTGCTCTGTGTGCTGGTGTGCTTGGTGGGAGTTTTATAAGCTCCGAGAGTTGTTGGTTCATGGTTTTTTGTTGTTGTTGTCATTTTAAAATTCAAGTAGTTAGCATACAGTGTAGTCTGGCTTCAGGAGGAGAACCCAGTGTTCATCCTAGCCAGTGTCCTCCTTAAGGCCCATCACCCATCTAGCCCATCCCCCCCACCCATCCCCCTCCAGCAGCCGTCAGTTTGTTCTCTGTATTTAAGAGTCGCTTATGGTCTGTCTCCCTCTGTATTTTTATCTTATTTTTCCTTCCCTTCCCTTACGATCATGTTTTGTATTTTAAATTCCACGTATGCGTGAAGTCATATGATATTTATCTTTCTCTGGCTGACTTATTTTGCTTAGCATAATACCCTCCAGTTCTATCCACGTTGTTGCATGACAAGATTTCATTCTTTTTCATTACTGAGTAGTGTTCCATTGTGTATATAAACCACATTTTCTTTATCCATTCATCAGTTGGTGGACATTTAGGCTCTTTCCATACTTTAGCCAGTGTCAATAGTGCTGCTATAAATATGGGGGTACATGTGCCCCTTCAAAACAGCACACCTGTATCCTTTGGATAAATCCCTAGTAGTGCAATTGCTGGGTCATAGGGTAGTTCTATTTTTAATTTTTCGAGGAACCCCCACACTGTTTCCCAGAGTGGCTGCACCAGTTTGCGTTCCCACCAGCAGTGCAAAAGAGTTCCCCTTTCTCCACATCCTCGCCAACATCTGTTGTTTCCTGAGTTGTTAATTTTAGCCACTCTGGCAGGTGTGAGGTGATATCTCATCATGGTTTTGACTTGCATTTCCTGGTTTTGACTTGCATTTCCCTGATGATGAGTGATGTCGATAAGCTCCGAAAGTCAATCCGGGTGTAGCCAGGGTCAAGAACCACTGGCATCCCACCTTGCTGGGGACCCAGCAATTGACAGTACGGGAATGGGAAGAGACATGTGTAGCCTCTTGACCATGTATATGGTTGCAGCTGAAGAAAGCCTTCCATCCGGAGACGAGTTAGGCCCGTGAGATATCCCTCACGTAGCAAGCATTCATTGGGTGGTATGTGTGAGTTGTGCATTATGCGATGGGCTAAGAACAGAAAGTTGAAGAAGTGTGAGGGCTCTGCCTTGCAGGGACCACCCAGTGCATGCAGACATCCCCAGTGTACAAGACGATAGGGCTGGAGCAGAAGGACAGGCAGTGTCAGGGTCGCACCGGGGAAGTATCACAAGGAAAGAAGTGGTTTGCTCTCCCCAGGGGGGACCCTGGGGGAGTTGGGGCAAGGGTTCCCAGAGAAGGCAACTTCTGAGCTGGGTGTGGAAAGTGAACAGTGCTGTTTGGAAATGTCAGGCATATATGGGCACTGTTGGGCCATCTGGTATTAAAGGAAGCAGATACATTGGTGGCGAAGAGAGGAGAGTAGCACAGAGCTGGGGAGTCAGCGCGGCCAGTTCACAAAAGGCCTTGCACTCTGGGGTTTGGGCTGTACAGGCAAGAGGGAGCCAGTGATGGTTTTTAGGCCAAGATGTGAGGTGAGGTTAGCTCACTGTGATCACGCACGACCTCGTCACACAGTCCACGAGCAGACTGAGCAGGGGAGCCTTGGGTGTCGTGCTACATGTGGCCAGAGCCCCTGGGTTTTGCAATATCATAGCTCCCAGACTCTCGGCCCCAGGCTTGCTTAGTGCAGAGTCTAGTGGATGATGAGCTTGGCAAAGGGCCAAATTGGCCCTTCGGGACTGGTGGTTTCCTGGACCGGGCCAGGCTGGCTCAAGCCCCGCCCCCCATGGCCACTTGCCTACTCCCCGCCCACCCCAATGCCGTCACTCCAGATGGGCTCTCGGGGGGACCGTTCTCCTCTTTCCTCAGGGACCCACTCAGAGAATTCATTCCCTCCTCAGCAGGCTGTTCCTGAGGACTCCGGTCTCCTCCGCGGCCACAGTCAACATCAGGGAAGGTCTCTGTGGACTCACAGGCATCCCCTTTACAGGGCAGACCCACAGCAGAGTCGAGAGGCCTACTAAGCCTGGGGTCCTGCTCTCCAGCACAGACCCTCCTAATAAACAGAAGGTGATGCACAGAGGGGAGCAAACACCCTGCATATGCACAGACAGCCTTGGCCTAGTTCCCAGGCCTTCCACACAAATCACTAATCTCTTCCTGTTAAAACTGAGACATTAAGTAAAGCAAGCTTGGAGTAGCATCTTATCCATACAAAGCAGGCCAAAGAATAATGGTAGTCCTCACTGCTGACGAAATTATGGTGAAATGAATGTATTCATATACTGTTGGAGGCATGGTACATTTATATAATCCTTCAGAAAAGCAGTGTTGCAAAACAATTTAAGAGCCATCAAGATATTCACAGCCTTTAACACAGTACTGATAAAAAAGAATCAAGGCTAAATGCACAAAAGGTGCTTGTTGAAGCATTAGCTATGATATCAAATGACTAAAAACAACCTAAATCCTCAGTAATAAAATAGCTTAAATTACGACCCATCAACTAAACTGAACATGGTGACCTGTGACAGAGAATAACTAAGAAATTAAGTATACACAGAATGCTTTGATCAATGAGGATCATATTCAGCTGCAAGTAACAGGCGAGCTTAACACAATGGCTCAAATAGCATTCACTTTTCTTAGAAATCAAGAAATCCAGTTTTATCGTTGGTTCAAGGCCAACATCTCTGTGAGTCTCCAGAGCTTTCCTCTTAGTGATAAGATGGCTGCCAAAGTTCCAGCCATCATGTCTATGATCAATACAGGAAGAAGGGATAAGAGAATTCCCTTTAATGAGGAAAATGAGAATGTTCCCAGAAGCACCTCGTAGCAGGCATTCCTTATGTCTTTTTGGCCAAAACTGGCTCACAGATCACCCCCTCTGTGATGCTGTAAGGGCAAATGGGGAACAGGATGGCCACAACTGGTTTACCACCGTCTGGGACTGAGCACACTGCCACACAGGAGGCAAGATAAGAGTTCTATTAACAAGAAAGAAGGGGGAAATGGGCATTTAGGGGGAAAGTGACAGTCATCCTCAAAATCAAATGATGTGAACCCTTTGATGACAACTGTGTGAAACTATGTGTGCATTCAAGCAAGGGTTGGCCAAAAAGAAAGATGCAAAAGAAAAAGTATATTCGTGTATAGGATTACGCATGTTTTTCCTAAACGTTCTATAACACTGTTCATGTAATTTCTAAAGGAAGCAATGTCTTTTAGCATCAAAGACACAAAGAAAATTACTCCAAAAGAACAGTGGCTTTCTTGGTTCATGGCCACCTTTACCATAAACTGGGTTTAGCTCTCAAAACTCGTGAAGGATTCCTTACCAGCTGGTTTATTCTCTTCAAACTGAAAACAGCGATATGTTCTGATCACATCTGCCCTCCAGATCCCCTTTTTGCTACTGTGCCACATTAACGTCAAAGCCTCCATATTCGCAAACTTTCTCTTCTCGTTGAGCACGATGGCGGTCATACCCTTGGCTGAGCATCTGTCTTGTTCCTGCATGTCAGAAGCGTGTGAGAGAGGACGCCAGCCAGATTTACTAAAGGTGAAGCAAGTCCCTGAAAGTGGTGTGGGCAGGAGCTGGCTGGTCTCAGGCCAGGAGTTTTGCAGGGAAATTCTTGCTTTGGTTGAGGTACTGACGAAGTGGCTGCTAGGATTTCTTTCAATGCGTCGTCCTCATCTGTACAAGCTAAAGTTGCTGTTACTTGTCTAAACAGAAATTCCAGGTGGTTCATCTCCCTCCAGTATCTAAGAATTGTTATAAAAAATCAATCTGACAACTTCTAGTCCCATTAACCAGTTTGAGTAGCAGTTTGCAAGTCTGTGGGCACCTGCAGGGCCCTGGTGCCATACTCTGTGCCTTCAATTCCCACCCAGCAAAACTTCCCCACTTCTATCTTTGAGAGTCCTGCCTTCTCGCCACTGTGATAACAACGCTACTGTGCTTCATTGCCTCCCCCATTTTGGGCACCCTGCCCAACCTGTGTGCGTTCAAACAGCCCCCTGTCTTCCAGGGATGCAACGGTGGGAAGCTCAGGTTTATTGTGTGAGGAAGTGAGCAGGAGCATTATTGCTTCTTAATCATCTGACTTCTCCCCCATCCAAACTGTCCTTCTTCTGAAATTGTGACAATGTGTGCATAAATCAAGATCTCAGGCATCTCCTGAGGAATTAGAAGATCTGCCAACCTTGGCCGGCATTTCTCCCAGCCACCTCTGCAGGGTGGGGTACAGGCTGGCCTCGTGAGCCAGGATAAAGCTTCCTCTCCAGAAAGGGCACGGTTTCCACCTTTATCCACGAAAGCCAAGGAGTTCATTGCCATACGTCACCTTCCATCTTCCTGCTTCTCTCATTTACCTTCCTTTCCCGGCTCCTGAAGGTGGCTATTTGAGTTTGCAATCCTGCTTTAAAGATTGCAGACAAGGCGCACTTTGCATGGTTGTCCAGGACCCTGGAAACGACCCAGCGAGCGGAAACCGTGCAACGTGGTCGTCATGATCAATAGGAAAACGATGATTGTTCCATAAACTTTAAAAATGTTTATCAAAACATGAAAAACTCTTCCAGCGCCAGTTATAAATATACAAGGAAGTGGCGGGAAATGTAACACTAATGTTTATTCAGTACACTGGAGTTTAAACATCCGAAACGTCGAGGAGGAAAGTGTTTGATTTCTCTGTAAAAACTTCTCAGAAGTAGTTTAAACTGTGCCGACCCTCATAATTGACCACGTGCGGTAAGCATCTTTTCTTTTTAACTTTTTTAATGTTTATTTTTGAGAGAGCGCAAGCGGGAGAGGGGCAGAGAGAGAGAAGGAGACACAGAATCCGAAGCTGAGCCCGACGTGGGGCTTGAACCCACGAACCGTGAGATCGTGTCCTGAGCCGAAGTCGGCCGCTTAATCGACTGAGCCATCCAGGCGCCCCCCTCTTTTCTACGACCTGGCAAAGTGTCATGATCCTTTCTAAGGGTGGGTCAGCTTCCAAAATTTTATCTTTGTGCCTTCCGCATCGTGAAATGTATCCGAGAGGTTTTGTAACGGGAAGTTTTGACAGGTCAGTGAGTCTTCCTTCGTGTAGTTCCTCTGGCTATGGCTCCCTTAGTTAGACCGTCACCCCCAGGGGCAGTTAGGACTCCTGTAACTCACCCTGCGCTCAGCTGGATGCCACACTCCCTCTAACCGCTTTCTGTTTCTTCGCTGCAGTTTCATCTTTGTGGACCAGTTCTCTCTTTCAGTGGCCCATTTTTGTAAAACATCACGTGGTTTGTCACCAGGAGATAAAGAAGGCCACAAAGCCACACGCTTTGCTGTCTGTGCTCCGGTGGTCTGACATCACTGGTCACTGATCCTAAATGCACATCGGTCATTTTCGTAAGTGATTTGTGGGTGGAGCTAGAAATGAAGTTTGTTTGTACTTAACACGATCACTTACAGTTAACATACCCCAGCAACCGGGTAGTTGAGGGACTGGTGTTTCTTAACTAGATCATGAAAACTGAAGTCACGGTGAATCAGAACTGTGCAAAGCGAGAACAACCTGTAACGTCTTTTGTGTGACAAGACGAAGTATGAAAGCTTCTTAAGACCTAATATTTCGAATGGACTTTAAAAGTCACCCAGGGCCTTCCGGCCTCCAAAGGAGCGTCCCCTTGTAGAGCATCCGATCTCGTGACCATTCACAGAGTCCTTGAGAAAACAAAAAAATTATCACAGAGTCTTTGCAAAAACCTGCTGTGGCGTTAGTACACCACTCTGACCACCAGGTGGAGTGCTAGGCTCCCAGTCTTGCCCCCCACGGCCTTGAACTTCCGAATAGTTATGGTAGATACAAAAAGGACTCAGCCCATATGGTGAACTCTGTCTATGGAATCCTCTCTTATCCCAGAAATCAGGCACAGGAAGAGGGTCACAGCTTCCCTGGGGCAGCCTGGAGCGAGCAGATTACGCTCCTACCCTTTGACCTGCCATCTCCAGGATGCTATTTTTTTTTCCTTGACCCTTTGAGCTGAAGTTTGGTTATGGGCCTGGGGGATAAGGAGGACACTTAGTCAGTTTGGATGGACACCCAGCCTGAGCAGAAGAACCTCTCATGGCTCCAAATGGCCCAGCACACCGGGAGCCCATAGTAAGGCCTCATGGTGAATTTCATGGGCCCAAATTCACAGGCGGGATTCGGTGGATGGCCCTTAAACATGTATATAGATTTCCCTTGGGAGCGTAACAGGGGACTCGATCATAACAGTTAGCTGGCCAAGGTTTCCAGAATCCTGGATCTCATCTATCTGGTAGGAAATCACCTTGGTGCAGTATATACCTCCTAGTGCACGACCAGGCAACTGTCCCAGAGGTCACACAATACAAAGGCTCACAGATTAAATTAAAATGCTTACATCACATAGGCTATCAAGTCAATTTAAAATACAGAGCATGGGGCGCCTGGGTGGATCAGTCAGCTGAGCATCTAACTCTTGATTTTGGCTCAGGTCATGGTCCCAGTGTTGTGGGATCAAGCCCCACGTCAGGTTCCACACTTAGCATGGAGCCTGCTTAAGATTCTCTCCCTCCCTCCCTCCCTCTCTCCCCCCCCCCCGCTTTACGCCTGTCTCCTGCTTGTGTGTTCTCTCTCTTAAATAAGATAGAATAGAATAGAATAGAATAGAATAGAATAGAATAGAATAGAATAGAATAGAATAGAATAGAATAGAATGCAAGAAGCAAGTGGGAAGCGATCTCATAAGGTAACACGAAACAAGGTGCGGATGGGGTAAAAGAACCATAGCACTTGAATCCTAAAGTTTAAAACTCCCCTGTCCTGTCTTTCTCTCTGTTTCTGCCACCTTAGCCTTCACCACTGATACTCTGATTGGTCACAACAGCAACTGAGCTTTGCACAGGGCGGTCCACAGGCAGAAGTTTCCCAGATGTGATGATACGTACTTTTCCGACAGATAGAGGCATAAGGACAAGTATGCCCGGCCACAGCTGTAGCTCGTTGATTAGCCCATCAGCCTATTGAACAACCATGGACTTTATTTCTATTTCTTGGAGAGAGAATGTGATAGGCCACGAGGGGTGATAGATACCAACCCACGAGGGGTTGGCCAAATTAAGGCCTTCTGGACACGGAGGGTTCCTGCATATTTTGTATACCCTGAGTACTTGGGTTCTCTTGTACAGTTAGCATGTCATAATGTCTCATGTATAGTATTTCATGAACACTAGGGTGGCATGTTCATTCTTTTCTGTCTACGTGTAACATACACGTGCTCTGCTTCCTGACTGCTTAGGTTTACTTAGCACGTGTTATGAGTTTCATCCGTCCCATATGGTGTTTTCTTTCTCCAGAATGACAACGTTCTCAACAATGCAACAATTACGCACTACCCGTCACCCCCAGAACACTCCGTTCTCTCCCTCTAACACGCCAGACAGAGAAGGTAAAGCTATAAACCATCATTATCATAGTAAACAATATGGAAGCAGCAAACAACGCACCCGTGTGAACGTGAGCCCGCTCAGCCCAGTCTTTTCCGAAGCCCCAGCCAGGGCTGTGACTTGTGTCAGCTTCCCTAGACCATGAGGCCACCCGAAGCTCCAGGCAACCGGGTCGCGTCGCTTTGCCACCTGCTTTACTGTCTTTGCAACGCCCATGCTCCTATTTTGGTCTTGACTTCTCTTTTGTGCATCCTCATCAGAAGCACTGTTTGTGATGTTTTTCCGATATCTATCTACTGCAGCTGATTAGCTCTTGTCTTCTGACAGGTCCAGGAGCTAAGACTTTTATCTTTTGAGTGCACTGAAACATAGTCTAGAAACATGTCACAATATAACTGTATGCATCATTTACTTTTACATAAGCCAGCCCTCTCACTGTGAGAAAATGTCCAAAAACTGGGACTGCGGGACTGAACACTTAATTTCTGATGTTGTACTTGGCCTGTTTTATTTACACCGGTACAATAAGAGATATTGAGTAATGAACCCTATGCAAATAGCTGCATCACAACAAAAAGAAACTTAGTAAATACAATTACAGAGTATTTATTTATTTTTAATTTTGTTAATGTTTATTTTTGAGAGAGAGAGTGAGAGAGTACAAGCAGGGGAGGGGCAGAGAGAGAGGGAGACACAGAATCCGAAACAGGCTCCAGGCTCTGACTGTCAGCACAGAGCCTGACGCAGGGCTCGAACTCACGGACCGCGAGATCACGACCTGAGCCGAAGTCGGATGCTTAACCGACGGAGCCACCCAGGCGTCCCTGCAGAGTATTTACATGTGATTCTGACTAGTATGACTAATCAATAGACGACATCTTTTCTGCAAAATCACTGTTCTTTGAGATTTTTTGGAAAATGTACCAGAAGAGTTTTTATAGAATAAGTTTTTGAAATCTGAGGGGAAATTTGAAACAAGATACCGATTGAAAGTGTGTTCAGTGTTCAACAGAGAGATAAAGTGAGATTAAGAGGCAATTCACAAGGCAACATGAACCACGATCAAATCTGTTCTTTCAGTCCCAGCTAATTCGTTCTTGTTTTGTTGGTCTCTCTTGGGTTAAGCTCTGCTCCGTGGGGCCTGCCTCTGGGCAGAAAGAGTCCTGAAAATCCCGACCCAGCCCTCGGGTAGAACCTGACGGGCGTTAGGTACCATCTGTTATTGAGTCTTTGATGGTTCTTCAAAAACATTCAACTTCAGAGCTGTGGTTTGTAGCAAGGGGCTTTAGATGAGCGTGAGGAGGAGGACAGGAGCCATCTGTTGATGACAAGACAGTTTAGGCCTGGTTATTTTATTATATTTATTACTCAACATGATCGGTATGGGTCAGGTACTGTGAATAGGGAGGCCAGTGACAAACGTCCCCTGGCCTTCCGATTCTCCCTGGAAGGTTCGTGCTGTGCCTACCCCCGGTGACCAGGGGATCTGCGCCTGGGGACAAAGTCGGTTTGGTGCCAGTCCTTACGTCGTGAACATTGCACACCCCGAGACCGTAACTAGACTGTGCCTGTGACCCTCCATAAGGATTTCAATGCACTCCATCTTGTTCCCCGTGCGTCTCGTTGTGCTCTCTACATGATTCAATCCAATGTGTGATTTGTGCTTCTAAACTTGGCCTGTGAGCCTCTCTGCTCCGTGACCCGTGGGATCATTTGTCCTGTCTATCCCGGGAACTCTCCTCTGTGCCGAGGTGATCTCCCACACGACACCACCCGTTGGTCGCTTTGCCATTAAACCTCTTTCTACCCTGGCCTCAGCTGACAGGATGCCACGCACTCCGCGTCACGCGTCTGTTGGCCCGCTGAGGACGCTGAGGCCAGCTGGCAGGTCAGTCCCGTAGCTGGTGAGGAGCAGGGTAGGACCTGGTCCTCTGACGTCAGTGTCTCCACCACTGCCACCCTGGCCGGGCCCGCAGCCTGCCTCCTGCTCAGCCATCCCGGAGAGTCAGGTATTCAACACTTAAGGCTCGTCCTAGTCTAGAAAATTCTCCTGTATTCCGAGTGGAAAGTTGGTTCTTTGTGGCTTTTATCCGCTGATCCTGCTTCCGTGCTGTGAACGAACTCAAAGAAGTCTTCGCACAGCTAAAGAAATTAATCGTCCCTCCTCCCCTCCAGACCACACACACCTAGCAGTATCCGCTGGTCCTCATAGGACAGTGCTGTTCAGACTCTCGGCCATCTTGGGTTGATGATAAAACGCGATGCCCAGCGCTGAGCAGAGTGGTCCAGATGAGGTCAGACAAGCACAGAGCACACAGTAGGACAGCTGCATCTCGCGAGCAGAATACTTCTATTGCCACACGGCGTTATTTCACTTTTCTGGCAGCTGTAACATATTGTTGGCCTTCACCGGGGTCAGCTGACCTTAGCACTATTTCCCAAATGGTTGTGTCACGAAACACTGGTCTACCAGACATAATCGGGGTGCCTTAAAAAAAAGCGTTCGGTGCTCAAGCAGGTATGTGAGATTCTAATTGAAAGTTCAACCCGTTTCTTCACTGATGAGTCCACCAAGAGGCGCTACGACGTAGTGATGAAGAACATGGGCACCGGCTCAGGTCACAGTGTTGACAACTGTGCGACTTTGGGCAGGTTACTTAACCACTCTGTGTGTCAGTGTCTCCATCCGCAGACTGGGACAATAAAACAGCACTGGCTACACAGGGTCGTCAGGAGGGCTAAAGAGCAAATATACAGGGAGGTCTCACCACGATGCCCAGTATGTAATAAGTCCTTGGAAAACATGAATTAATATCATGCAACGCACCATGTGAACCTCCTGAAAGAGAATCCTGTAGAAGAGGGGTTGTTTGGACTGGGTTTCCTGTCATCTTTATCACGTCGAACTATTAAGACTTTTTCCAGCCTCTGTCCACGCTTGATATCTGGGACTTGAATGCAGGACTTCATAATCTGTGGCTGATGTATGTTGCCCTATTTTTAGTACATTATTCCAGCCTCTCTGCAGCCCCCGAGTGTGGGCTCTGTCGGTGATTCCATGAACTACCGTTGCAAACAATGCAAAATACAATAGAAGTTTCCCAGGGTGACTTCCCACTATGAGCAAGACTAGTTTGCAGACAGTTATCTGCAGTTACCCTCTGCGTCAGCCCAGACATCGCTTTATCCGGGACCTATGGATGCTTATAGGATTTGTGTGGGTTTTTTTTTTTTTTTTTAGATCACAACTTTTTTTTGAAATTTTATTTAAATCCAAGTTAATTAACATATAGCGTACTAATGGTTTCAGGAGTAGAACCTAGTGATTCATCACTTTCGTAGAACACCCAGCGCTCCTTCCAAAGAGCGCCCGCCTTAGTGCCCATCACCCATTAAACCCATCCCCCCACCCACGTCCCCTCCGGCAACCCTCAGTTCTCTGCATTTAAGAGTCTCTTATGGTTTGCCTCCCTCTCTGTTTTTATCTGATTTTTCCTTCCCTTTCCCTATGTGCATCTGTTTTGTTTCTTAAATTCCACATAGGAGTGAAATCATATGATATTTGTCTTTCTCTGACTGACTCATTTCTCTTAGTGTAAATTCTAGTTCAAAGCACATTGTTGCAAATGGCACAATTTCATTCTTTTTGACCAGTAAGTAATAGTCCATTGTATATATAAACCACATCTTCTTTATCCATTCGTCACTCGATGGACATTTGAGCTCTCGCTGTACTTTGACTACTGTAGACGGCGCTGCTATAAACATTCGGGTATAGGATCCACGTCGACCAGCCGCTGGTCCCAGAATTCCCTACTTCTTATTCCTAACTCATCTGGAATGGGAAGTGTGCACGGCAGAGGTGGGGGTGGAAGGGATACAGAGTCATCTGGTCACCTCATGAGATGAAGAAGTGGATGTACAAGGGCCGGCTTGGCTGTCCTGAGTGACTGCCTACATTCTCAGGCTTACCATCCAGTCTGGTTGGATTTCCTGGGACAATGTGCTCCTGCTGAGAGATTCGGGGCCAGTCAGCAACTTGTTATTGTCAAGTGATTCTGCTCACTTACAGCCTTCTCTTTCATTTTAGTGGGTTTTTGTTGTTGGTTTTCTTGGTTTGTCTGTTGTCGTTGTTGTTGTTTTTCCATCACTTGGCTCTACCTCTTGCCTTTCACGACCCAGGTTACCTCCAACTGCTGTGTTGGTCATTTGCTGGCAATGTTGGGAGAGAGGAAGCTTTTGAATTGCAAGCAGTGACTGACCCCTTTGCTCCCAGCAAAGTTTGCCTTCTTTCCTCTTAAACCAGCACAGCCAATTTTACTGAAACAAAGACGGGCGCGTCCCCAGGATGGAGGTCCTTGCAAAAGATACAGAGGGAATGATAACGGTCCCCAGAGTGCAGTTTCCTTGTGGATTTCAGTCAATGTGCCACTTTCAACTGGGAAAAGTGAAGGGCCCTCCCAGCATGGAATTGTTCACAGCAGAGAGGATGGGTGTCATCCCGTGTGCTGTGCACGGGGAGGGTTTTCGGTGGGGAGGGGAGCACGCTGACCGCATTCACTGCACTTGGAGTTGTGCTCGTTGGGTTGATGGGATTGGCTGGCAGAGCAGCTGCAGGGGTCCCCACCCCCGGTCCCCAGTGCCAGCGTCCACAGCTGCCGTGGGATATGTGTGCACACTACCAGTGTGACTCCCACAGGGTGCCAGGACCCAGGGGATGCCCAGACACCTGTTACTACCAATCGGTGTCTGAGCTAAGACCTTAGGGCGGATTTCATTTCCTAAATCATGGGTGAGTTCATGTAAGTAATAACACTAACTGAAGCTTGTATTTGAGCGTTCGCGAAAGGCCAAGTGCTTTAAACCTATTCTCTCTCTTACAATAACTCTTAAAGACGGAGACTATTATTAAAGCATTCAAGTTTTATACGTTAGAAAATTATGGGGCGTCTGGGTGGCTCCTCAGAGCCTGGAGCCTGTTTCAGATTCTGTGTCTCCCTCTGTCTCTGACCCTCCCCCGTTCATGCTCTGTCTCTCTCTGTCTCAAAAATAAATAAATGTTAAAAAAAATTTTTTTTAAAAGAGAAAAAAAAAGAAAAAGAAAATTGTAAGTAATTTGTCCAATATGTAGGATTAGGCCCAGCTGTACGCGTTAGAAAACAGGGAGACTTAAAGAAAATGTGTTCAAGTGGATTTCTTTTTTCTCTTTGTGTCAAGATGTGGGACTCTGTCCATGTGGTCACCCATTTTTGTTCCCATGTGGTTTTTTCCTCAGGGTCCGTGAGGGCCACTCACACTCCAGCCTTCACATCCTCATTCCAGCCAGCAGAAAGGGGGAAGACCAGAGAAGTGTGTGTCCCACCCTTTAAAGACACTTCTCCAAAGTCACACATAATGTTTCTGCTTGTATTCCATTGGCTAGAACTTAATCATGGCCACACCTGCCTGCAAAAAGGGTCAGAAAAATATATCTGTTCCAGACAGCCATGTGCTCAGCTAAGACTCAGGGATTCTAACATTAAGGAATAAGGGGGGGAATGGGTGTTAGGGAACAGCTAGCTGTCTTTGCTGTAATGAGAACCCAAGTCAGCCGGCTTCCAAAGCTTATATGCGTATTTTAGCATTCCTGACAATCTGGCCTCCAAGCAGAAAAATTAGGGAGAAATTTCACAAGGTCACCAGACCCCAAGAAGGAACAGTGCAGTGGAACTGCGAAGCTGTATTTCCAGAACCACATCATCCTTTCAAACCACTTTACTGAAGTATAATCGACTAACTGATGCACAATAAGCCATGCATATTCGAGATGTACAATTTGACAAGTTTGACATACACACGTGCCCATGCAAACATTATCGTGATCGAGAGAATGGAATTTCCTTCCTCCTCAACACTTTCCGTGGCCCCTTGTAATGCATTCCTCCTGCCTCTCTTTGACCCCCTCCCCCAGGGATCATTGATCTGTTTTCTACGGCTATCGATTATTTGTGTTTTCTAGAGTTCCGCATAAACGCGATAAAACATACCGTGTTTTGATGTGGCTTCCGTCACTCAGCATAATTATTTCGAGATGAGTCCATGTTGTTTTAGGTAAGGACCCATAGACTGTAATTTTTACCACTCTCTCTCTTAATCTGTAGCACGTCTTTTCCTTCTCTTAACAGAGTCTCTCAAAAAGCACAAGTTTTAGGGGCACCCAGGTAGCTCAGTTGGTTCTCAGTTCAGGTCATGATCTCAGGGTCCGGGAGTTCGAGCCCCGCGTCCGGCTCTGTGCCGACAGCTCCGAGCCCGGAGCCTGCTTGGGATGCTGTGTCTCCCTCTCTCTCTGCCCCTCCCCCACTCACGCTCTGTCCTCCGTCTCTCAAAAATGAAGAAACGTTTAAAAATTAAAAACAAAGAGAGAAGTTTTTCATTTTGATGAAGTGCAATTGAACAATTTTCAGCAATGCAGTAACTACTTTCAAATGGACGTATTTCCCACATAAGCCCTTATCATGACCATCTGACAAACTAATACATTACACCCATTTTATATGCAAAGAAAACACAGGAACACCAGCCAAGTACTTCATGTGCTTCCCAGGAAATGACACAGTGAGCAAGTCACTGAGATCAAATGTTCTCTTTAATGTCTAAAAACATTTAGATACTAAGAGACTTTTTTGAGTCTAGAAATAAATATTTAGTGCCTGAAGAAGTGATAATCCCACCTGGCCTAGGAAAGGGGGGTTAGCAAGGCACAGCACCAGTTGATGAATCTTACCAGGGCAAGAGGAACAAGGCAAACTGAGTCACTTCAAACTAAAACAGAAAACTTCACTGAATTAGTATGGTTCGAATGGGCAATGTTAGTCACAGAACTACTGAATAATTCATTCTGCATGAAGAGACAGCGAAACTAAAAGAATCTGGATCTTGGAATAGGAACAATCGTTATTACCCATTTTATTTCATTTCATTTCATTTCATTTCACTTTATTTATTTATTTCTGTCCAAAGCCGATAATTACTAACAGTCTTTGGAAAACGGGTTTTGTGGAGAAATGCTTTTGGTTTTCGTTTCCTATACTTTAGAATTATATGGATTTTTTTTTTTTACCACAGATATGTTTTCCTTTTGATCCTAAAAGAAAGGAAGAGGAAATCTTTTGAAAAAGTCAAAGATTTTGCTAAGACATTATTAACCTTTGAGAGGTTGATACTGAGGCAAACACTCTGGACTGGGTTTTTTTAATCAGTTCCTTCCTCAGAAGTCAAATAGTGTGGAGGGATGCCTGGGTGGCTCAGTTGGTTGAGCGTCTGACTTCAGCTCAGGTCATGATCTCACGGTTCGTGAGTTCGAGCCCCGTGTTAGGCTCTGTGCTGACAGCTCGGACCCTGAAGCCTGCTTTGGATTCTGTGGCTCTCTCTTCCTGCTCCTCCCCCACTTGTGCTCTCCCTCTCTCCCAAAAAGAAATATTTTGTTAAAAAAAATAGTGGAGGCCCAGCCTCAGGGGCCATGTCTAGAGCAAACTCAGTTTCGGTAATGCCAAGGGCCAGAGTAAGCCCTGTCTTCTCTGTGCTACTTTGGGCTTAGAGAATAATAATTAGCATTCATGGAACACTTAGCAAGTGCTAGAAGGCCTTCTGAGCATTTCACAAGTATTACCTCACTGGATCCTCTCCACAACCCCGGGAGGTGGTGCCGCTGTAACCTGTGTTTTACAGATGACAAAGCTGTGGCACAGAGAGGTTAAGTGACTTGCCCAAGGTCACACAGTTAGCAAGAGGTGGAAGCAGGGCTGAGACTCCAGGCAATATGGCTGCGCGAGGTACTCCGGCATCATCCCCTTAGGCCAAACATCCGGGCTGCAGGTGACACGAGACGCAGCGAGCACTGGGGGCTGGCCAGGAGGACGCGGGCCTACTCAGCACAGATTCATGCGCCACGGCTGCAGCCAGAGGAAGCGAGGGAGGGCCCGGTTGCTGGCAGAGTGCCAGGACATGTTCCCTAAAGGGGGAGAGAGAGAGAGAGAGAGAGAGAGAGAGAGAGAGAGAGAGAGAGAAAGCCGTTCCTTCCATCATGTTTCATCCTTCGTCTTTGAATCTCATCCCCTTCCTTCCAAAATTCACAATTCCTTCTGCTTTGGCAGAGGAAAAAGTTGCAGGGCAAGCAAGAATTTATGCTGTTTTCACCGTAGAACCCGGTGCGGCTCCACGGGGAAGGGGAACCCGGGGAAATATTTGTTGGGGTTGGTTGATAAGTGCTTTCCACTTACTCGTGAGGCAACCCTGGTCTCACAGGATGCAGAAAGCAGCCGTTGAAAGTCTTATCCAAAGATAAAAGTCTTTATGACCCTGTTGGTTTTCATCCAAACTCTACACCCTTTTGTTCAAATGGAGGAGAGCAAAAGCAGTGGCGAATAGAAAAGAATTTCAAGTATCTGAGACCCACCCCTGTTTTTGTATCTCACGCAGAGGTGCAGAAAGTTATCCCACAGAGAAGCAAAGCAGAGGAATTCGAGATAGAAGCCTGGGACAATGAATGAATGTGCTCATTCAGGGACCAGAGAAAGGATGCTTTCCCTCTCTGCGGGCCCTGTCCAGCTTCACTCTGTTTCTCCCGATCCAGACTGAGGTGCCTTCTCCCCCTAGAGCCCAGCCTCAGCAGGGTAGAGGGGGGGAGGGCAGAGAGGCTGGCTGAAGGGTTGCAGCGAGGCTCAGCGCCTCCCTCCTTGACTCCACGGCACTCCTGCCCGTATCCCACTCGCACCTGTAAATCGACAGGTGCTCCTGTCCACTTGGAGAGCTACGCGCCCCCGTCTCTCTTCACTCGCCCTTCACCTTCCGGGCGTGAGGGGACAACGGCCTCCTAACTCTCAAGCCATTGTTGCTCCTGTGACCCTAACAAGAAAGGAAGGAAACCCACGGCATAGCCGTTGTCCTCACAGGGGGAAAAAGTACACGACTGTATTTTTCAAAATCCATTTGGGTAAAAATGCACATCTTTGTAAAACGTTACGTTGTTGGGTCACATTTACGACGACCAGGCATCCTGATTTTGCTCGCTGTCGGTGGCACGTAAAAGGCGTGCGGATGTCCGGCCACCTCAGGCACACACATCCCCGCTATAAGAGCCTCAACCCAAATGGTTCCAGTAGATAAACGAGGAAATGCTCTCCTTGCTTCGTGAATTTCTGAATCTGGGCCAAGCTGCCGAGAGAGTAGTTCAAAGTAGTTCCTGGTGTCTGTCGAGATCCCAGCAGCTTCTCAGCAGCTCCAGGATTAACAAGGCTGAGACTGCGGAAAAGCGAGAGATTCGGACTGCATTAAACATTCAAGGCCACGGAGCCTGTCTGGGATGGACCTCCCTGATGCATCCTGGCAGGAAGCCTCTACCTGGGGACATGGCTGCTCACAGGCTCTCTCTTGCCCACCTGCACTGCTCCCTCCAGGATTTGGTGGTCGGAAACGTCACTGGCCAACCAGCAGCAGTCATAAAATTGACCGCCACTTACGCGGTTCTTACCATGTGCCAGACATCTAACCTCATTTAATTTCTACGAGGGACGTAATTCTGTTCCCACCTTGCGAATGGAGTGTGGCCAAGACACTTGTGAGTGGCTGAGCAGAAGTTTGAACCCAGATCTGCCGGTTTTAAAACCCGTGCTTTTAATCACCACGATACACTACCAACTTGCGTTCAGTAGTCAGCCCAGGCTTGTAACTTTCTAAATCAAAACTAGTCACATGGAGGACAGATGTCATATGGAGGACAGATGGGTCATCCCTTTGCCTCTGGTCCCAATACGATGCGGAGGAAGTCTTGAGAACTGGCTTTTCCCTTCCCCAGAAAAGCGGAACTAGAGGGTTTGCATCAACCTACAAATGTCGTCGTTGTTGTTTTTTTAAACACCAGATAGTGGGTTATGGAACGAAGAGTAAGATCCCACTCACATTAATCTCATCAGGATCTTTTTCAAATGGGAAGCTCCCTGTGCCCAGAGAGAAAACACATTTCTACCTGGGTATGCGCAAGGTAGTGTGACTTAGACGGCGTATGGTCCTCCCAGGGACAGGAGATTTACCGTAGGACTTTTATTTTTTTTATTTAAATTTTTTTTTTTAACGTTTATTTATTTTTGAGACAGAGAGAGACAGAGCATGAACGGGGGAGGAGCAGAGAGAGAGGGAGACACAGAATCGGAAGCAGGCTCCAGGCCCTGAGCCATCAGCCCAGAGCCCGACGAGGACTTTTAAAAACAGGGAGAAGAATGTCTTGTTAGGGCTAAGAAACCAGAAAAGTAAACAAATAAATAAAATCTACAGCTTTGCAAATAACTCGCTCATCATTGAAGGTTCCTCCCATGGTTTGGGGGTCACCCAGATATAGACCCAGGGGGAATGGGCAGAGTGGGGTTCTCTGTGACCATAAATGAGATACACCCCTCTGAAAGAGGAAAACCAAGCCCATTGTTTCTAATTGTTCCATAAAGAGCAACAGAAAGTGTTGAGAGGTCAATTATAGAAGGGAACTGGGGATGGGAAGAATTCGTTCGCCAAGTAGAGGAAACCGTCTTCCTGCTTTATCCAAAAATGTGTGAATCTCAATAGGGTGCATCTAGAAGGTGAGGCTTGTGTCAGCTACATTCTGTCAACGTCCATCCTGGGCCCTTTTCTCATCTGCCCCAAGCTCTCACATTGCTGGGAAATTCTCCCACCAAAAGAAATAGTGTTGAACATTTCTTGGAAATGTGACGCATCACCTTATTTAATTCTCTCTTGCCACAACCCTATGAGGAAGGTACCGATGTTCGCCCTGTTTGTGAGTGACAACACTGAGGGACAGAGTGATTACCTAGCCGGCCCAACTCCTGGAGCTCCGTGGAATTTAGGATTTGAGCCCAGACTCTGACCATAGAGTACATGCCTCCAGCCATCATTCACCGCACAGCATTAGTGACAAAACATGGATCAAACTTATTCCTGAATAAAAAAAATCTCTGAACGTGGGATTTTAGACCCTGCTTTCCAGTATGAGATGACACCAGAGGCTGAGGAGGGAAGGAGGATTTTTTCGGGGCATTTTGGTTGAACCAATGGGCTTTTTCTATGAGTATAGTTGACACACAATGTCACATTAGTTTTAGGTGTACAACTCAGGGGTTTGACAAGTTTATGCATTATGCTGTGTTCACCGCACTTGCGGCTACCACCCTGTCACCTCACTGTTATGCTCTGCTTTTTATTCCCGCGACTTACCCATTCCATTACTGGACACCTGTGTCTCCCTCTCCCCTTCTCCCAATTTGTCCATCCCTCCCTTCCCTCCTCTCTGGCAACCATCTGTTCTCTGTATTTATAGTTCTGATTCTGCTTTGTTTATTGATATTTTTTTTAGATTCCATTTATAAGTGGAATTATATGGTATTTCTCTTTCTCAGACTGACTTATTTCACTTAGCATAATACCTGCTGGGTCCATCCATATTTTCTCATATGGCACAGTCTCATCCATTTTAATGGCTGTGTAATACTCGTGTGTGTGTGTGTGTGTGTGTGTGTGTGTGTGTGATATTTTCCTTATCCATTTATCTCTTGATGGATACATAGGTTGCTTTGACATCTTGGCTATTGTAAATAATGCTGCAATAAACATAGGAATGCATATATCTTTTTGAATTATTATATTCATTTTCTTTGCGTAAATTTTACCCAATAGTGGAATTATTGGATCATAGGGCATTTCTATGTTTAATTTTTTGAGGAAACTTCATAGTGTTTTCAACAGTGGTTGCACCAATTTATATTCCTACCAACAGTGCACAAGAGTTCCTTTTTTGTTTAAAGTTTATTTCTTTTGAGGGAGAGAACCAGGAAGGGGCCGAGAAAGAGGGAGAGAGAGAAATTCCAAGCAGTCTCTGCACTCCGCGCTGAGCCCACGCAGGGTTTGATCTCCCGAACCATGAAATCATGACCTGAGCTGAAACCAAGAGTCAGCTGCTTAACCAACTGAGTCACCCAGACACCCAACACAGGTCCCTTTCTGTCCACATCCTCACCAACACTTGTTATGTCTTATCATTTTGATTTTAGCCATTCTGACAAGTGTAAGGTGATATCTCATTGTGGTTTTGATTTGTATTTCCCTGATGATTAGTGATGTTGAGCATCTTTTCATGTGTCTGTTAGCCATCTAGATATCTTCTTTGGAAAAATGTCTATTCAGGTCCTCTGCTCATTTCTTAATTGGATTATTTTTTTGATGTGGAATTGTGTAAGTTCTTTATACATTTTGGATATTAACTCCCTTTTGGATATATCATTTACAAATATCTTCCCCATTCAATAGGTTGTCTTTTTGTTTTGTTGGTGGTGTCCTTTGCCATACAAAAGCTTCTTATGTTGGTGTAGCCCCGATAATTTATTTTTGCCTTTGATTCCCTTACCTTAGGAGACATGTCTTAAAAAATGTTGCTATGGCTGATATCAGAGAAATTACTGCCAGTGCCCTCTTCTAGGATTCTTATGGTTTCAGGTCTCACATTTAGTTCTTTAATCCATTTTGAGTTTATTTTTGTCTCTGGTGTTAGAAAGTGACCCAGCCTCATTCTTTTACATGTAGCTGTCCTGTTTTCCCAACACCATTTGTTCAAGAAACCATCTTTTCCCCATTGTATATTCTTGCCTTCTTTGTCATAGATTAATTGACCATATAGTTGTGAGTTCACTTTGGGGGTCTCTATTCTGACCCATTGACCTCTGTGTCTCTTTTTGTGCCAGTACCCTGCTGTTTTAATTACTACACCTTTGCTGTGTATCTTGTAATCTGGGATTGTGATAATCCCAGCTTTGTTCTTTCGCAAGATTGCTTTGGCTATCCGGGTTCCATACCAATTTTAGTATTCTAGTTTTCTGAAAAGTGTTGTTGGTGTTTTAATAGGCATTGCATTGGGTCTGTAGATAGTGTTGGGTAATAAGGACATTTCAACAAAACTTTTTTTCCATCCCATGAACATGAAATATCTTTCCATTTGTGTCATCTTCAATTTCTTCCATCAGTGTTTTCTAGTTTTCAGAGTCTTTCAGAGTCTTTCACGTCTTTGGTTAAGTTTATTCCTAGGACTCTTTTTGGTGTAATCATAAATGGTGTTCTTTTAAAAATTTCTCTTTCTGCTACTTCATTATTCGCGTATAAAAATGCTACTTATCTCCGGGTATTATTAATTTTGTATTCTGTCACTTTACTGAATTTATTTATTACTTCTTGTAGGTTTTTTGGTGGATTTTCTAGGATTTTCTATGTATAGTATCATGTTGTCTACCAACAGTGACAGCTTACTTCTCTTTACCAATACGGATGCCTCTTAACTTCTTTTTCTTCTCTGATTGCTGTGGCCGGGACTTCCAGTACTATGTTGAATAAAAGTTGTGAGAGTGGACATCCTTGTCTTATTCCTGACCTTAGAGGGAGAGCTCCGAGCTTTTCCTCGTTGAGGCTGATGTTAGCTGTGGGTTTTTCATATATCAATTGGCTTTTATCTTCAGAGATCTCTGGTATAAATAAGACTATGTTTCCAAACCAGTCATTTAAAATGTTGCATATTTATATATTCTTATGATGTATGTGCATGGGTGTATGAATAAAAGTGGTGGTTTCAGTGAATTGTGTAAGTTTAAAATTTGAAATTACCTCCTTTTGAAAATGAAGAAAATTGGACTCAGAGAAGTTATGGGAAGTCCTGAGATATCAGATCCTCACTCTTGGAGTTGCAGAGAAGCTCCAGTTCTCAAGCTTTCCAAGCTGAGCCCTGATTTTCCTTTCCAGGTTCATTCCAGAATAAGCAGGCAGCCCTGATCACCCTTAGTTTACCCACTTGTCTGCCGAGTTTTGACCCTTAGGCTGGTTACCCAAAACCCACTGTTGATTAAACAGCTTTAGATTATAAATTGGGGTGAGCAGGAAAGCTTTGTATGCAGTTGAAGAAACCATTCTAACGTTTTTTGAGACTTTAGTCTCAAGACATTTACATGCTGATTAATTAGGCTTTCTAGATGTTTCTAGAATCCACCAAAAAATCAGGTCAGCCTTTCAGCAGGAGCAATAGTTACCCTCCCACTGCTAACGTGCCAGAGGCTGGACCTCACTATTACCTCCCATCATGAAGTTTTTTTGTCAAAACGAGAAGATATTTGTTAATATGATTCACCCTGAGTTTTCTTATATTTGAACAATAAAATGGGAAACTACTGGGGTGCCTGGGTGGCTCAGTCGATGGAGCATCCAACTTCAGCTCAGGTTATGATCTTGCGGTTCATGAGTTCGAACCCCACATCAGGCACTGTGCTGACAGCTCAGAGCCTGGAGCCCGCTTCACTCCCTCTGCCTCCCTCTCTCTCTGCCCCTCCCCCACTCACGCACGAGCACGCGCGCACGTGCGCTCTCTCTGTCTCTCAAAAATAAACATTTTTTAAATATGAAAGTACTACGCTTTTGGGGGGAGGCATAAATATTTGGTCTCAATTTCCTCTAACATTCTAGATAGACCTTGCTCTTAAAAAGGATTAGTGGTTTGCTTCATGTTCTAAATGTCTTTGTTTCAATTAACATTTATCTTTATTATGATTAAAAAGAAATATAAAAAAAGTGGAATCCATGTTCATTGTAGACTGTAGACCTTTTAGAATGTTCAGAGTAGTTTCAAGCAAAAAATAGAAACCATTGGTAATCCTATCAGGCTTTGGTGTATTTTTTCCCATATGTATGGGTTATTAACCAGAAAATTTGTTTCATACTATATATGCAGTGGGTTTTTTTCTTCTTTCTTTATATTATAAGCATTTTCTATATAATTTAGTCTTCTTCAAAAACACAATTTAAATGGTTGCACAGTATTTTAAAGTATGGATACGTCCAAAAAGTCTGGACCAACCACCCTTCCACTGGTGTCTTTAGTTGTTAATGAGTTTGATGTATTCCTCAGTTTATTCTTCACCTACACTTCTTTTGCACCCTGTGTTTTAAGCCCATTTTTTAACTGTTCTATTCATCTTTTTCTTTTTAATTTATATTTATTCATTTTACATGAAAGAGTTCTTTGTTAAAGGTTGTTTCCCATTCTCTTTGACACATGCCATAAATGTTTCTAAATTCTTTATGTTTAGTTGGACTATTACGGGTGTAGGAGAGGACTTTTTCTTCTCTTTCAGGTTCCTTGGCCTAATCATTAAATTGAATACGATAGGTTCGCAAGAGAAAAACAAACAATCTCATACCTGTGTACAGGAGCTGATAGAAATAGGAGACTCTACGAAGTGACCAAAGCGGGCAGCTTTTATGCCTCTTAAACAAAGGGACGATAAATTTGTAAAGAACTGACCAGATACAGAAGTTTGAGTGCGGGGTAGTAAGTTAGTAAGCAACAAGATTTGTTTATACAGCCTTTTTGGCCCCGAATTCCCCATCTCTGGTGACAAGACTGTCTCTCTACCTCCTGGTCCAGGGAGGGTGCCTTTCACATGGGACATTTATTTCCTGCTCTCAGAGGGACGAAGAGGGTCAGAGTGTCCTTCCTGTGCCAGCTATTTCTGAAGCAACTTGAACTTAAAATAATCAACACGCCAAATGAGTATCTTTTGGGCTGGTGTGTTCTCCCCCTCACAGTCAGAAGTTAATATTTTGGTAGAATTTTCAAGGGAGTGTGTGTGTGTGTGTGTGTGTGTGTATACATATATTGGGGGGGATATATACAACAGCTTTATTGAGCTATAATTCATACACCACATAATTCCTCAATTTAAAGTATACAATTCGGATCTCATGGTTTCGTGGGTTCAAGCCCCACACTGGGCTCTGTGCTGACAACACGGAGCCTGCTTGGGATTCTCTCCCTCCCTCTCTCTCTGCCCCTCCCCCACTCACACTATCTCTGTCTCTCTCAAAACAAATAAACATAAAAAAAATTAAAGAATACAATTTGTGGCTTTTAGTATATTCAGAGTCGTATGACCATTTTAGCACAATCAAGGTTAGAATATTTTCATCATTCCCCAAAAACACCTCATACCTGTTAACAGTCACTATGTATTTTACCCTTCTCTCCAGCCCCTGACAACCCTTTTTCTACTTAATGTCTCTATAGATTGGATTATGTCTGAACATTTCATATTGATAGAATCCTGTAATATGTAGTCTCTTGTGGCTGGCTTCCTTCACTTCGCATACTGTTGTGAAGGCTTTAGTATGTGCCCTGCCTTATTTTTCAAGTTTTATTTCGGTTCCGGATAGTTAACATACCGTATTATATTAGTTTCAGGTATACAATATAGTAATTTAACACTTCTGTACATCACCCTGTGCTCGCTTGTGTTTTTATTTATCTTGAGTATGTACCTAGGAATCGAATTGGTGGATCAGATGGGAACTTTCGAGGGGTGCCAAGCTGTTTTTTGCAAAGCTCGTGCAGCATTTTACATTCCCACCAGCAGCAGATGCGGGTTCCAATTTCTTCATATCCTACCCTACACTTGTCATTCTCTGTGTGTGTGATGTGGCCAGCCTAGTGGGTATAGAGTGGTATCTCATTGTAGTTTTGATTTCCATTTCCCGGATGAATGATGATGTTGAGCATCCTTTCATGTGCTAATTGGCTATTTAAATATCTTATTTGAGGAAATGTCTACTCAGATCAAATGACTGTATTTTGACAGATGCCTCCTTCTCTCCTCCTTCTTTCCTCCCTCCCTTCTTATCTTCCTTCCTCTCCTTCCATTACTTATTCACAAATTTGTGCCTTCAGACAGTCAAAGAGCTGAAATGTGCCTGTGTCCCCCAGCAGATGAACAAGCCTGCATCCAGCTTGGGTACTGGCCCAGGATTCACATCAACATATGTTTTCTATAAAGAGATTTTATCCCTGTCTCCACCCACAAAATAAAGTCGTTACTCAGCATTTCATAACTTAATTAGGAAAACATAGTTTTCAAGGTTGAAGGGGCATTTAAAACTCACCCAGCTTAAGTACCCATGAGTTCTTCCTGTCATCTACCCTGCCAAATCATGCCCACATCCAATGACAGGGAATTTATTACTTCCTGAGGCAGTTCATTGTACTGCTGGACAAAGAACTTTGTTCCTGGAGCATTCTTTGTTAGCCTGAGCTTAAATCTACTTCATTGAAGCTTCCACATCCCAGTTCCACCCCCTGAGTTATTACAAAATCCCGGAGGCCCACCCACGTATGTGAAATCCTCTATCCTATGTCTTTGAGATTTCTCTTCTTTGAGGTAAACATCATGATTTATCCAACTGTCCCTCAAGAATTGTGGATCCTGAATGGGGGCTTCACCAACCTTCTGTGAACGGTCCGACTCTCTTATTTCCCTGACCCAGCACAACTCCCAGGCTGGCCAGGAGCAAGTCCGATGGACATTTTCTAAACTATGCAGTTTGTGATTGCATTTGTGCCCTTTGGCTATTGTTGCTGACTATCCTGTGGGTTGCCTGTCACTCAGAGTTTCCTCGTCAACTAAAATGCCTACTTTTTCTTTCATACCTGAATTGCTAATGAACCCCATCTCTGCATTTCTGCATGTCTTGGTAGGATTCAAATATAGAATTTTTATCTTTACCCTGATACATGCCATCTTGCTGAATTGGGTTCCATCAAAGATAATTAATGATGATAATAATAATAATAAGAAGAAGAAGAATATGTCAAAAGCTCTACGTTCATTATTATTTCATTTTGAATCTTACAAACACTCCGTGAGGTAGGTACCGTTACCATCCTCATTTCAGAATGGAAGGACTGAGGGGGCGCCTGTGTGGCTCAGTTGGTTAAGCGCCCAACTTGGGCTCAGGTCATGATCTCCCCATTTGTGGGTTCGAGCCCCGTGTCGGGCTCTGTGCTGACAGCTCAGAGCCTGGAGCCTGCTTCGGATTCTGTGCCTCCCTCTCTCTCTCTCTGTTCCTCCCCTGCTCATCCTCTGTCTCTCTCTCAAAAATAAATAAACATTTAAAAATTTTTAAAGGAATGGACGGACTGAGTTGGCACAGTTAATTAACTTTCTCTGAGTCACACCCACGTTTGCTGACTTCAAAGGCCAAGTTCTCAGGAAGTCCACCATATTACTCCCCATGGCTTTGGAGCCCAGTGCCCCGGGCCAGCGGGGCTGCTGCCTTCCTGCCTTCTGATCAGCAAATCTGGCAAGAGTGGACTCCATGATTCCACTCTAGCTCAGGGTACACAAGCTTCCGTAGCTGCTTCGGGACATGAAGGGTACCCTCTCCAGTGTCCCCCGAGCCTTCAGTCAGGGCAGCACTGGTTTCTGCTTTTATACGCTGGGCTCTCTCTTCACAATGCATATGGAGCAAAATAATGCTCCCAACAATAAATTTGCAAAATATGCATTCTGAACTAGGGGTTACAAATTTTGAAAGGGCCAATGATAGAAGAGAGCCACAGCCACCTGCCACTTCCTGCCAGGTAGGCATTCAGGTGGTCACAGCAGCTCAGTCATCCCTGTGTCAGCACGGGTGTCTCCATCTCGTCCATGGGGAGATCCCAAAAGTGCGTGTCAATGACCCAGATGCCACCTGTCCCCCCGATCTCCCTGATCTGGGTCTCCCTGGCAAATAAAGCAGTGATGTCAGCCTGGCCTCTGTGTGAGCCCATGTCATGGCGATGGCCAGTGTCCCCTCCAAATGGAAGGAGTCTGTGCTGAACCTGTTTTCAAATGTGGCGAGTGCCCCCCTCACTAATGGTCTTTGTTTCCTCCTCTAAGTCTCTACGGGTCATCCCTTTAACAGCCCGTTTTTGTATTTTGTTCGACAACTGCCAAACCGATAGCACCAGCCCTGCCAGAGCTGGCCCTGACCGTGCTCCAGGCACCGTTCCAGCACTTTGCAAGGATAGCCCATCTAGGGTGGTCACACTAGCACAATGAGGTGTTATCGCCCCCATTTCCAGATGGGGAAACCGAGGCTTTGAGAAGCTCAGCAATGTGCCCAATATCACAGTTAGTTGACAGCAATGCCAGGACTCGAACCCGGGCCATCTGACCCCAAAGGACAAGCTCCTAGCCACTCCACAGCAACGCCATAAACTCCATTAGTACAGTACAGTACTTCCTGCCTTCAGAATCACCTCCCTGCCCCTCTGTTCCTTAAATAGGCACCCGCAGTGTCTCACCAGCCTCTCTTCCAGTCTCAGGACACTGGGATGTCACTCCTCTGGACCACGGAGAGCGTCTCCGGACATTGCCAAGTGCCCCTGCTGTTTGCCCCAGCTGAGAACTGCTCTCGGCACAGCGGAAAGCACAGGGCTTTGTTCCAGACTGAGCTTCCAATCCACGGGACCTCTGGCTGGGCTGGGTGTGGATGGTGCTTGCCCTCCTCAGAGACCCACACCATCAGGAGCAGATGCTAAAAATGCCCCAGAGATGCCCCGCCAGGCGGAAGGGGCCTCAAAATCCTTGTCAGATACAGGCGAGGCACTTGAAGCCTGCCTTTGATGCCGAGGGATCACAGTGCGACGGCAGAAGCTCACTGCACACGGCCGGATTGGGGTCTTGCACCTGGGATGAGCGGCCCAGGGTCTAGGGTCTAGGGACCTGGGCTCTCCTCCCGCCCACTTAATCCCTAAATCCCACAACTTCTCTGAAGCCGCAGCCTCCTCACTCATAAAAAGAAAACCGTGAAAATACCTACCACACGGGGCTACCTGTCCAGAGGATTAAACTAAGTCGTGCATTATCTCACAGGAAAACTGCTACTATTTTCTTTATATTCATCCAGTCACTTCGGCCCTAATGGAAGCTTTACGGCAGTTAGCAGTGGGCCCAGTTGTACGTTGTGAACAGACTTGTAAGAGGTGGGCGCACGGGACACCTCAGGAAGCCAGCGACCCTGGGACCGGGGGACCCCCTGCCCTGTCCCCAGCCGAGGGATCCCGGTCACCCTCCCCAGGTCCCGGTTCCTCGTCAGCAGAATGACGAGGCTGGAGCTGATGGTCTCCAAAGTCCTCCTTCCTTCTACCAGGTTCTGTGCGTGGAGGCTGCGGACAGTGGGTCTTTGTCCTCTGTTCTGCGCTTGGACGCTAGCTCACCCCACCTTCTCCCCCCGCATCCTTCTCGCTTCTTGTTTGCCACTTCCACACTCCCCAACGCTGCCTCCTTCCTTCCACTTCACCATCCCGAAGTCTGTGAAGAGGAGCCGGTGTTCCTGCAGCCTGCTCCTTCCCGAGCCAGAGCTCTGAGACTCCATGATGATGAGCCTGGTGTAGGCTCTACAGGCTCCCGTCAAAGCCTCCCCCAAAGACCGACTAGCTCCCCTAATTAAGCACAGCTTCCCGATGGGGAGACACTCCTTTGGCTAGCAACTTGAATCAGTCTCTAGACCCAGGAGGGAGGAAGGCGTTCCTGCTCCCCTCCAGTCCAGCTCCGGGAGGGAGAGTTGGGGGGTTTAGAGTAAGTGGTGGCTAGAAAGGAGGAGCATCCCACCATTGCACACCTCCCTGCGTCCCCTTGATGATGTCACAGGGAAACTAATATCTATGGAGTTCCTATCGTGTGCCTATCGTCTGCCTGTTTAATCCTCTTGCGGGATAATGACATAGTATATATTTAATTAGATACAACTTCTCTTCCATGGCCAAGTCCGGGGAAACCAGGTACAGCGCAGTGACTGCATTAAGCTCATTACTCGACCCCGTCTTTCCCTGGCTGCGTAATGTGGGTTCACCCACCACGGCTGTACCCTGGATCGTGCCTGATCTCTCTTCGTCCTTCTTCCCATTTAGACAGAAATAAACACAGGGATGAGCTTCCCACATAACGTGACTTCATCGTGTGTAATTGTTGGAATGAAAACTTCCCGGTTGCATATCTCACAATGCCAATGATTACAGTGATTAAATCAATCGAGACCAATTTCATAATCATCGACTGTATAATTTCCCAACTCGGCAGGGCCCCAACACGTGGCATCCCAGCTGTCTGATCCAGGGATCAAAAACACAGTGTTAAAGCATTTGGGGCTAGGATTAGGTAATTTTGTAAACTTAATACCATATTAATAAGGATGATGTGTCTGTCGCAGTAAAACTCCATGCAAATCTGGTTTGTGATTTCCCCAGTGCTGACTTACTTCAGCAGCTCAGATATGAAAAATACTCTTGTTGCCCCCAAGAAATTGCCCCGCTGAATATTTTATTCTCAGAAAGAATCGGTCAAGTACATGTATACTTTAATTATATCATTATTAGTATTGTTATTGTTATATAAAGAGCTTCACAGGATGCATTAGCTCAGAGCCTGCAGAGAGCTTCGTGGCAGTCTGGCCAAATGATTTTATGGGCTGACTGATGCCCCCAGGGCCCCAGGTTGAGATCTTGACATCACATTTAAAGTCAAAGAAAGCCTCAGGTGGAAAGCATGGTTTCATAGCTTCTGCTGCTTCTCTGTAGCTAAAGAGAAGAAACTGGACCAGAGCCAAAGGAGGAAAGAGTAAGATTGCAAAACCCCTTGGATGCTTTCCACTGAATCCCACTGTTTCTCTACGGGAGGCAAACTGTTTCCTGCCAGTTCATTTTGCACACAGTTCGAGGGACCCTGTTCGTTCCATTGTCATAATCAGAGACCCTACAGATTCTAGGGTTTGAAGCCCTTGTGAGACGCAGGAAGATTAATTTATGCAGAGTTGTGTCCACCACGTGATACATAATTTTTGGAAGATCCAATTGGGACGGGGACAGGGCACATGGAGGTGCTTCTGCAGGGAGCTGTCAAAGTTTCCCTTCTAGAAAGTTACAGTAGCATTTGCCTTGTAAAAAGTCACGAGCTGCAAATTCGTTTTTGCGTGTTTTGCTTTCTTTTTTAAAAAAGCATGGATCTGCAGGTGATTTGTAGAAGCGCCCACCATCTTAACTGGACCAAGTGACCGAAAAGCTCCTCCCGCTATGTTAGGCAGAATCGCGGCCCCCAAAGATGGTCATGTCCTAACCTACCAAACCTGTGAATGTGTTTCATTGTATGGTCGGGGGGATTAAAATTGCAGATAGAATTAAGGATGTCAATCAGCTGACCTTGAGATGGGGAGATTATCCTGGAATATCCTATTAGACACACTACTGGCTCGGAGGACAGAAGAAGCCCATAAGCCAAGGGACATAGGCAGCCTCTAGAAGCTGGAGGAGGCAAGAGAACTGATTGTCCCCTAGAGCCCCCCCAAGGGATGTGGCCCTGCTGACAGCTCGCTCTGAGCCTGGTGAGATCCACTTCAGACTTCTGACCTCCGGAACTGTAAGCTTATAAATTGGTGTTGTTTTCAGCTACTAAATTTGTGACAATTTGTTACACCAGCCACAGGAAACTAATACACACTTTCCCTCGATAGGAAGCTCACCGGTGTGGCAGCTGCCCTCCCTCCTCTGTAAGACCGCCCTCTCTTCCCCTTCCTCTACACAAGGGCTTCAGGCTTTCCGGGCTCTTTAATAGAAACATTTACCAAAAGAAGATTTCTTATTCCCTAGAACTGTTTAGCACTTGTCCTACTGATAGCTGTTTCCTAAATAGTAAACTTAAATATACCTAGTTGGATAAGTAACTATTGTTCTCTCATTAATGTTACCACCTTTCAAAAAAAAAATTAGGTTTGTTTTGTTCATTTTCACCTTTTGTTTCATTTTAATATTTTTTTATTGGTTTTAAAGAATTTAAGTTTATTTACTTATTTTGAGAGAGGACCCATGAGTGGGGGAGGGGCAGAAAGAGAGGGAGAGAGAGAATCCCAAGCAGCTCAGAACCCGATGCGAGGCTCGATCTCATAAACTCATGAGATCGTGACCGTAGCCGAAATCTGGAGTCAGATGCTTAACTGACTGAGCCACCCAGGTGCCCCTATTTTTTTAATTAATTAAAAAAATTGACGCATAAAAGGAAAGTTGAATCTCATTTTCCATAATCTCATGATTGAAAAGAGCATCTAAGGTAAAAATATATTCACACAGCAGACAAAACCCAGGACCTTCCCAAGATTTAACAGATCTCCCCACCGCACCCCCACGCACACACACATACACACACACACACCCAAGTCCACCCCGTACAAAGCTGGTATCCCAAAGGATTCACTCTCAGTATAAAAGTGAATTGGAAAAAAACCAGCTCCCTCACCCTATCGCCACACCCACACCCACCCCTTCTGGGAAGACCAGGAATTATGTCAAACCTTGGAACCTATGGGAGGAAAGAAAGAAATGAGAATTTAGAACCAGAAGCTGGTTGTACTAAGGGTTGGCAGGAAAAATTCATAGCACCTGGAGGTACTGAAATACCTCAAGCCAAGGATTTCATTTAGAAGAGTCCAAGCTGATTGTGGCTCTAGGCACCTGGCAGAAACAATGTTCTGAAGGGAACCCACCTTTTTCCAGAGCCTCAAGGAAGCTCCAGAAATAAAATCCCAAGAAAAACCAGTAGCTCAAGCAAGAGAACAATAGGGCAAAAACTCTCAACCCTTAAAAATAATAAAATAAAAACATTAAAAATTAGCAAACATTTGAACAGAAATGTCACCAAAGAAGAGTTACATTTGGCAAACAAACACATAAAAAGTTGTTCAACATCACTTGTCCTTAGGAAAAACACAAGACTAAGATAAATTGTCACTATACATGTATTAGAACAGCTAAAATAAAAACTGACGATGGCAAATGTTGGTGAAGATACAGAGAAACTGGATATTTCATATATTGCCCGTGGCAATATAAAATTGTACAGCCACTCTGGAAATTATTTTGACATTTCCTTAAACACATACTTGCCATAAGACCCACTCCTCAGCATTTACTCCGTGGAAATTAAAATTTACGTCCACACAAAACCTGGAGACAAATATTCATAACAGCTGTATTTGTAGTAGCCAAGAACTAGAAACAACCTACTGATGTCTCTCCTAGGTGAATGGTTAAACCATGGCTCATCCAACCGTGGACTACTAGTTGGCAATAAAAATGAAGGAAATATTGGGGCTCCTTGGGTGGCTCAGTCGGTTAAGTGTTTGACTTTGGCTCAGGTCATGATCTCACAGTTCATGGGTTCGAGCCCCACATCGGGCTCTGCTGAACACTTGCTCAGAGCCTGGAACCTGCTTCAGATTCTGTGTCTCCTCTCTCTTCCCCTCCCCCGCTCATGCTCTGTCTCGCTCTCTCAAAAATAAATAAATGTAAAAAAAATTTTTTTTTAACGAAGGAAGTATTGATGTATATAGGACTTGACGGATCTCAAGGCAACGTGTTCAGTGGAAAAAAACAATCACAAAAGGACGCATACTGTGGGTCTATTGAGATAACATTCTCAACTGTTGTTAAAACATTTTATGCCACATTAGTGGCTGCCGGGGATTAGGAATAGTGACGGGCGGGTGAGGGAGGTCTGTGTGGCTATAAAGAGGCAAAGACACCTTTGTGGGGATGCAACAGTGTTGTGGTTTGAGTGTAGTGGTCGGGACAGGAATCTACACATCCGATGAAACAATGTAGAATTATACACGTAGTGCACCAATGTTGATTTCCTGACGGGGCTACTGTGCTATTGTCAACGGGAAGTGTAAGCATTGGGGGAAATTGAGAGAAGGGTACATAGGACCTCTCTGGAACTCCCTGGGAATCTATAATCATTTCCAAATAAAAATTGAGAAGAAGAAAACATAAGGTGTGAGAATTTTCCACAACAGATGGGTATTTTACCCAAGAAGGTAAATGAATCCCAAGGAAGTTGAGTACACAGAGACATCCCCGGGCATTCACAAACACACACACATACACCTTTTTGAAAACAGAAAATGGGACCGTGCTGTACAAAACTCTTCCGCAGCTGGCTTCTTTTCCTTCTGATGCAAATTCCATCAGAGCCATTTTTATCCTTTGTCTTCCCAGCAAAATGCCTCACACATGAGCACGTACACATTGCTGTGTCTCATAAATGGCTACCTAGTATCCTGTCTTGTTTTACATTTGTTCTTGGGATTCTTGAGATCTGAGATGATACTGAAATTTTTACGAAAAGAATGAGCAATGTCTTTTCCTCACGTTGCTGAGCGTAGCACATGTGCTAATTATTGACCGTGTGGTAGGTTTGGACAGTGAGGTGAAGAACCCTGAGCCATCTCTGCTGAAGTCTCCATACCAACCAAACAAAAGAGGATTAGACGGTCCTGCCCCAGCGGGATTTAGAGCTCAAATTCTCTCCCACCTGGTCTCAATCAGAACAAAAATATTTTGAGTCCTTCTTGCATTTCCAGATCACTGAATCGCACTTGAATCCTCAAGCGGATACAGCTCGTGACTTTCTAATCTCTCTCTTGAAGATGGGCACATCTACATCATTCTTTATATTGAGAGCTTTTCAGAGAGCTAACGTGGCCAGATTTCGATCACCTTTTTCCATAAGCCAATCCTCGAGCTATAAAGTGCCCTTTTTCTTTTGTTTTCCTTTTTTTTTTTAATTTAATTTATTGTCAAATCGGCTAACATACACTGCACAGGGTGCTCTTGGTTTTGGGGGGTAGATTCCCGTAATTTGTCGCTTACGTACCACACCCAGTGCTCATCCCAACAAGTTAAGGTGTCCTTTTTCTTAAAGAATAAGCAGCTGCAGGCTCAACACCAACTGCAGAAAACAAGCATGAGGTTTCTTTTCCCCCAGCTCTCCAGGCAACACATCGTCCTCTGGAAAACAAATATAAAGCTGGACCGTGAAAAGGAGGGCACGAAGCTTTGAAATCAGCTGCCTCCCTTTAATGATAAGTGTACCTCCCAGTGGGATGGATTAATTAGTTAGTGATTGTCGACTCCTTTAAGAACCACGGCGCTGGTATTAATCCTGGGCTAGACTAGCGTGTTCAACGTTGTTACTGAGCCGAGTGTTCGTCCGTTAGGATCGTCTGTCAGTTCTGCCCTCGATCCAGGCTTATCGTCCCCTTCTGATGAGACGCGTCCCCCCCCCCCTTACCTCTAAGCTGTCTCCTCCTCCTCTACCCACAATTTATGTCATAAGGAAAAAAAAATTGGTTCTTTTTTTTTTTAATTTATCTCTCCTGCAAGGCTTTCAATGGCCACATGGAACCTATAATTTTAAATCCAAACAGCTTGTTCAAGCAGCAGAGTAGTAAACGAAAAGAATTCCAGTTGCGAGATGTTCTTATTTTCCTCGCTGTAGCACAGAAGGTCATCACCAGAGCTACCCAGCACATGTCTCCCCCACCCCCCCACACCCTGCACCAAACCTTCCCTTTCAAAGGCAAGTTCGCACAGTGGTTCAAAGCACGGCTTCTGGTGCCAGACCCGCCAGAGGGCACATCCTGCCTGTGCTTCTTGCTGAGACCTATAGTCCAAGGTGCTTAGCCTCTCTGGAACACACTTTGCAAGAAAAGTACCTGCCTCACGGGGTTCCTCTGTGGATTAAATGAATTTGTATTTAAAAAGGGCTTAGGGTGGGGCACCTGGGTGGCTCAGTGGGTTGAGCGTCCAACTTCGGCTCAGGTCACGGACTCGTGGTTCATGAGTTCGAGCCCCACGTCGGGCTCTGTGCCGACAGCTCAGAGCCTAGAGCCTGCTTTGGATTCTGTGTCTCCCTCTCTCTCTGCCCCTCCCCCGCTCGCACGCTGTCTCTCAAAAATAAGTAAATATTTAAAAAAAAATTTTTTTTTAAGGGCTTAGGGATACCTGAGTAGCTCAGTCGGTTAAGCAGTTAAGCACGTCTGACTTCAACTTCAGCTCAGGTCATGATCTCATGTTTCGTGGGCTCGAGCCCCATGTCAGGCTCCATGCTGACAGCATGGAGCCTGCTTGGGATTCTCTCTCTCTGTCCCTACCCTGCTCACATTCTCTCTCTCTCTCTCTTTCTCAAAATAGTTAAGATTGAAAAGTTTTAAAAAAATATATAGGGGTGCCTGGGTGGCTCAGTTGGTTAAGCTTATGACTTCAGAGACATGAGTTCGAGCCCCGCCTCGGGCTCTGTGCTGACAGCTCGGAGCCTGGAGCCTGCTTCGGATTCTGTGTCTCCCATTCTCTCTGCCCCTCCCCCACTCGCACTCTATCTCTCTCAAAAATAAATATTTAAAGAAATGTTTTAAAGAGGGCTTAGAACACAGCCTATGCCCTACAGTGAGCATGCTATAAACTGGACTTTCCCTACCACTGTATCCTCAGTGTCTATGGCAACACCCCTCACACAGATAGGGAAACTGAGGCAGGCAGAGGTTAAGTGACTGGCCCCAGAGCACACCAATCACGAGAGTCTGAGCTGGAAGTCCAGTCTGCATGGCTGGCGTCTGAGCCTGTCCACCATGTCCCTGGCTCTTCACACAACAGGGACTCAAATGTTGCTCAGATTGTTCACTAAAATATCATAACCATTCTAAATCCGGGCCCTTTTCACACACTGTACCCCTGGCCTGGAAAATTCTCCTCTCCAACAAGTACGGCCCCCCCCCCCAGTTTCTTATCAGTTCAAAGTGTCCCAAAATGTTCTTTTCCTCTTCTGAATTTTTATGGCACTTTAATTGCCCATAAAACTCACTGGCCCTGACCACATCCTGTCTTGTATTGTCACTTGTCTTTTTTAATGCGCCTGTTTCTCCAGCAAGACTGTAAATCCGCTGAGCATGGGCCCTGTTGGCCTTAAGGTTCTTTGTGTCCCTGGCGGGGACTGGGATGGCGCCTCGCCCAGAGCAGAAGCCCCTTAAATGCGCGTTGATTGATAAACGGGCACAAAAGCAGCTAGAAATGGACAGAGTGTCCCCTTATTCTCGCCGCTGCCCCGTTTGCGGGCTTTAGCACACCCTGCCCTCGCTCACGACTGTGCAGAGGAAGAGGTGATGAGCTCGTTTCACGCACCTGCCATATCTTCCCTTGTTCCACACCTGTTTCTTACAGTGCAGGGCGGGCATCTGGAAGCAACTGGAAACTCAAAAAAACCTAGAGGGGCATCTCTCCCCCCCCACCCCGAACTTGGAACCAATTGTGACTTAGACTCAGGGCTGGGCTGAAGAAAACCAAAATATCACCTACATTACAGGAAACGCAGACACGCTTCCAATATAGGTACAGGCCAGGGTGGATATGGGTCTTGCATCTGTTAGTCAAGTGATAGGCTAATCTTGACCCTTCAGAAGTAGGCAGACTCACCCACCCAGTCAAAAGCAGCACGGGGGCAACCACTGACCTCCCCGTGGCACACCTAGCTCAACTTAGCGTGTGAAAGAACACAGACCGTGCAGGCAGCTGGCTCCAGAGAGAGGGAGGGGCTGGTTGGAGCATGCTCAGAGCCATCTTTCTGGTACACCCATCCGTTGAGTCACTCTTCATCCACTGAGGAGGCTGAGGGAGAGAGTGATGAGGACGGGAGAATTTCTCTAACGTGTGGAAACGTACAATCAAGAGATTCCCCCACACGACAGCCTCTGTCTTCATCGGTTGGGTTTGGCCATTACATTCATGGTCGACCAGGAGTGAGGCCTCCCTCTCAGAGAGAAAGGTCAACAGTCTATGAGAGCAATGTATCCCACTATCGTGAGACCATTCTCTCCATTACCAACCACTGTTCCCGAGTGGATCCTCCTAGGACCTGTCATGGGAAGCCTAGGTTTTGCTCTGGAATTAATCAGAACAGTACATTTATTAAGTTAACCCAAGGCCACCTGTGATGGGTTGAATTTTGTCCCCTTAAAAAGATATGTCGAGGGGCACCTGGGTGGGTTGCTCTGTCGGTTAAGCATCTGACTCTTGATTTCACCTCGGGCCATGATCTCACAATTTGTGAGATCAAGCCCCACATCAGGCCCTGTGCTGACAGCACAGAGCCTGCTTGGGATTCTTTCTCTCCTCTCTGTGCCCTGCCCCACTCATGCACGTGTGCATGTACATGCTCTCTCTCAAAATAAATAAATAAACATTAAAAAACAAAAAGATATGTTGAAGTCCTAACACAAAGTACCTCAGATTGTGACCATATTTGGAAATAAGGTTATAAATATGACTAGCAAATTTAAAATGAGGCCATAAAAGAGTAGGGTGGGCGTATAATGCAATATGGCTGGCATCCTTGTAAGAGGACACAGACAGGCAGAGACCAGAGTGATGTGTCTACAGGACGAGGCACACCAAAGATGACAGCAGTCACCAGAAGCGAGCAAGTGACAAGGAACAGATTCTCCCTCAGAGTCCTCGGCAGGAAGCAACACTGCTAACCCCTCAGTTTTAAACTTCCAACCCCTAACACCATGAGAAAATAAGATTCTGTTGTTTAAAGCCACCAGTTGTGGTCCTCTGTTCACGGCAGCGCCAGGAAATGAGTACCCCACCCAATGCCCAAGACCGAAAGTTCGCTCTTCCTCAACCCACATTATGGGCAGATGCATTCTCGGTGTGTCTCACCAAGCCTCAGAGAAAAATGCTTCGTTAAGACATCGGTTCCCCTCCACGGGAATAATCATTTCAATAGCTAATTTCTGAGAAATCCTGAATTTCTCCTTTCCAAGTGCTTATGCTTCCCTCCCCCCTAGATATTAAAAAGAAGAATTCAATGAATTAGGCAAATCATTAAGAAAAAGATACGTGGCAGAAAGAGGTGTGTGAGTTGGCGCTCAGAAAAGTTGGTTTCAGCTTCATTTTCCATTTAGGCAGACCTTCGTGCGTGCTGTGGAAATAAATCTAACGGGTGTCGATATTGTGCTAAATTAATTTTGAACTTTGTCAGCACCCATCCACCCTTACGCCCTTTTCGGTCAAGGTATACATGCAAATTCTGCTTTGCTCACTTCAACACGTGTTAGCACACCACCCTTAACAACCACAGTTCTTTGAGCTCTTTAGCTTTTTCCTGTAGAACATAGTTTGCTTATCCATCCTCTAGCTTTTCGGGCATTGAAATAGTTTTCCACCTTTGCCTATGATAAGTAATACATCTTGGTAGTTTTTCCTTCTCTTAGAATATTTCCTTCGGTTATTTTCCAAAAGATGTCACTGGGTGGAAATGTTAACAGTATGTTTCGTATCATCATGCTTCTCTTAGACTTAGGAGGTTGGGACTCCTGGGTGGCCCAATTGGTTCAGCGTCTGACTCTTGATCTCAGCTCAGGTCTTCATCTCAGGTTGTGAGTTCAAACCCTGTGTTGGGCTCTGTGCTGGGTGTGGAGCCTACTTAAAAAAAAAAAAAAAAAAAAAAAGACTCAGGCATTTGACCATACCACAATGTTATCAGAAGGATTTAAGTTTGTTTTTTTTTTTTTTATGATTATTTTTGGAGAAAGAGACAGAATATGAGCAGGGGAGGGGCAGAGAGAGACAGAGACACAGGATCTGAAGCAGGCTTCAGGCTCCGAGCTGTCAGCACAGAGCCTGACATGGGGCTCGAACTCACAGACCACAAGATCATGATCTGAGCCGAAGTCGGAAGCGTAACCGACTGAGCCATCCCAGCACCCCATGATTTAAATATTTTTAAAGTCTCATTTGGCAGATGTATAATACCAAACATCACGTGTTTCTTCATAAGCCTTGAAAACATTTTTAAAACTGGCATTATAGGGGCGCCTGCCTGGCTCAGTCAGTACAGCATGTGACTCTTGATCTCGAAGTCATGAGTTCAAGCCCCACCTTGGGCATAGAGATTACTTGAAATTAAAAAAAAAATTAATTTGGCATTATAACCAAATAACTCATGCAACTAAACTGCATTTGTTTCCTGCCTCAGGGGAAGAGTAACTTCTCCCACGTATCTGAGTGCTTGGGAAAATTGTTAAGTATTTTTATGGGCCTTTCACTTTACTTATACAGCTAAAATTCACCAGATAGTTGTGCTGTCACAAACTCTAAATCAGTGGGACTCGAGAGGAGACTGGCTGTTCCAACAATGAGCCAAAGAAAAAGGGACGGTATAATCTGGTGTCAGAAAAGATCCCCCAGCTAAATTCAACTCAAGCAAAACTTACCGCACCTTCCATTAAAAAAAAGAAAGAAAGAGATCATGGATTTAGTTTTCTTCTTTTTTCTTCCTTTGTTTCTTTCTTAGTTTTCTTTTTTGGGGGGTAATTTTGGGGAAAAGGAAGGTATAAGGAGCAGATTTTAACTTATGCATGCTATGACAATTCAGTGGGGAAATTTTCCAACAGATGGTTCTGGGGCAACTGGTTATCCATATCAAAAGAATGAATCTGAAACTCTTGTTTACACCATATGCAAAAATTAACTCAAAATGGATTATAGCCTAAATGTAAGACCTGAAACTATAAAATTTCTAGCAGAAAACAGAGGAGCAAATCCTAACTTTAGGTTAGGCAATGGTTTCTTATAAAGCATAAGTAACAAAAAAAATAACAGGCAAACAAATTGAATTTTATCAATTTTAAATATTGTGTATCATAGGACATCATTAAGAAAGCACAGCCCATGGAAGGGGAGAAAATATTTGCAAATCAATATAGTCAAGGGGCTTGTATCCACAATATATAAAGAACCCTTACAAAGATAAATAACCCAATTAAAACATGAGCAAAGGATTTGCAGAGACATTTACCCACAGAAGATCTACAAATGGCCAAAAAACACATGAAAAATTGTTCAACATCATTAGTGCTTAGAGAAATGCAAACCAAGACTACCCGAAGATACCACATCACACCCACTAGGATGGCTAAAGTAAAACAGACAGACAGTAACAAGTGTTAAAGAGAATGTGGAAACATTAAAACCCTCACACATCACTGATGGGAAGGTAAAATGGTGTGGTGGCTTTGGAAAACACGTGCCCGTGTAAAAGTTTGTACATGACTGTTCATGGACGCATATGCTTAATAGCCAAAGAGCGGAAGCAACCCAAATGATCATTAACTGATGAATATATAAACAAAATGTGGTGTACCATACAATGGAATGTTATTCACCCATTGAAAGGAATGAAGTTCTGTTGCAAGCTTTAACAAGGGTGGACCTTGAAAACGTTATGCTAAGGGAAAAGCAAACCACAAAAGACTGTATATTATAACGTCCTTTATGTCATATGTCCAGAATAGGCAAGTCTGAGAGACAGAAAGCAGATGAATGACTGCCTGGGCTGAGGTGAGGATGGGAACCTGGAATAGGGAGTGACTACTAATGGGTACAGAGTTTCTTTCAGAGGTATTGAATATGTTCCAAAATTAGATTGTGGTAATGACTATACAATGCTGAATATACTAAAAACCACTGAACTAAACACTTCAAGTGGGTGAATATTATGGTATAGGAAATATACCTCAGTAAAGCTTCAAAAAAAATTTTATTTAATCATGCCTTATCCTACCACCAGAAATGATACTCTTAACACCCGCCATATTTACAAACTTTGCAGCCCTCCTTCAGTGAGGGTTTGGTGAGTGCTAAAGGGGGGCGTCATGGGAATGTAATGATTAGACCATAGGCAAGTTATCTTTTCTCCTCTGCGTATTAAGTCTAGACTATTTATTACCCTGATTTTCATCGCAGCCATAGTTGGTAACAGGGAAACATACTGGTTGAGGCAAGAGCCAGGTTAGAATCACTGACTCCCCTCCTTTTGACCCATCCAACCAAATTCCTTCAAGGAAGCACCTGAGGCCACTTGTTTCTCACCATCCCCTTGCTACTGCTCTGAAGGCAACATCATTTCTCACCCAGATTGTTGGAATGGCCCCTCCAACACTTTGCCCCGCCCACACCCTTGTCCCCTTGATACCCATCTCCCATGTGGCAGACAGAGTAATCTCTCTCCTGTTTAAATCCCTTCAGAGTCTCCTCCAACATTTAAACTACAGTCAGAATTCCTTCAAGAGACTCACAAGACAATGGGCTCCTACTGACCCTTCCAAGTCTAGGACTTCTCACCTCCCAGCCACCCTACCCCACCCTCCTTCCCAGTGACACTTCTCCCTTGCTTTCAGCTCCTAGGAAATAACATTCTTTCTCTCTTTTCTAGGACTTTGTACCACTGCCCTCTCCAGCTTAAATATTCTTACCCCCAATTCCCTTCACCAGCCTACTCCTTCTCATTCTTCAGGAATCATTTGGACGCCACTCCTGGCAAAAGTCTTTCCTGAGCCTCATGGCCCCATCAAGAACCCTGTAGTTCCCCCACGATATACAACATCTATTGCATTAAATGGGAATTGCCTACTAGTTTTCCCCAGCTCCCCATTTATCCACTAAGAGACTTTGGGCAAGTTACTTAATGTCTCTATGCTTCATTTTCTCACATGAAACATGGAGATAAAAATAGTACCTACCTGAAAGACTTGCTACAAGGATTAAATGAGATAATATTTGTAAGTCACTAAAAACAGTGCCCAGCACATTATAAGTGTGACATTCAAGCGTTTTGTAAAAGTGTCATATCTAGCTACACGCTGTAAGCCCCAGGAGAGAGTTTTTAAAATTTTATGCACTGTTGCAACCCCTATAAATTTCCTAAGTGAACAAGTACATCAATTAACCCAGAAAATGTATAATTAGCTCAGAGCTAGCTCATATTTTCAAGATCCAGGGGAGATAGTGGATAATAAATGAAGCAGGTTTCCAAAGAAGGCAAGAAAAGAGAGAAGCAAAAACAAAGGCACCCTTTTAAATTAGTGAAGAAAGGATAGGTAATTCAATAAGTAAAACTTGGATCATTGGTTAACCATATGGAAAAAGCTGAAGTGAGAATCCATTCACAGCACAAAAATAATTCCATATGCAACTATTAACTGGAAAAGAAAATCTTAAAAGAACCACAAGAAAGCAAACCCCAATATTTGAGGTGTGGTAGATCATTATAAGCATGCCACAGAAAGTGGTATTTATCAACATGGAAAGATGTTCTCTATAAGTTGAGAGCTCTATAGGTGTTAGCAACCAACCTCTAGAGGCAGACTGCCTTCGTCCATATCCCAGTTCTGCTGTTCGCTGTTATGCAACTTTGGGCACGTTTCTTAGCTTCTCTGGGCCTCAGTCTCCTCATCTGGAAAATGGAGGTTATCTTCGTAATAACAACCACATAAGGTGTTATGAGGATTAAATGAGGTAATATTTGTATATCAAAAATGACATAGAATGATATCTGGGTGACCCTATTTTTATAAGGCAGTTTTTATATAAAATTATGTCAGCTGGTTATGAACCTATTTTTATAAGATAGATTTAAGTAAAGTTACGTGGGGCGCCTGGGTGGCTCAGTTGGTTAAGTATCCAACTTCAGCTCAGGTCATGATCTCACGGTTTGTGAGTTTGAGCCCCGCATTGGGCTCTGTGCTGACAGCTCAGAGCCTGGAGCCTGCTTCCGATTCTGTCTCCTTCTCTCTCTGCCCCTCCCCCATTTGTGCTCTGTCTCTCTCTGTCTATTAAAAATAAATAAATGTAAAAATGTAAAAAATAAAAAATTTTTTAATAAAATTTGTTAGCTGGTCATATCTCAGAGATGGGATTACAGATATCTAGGTTTTTCTTCCTTTTAATTAAATCTTCTAATTATTGTACAAATTATTGTACAAATCTTCTAATTATTGTACACTGCTTTTAAAATAAGAAACCCACAGAAGTGATTTTTTTTAATCTCTATTTATTTTTGAGAGAGAGAGAGATACAGAACACAAGCCAGGGAGGAACAGAGAGAGAGGGAGACACAGAATCCAGTGTAGGCTCCAGGATCCTAGCTGTCAGCACAGAGCCTGACATGGGGCTTGAACTCACAAACTACGAGATCATGACCTGAGCCAAAGTCAGATGCTTAACCGACTGAGCTACCCAGGTGCCCCAGATTTTTAACTTTCAAAAATTATTTTTAGGTCTCGATGTAGAAGAATATTTGCCGTCACGCAAAAAATATTCATGATCTATTATCAGAGGAAAAGGAGACTCATGAAATAGCATATACAGAATAATTTCTTTGTGTAAAGAATACTTAATGTACAGATACATACGATCATGCATGGAAAAAAACCAGGAATTTATAATGGTAGCACTGAGTGTCTTTTTTGTTTCAATTACATGTGACTTTTATTTTCTCCCTCATGTGCTGTCTTATATTTCTGAATTTTTCAATATGGATGTGATTACCTGTGATGACAGAAAAAAAACCTGTGATTTCCTCTTTTTTTCTTTTTCTTTTTTTTTTTTTTTAAGAAACAGCATTCACTTGGTCAGGGTAAAAGGTAGATTTTCATTTAAAACAGAGGGAAGAAAAGTTAGGTACAGATTTAGAGGTAGAAGGGAAGGAAGTGTTGGGGAGGATGAATTTCCTCTGCCCTGTGGGGTCCCTCTAGCTGGAGTAAGAATCAAATTGACATGAGACAGACTAATAGGAAGAAGTCAAATTCAATAGTGTATGTACATGTGGGAAATCCACACAGACAATGAAATTCCAAAGGCAGTCAGGCAATATGAGGCTTAGATGAACTGAAGAGAGGGGTAGGGGTCTGAGGATACCAAGGGGAGAAAGACCATTAGGAGGAAGGTGAAGGGAAGTGTTTGGAAAACACAGGTGCCCTGTTATGTAGAGAAGTTTCTTAGGCAAAGAGGAGTCTTTGTTAATAGCTCTTGTCCTGGTACAAGCAGGCAGTTGAGGGGAGACAAAGAGTTTTTCCTGAATCTTCTGGGTTTGGATTACTGTTAACTCAAAATGATGTTCATGTCAAAGTGGCCCATCTTGGGTTAGCCTGCCTTTGGCCCCTACAGAAGTAAAAAATCATATATGATGGTCTGTATTTTCTCTGAAGTGGGAGGTAAGCAGCAGAGAGGATGGTTTAAGTTAGTGAAATAGTTTTAGGGAATGAAAAGTGGCTGAGAAAGGTTAAAAACAAATGCCTGAGCCTGCCTGAGGGGCTACTTTGTTGAAAAACCTAATTTAACATTTTGAGCTATGAGTCTTCTGCCCCCACCCCATGCTCAGAAGCATAGGTCAGGAGGCAGATTAACCCAAGGCTGATGAGAAGGTGCAAAGGAAATACATCACGCGTAGCAGAAGGTCTAGAGGTTAAACACCAAAATATTAACAGTAGGCATTTCTCGCTGTTGGAATTACAGTTGGATTTTTCTGTTTCCTTCTTTAAACTTACTTGCTTTTTTTTACAATTGGCAGATATGATTTATTGGTTAATTTTTTGACAAAAAATAGATGAAATTATGAAACCATGCAAGCAAATCTATAAAAGTGAATCCTCCTCCCACATTTATCGTCTAGCTCAGATCTCAGGTGTCGGCACCAAAAACAAAAGCAAAAAAGCAAACGCATTACCGTCTGGCGATAAACACTTGTTAAGATTTTGGCTAACATCTTTTTCTCTAAGCACACACACATATACATGGCAGATTCTATCCCCTATGACCTGCTCTGCAAATCAGAATACAAATGGCCATAACTCTTAATTCTTTTATTTTTGCTATTTGCTCAAGTCCACATATGCCACAGTTGGAGGACCTCCCTTAAATTCTTGGAGCCACCAAACTATCTAAATATCTCAGGGGTTTTCTCATGCCAAAGGGCATAAGTTTTGCTATTGATTCCAGGAATCGTGGAACTTGGAAAATGTCATTAATCCAATGTCTGCCGTTCATCTCGTTGCCACGAGAGGTCAATGTTGAAGCCCAGACGTGCACAGTTCCACAGGTGTCACTCTGTGCACTGAGGGGTCCCTGTTCCCCCCAGCCCTCCCCTGCCCTGCTGGGGTGTCCAGGGTCAAGCTCCTAGGTTGCAGTTATTCCCTTCGGCAGTCAACACCCTGCCAAAGATGCCAGTTGTCCCAGGATGTTTGAGTCTAAGGACGCTGACTGACAGAGAAACTATTATTGACCTGGAAAGAGCCACCTGCTGTGCTCAAACCAACTTTGCTCTGTGTTCTTTGGTGCTGGCATAGAATCCAAGTAACTACCCTCTCCTAAAGGTGGTTTTATTTGAGGGGATCTCACGGTACGTCCCCACTAATTCTATGCCCAGCATAGAATTTCCCCAACTGAAGGACTACTACTCACTTTCATACGTATATGTTCTCACTTTCTAGATAAAACATTTTCATAAAGCGGATATCATACGTTCTTTCTCTCCTTCCAGTGGTATGCTAGAGCCAACTCATTTCTGCTCATAAGAGCCAACTGTTAAATTTTCATAAAGGTCGTGAGCTGTTAAGACAGCCATTATTTGAAGTTAAATTACATAAATGTATAATTAAATAAATTATATTGACAGCAAACTTAATACTACTCAAAACTCATCACTTCCTAATGACCAATTTAACCATTATCTGTGTACTTGAGGTTCTTGGCATCCATTTTAGCTGTATGTTGGAAACACCATATAATTGAGTGCTTCTGATGATCTCTTCCCCACTTTGTGTTCAATGACATGATGTTGGTGGCTTGAGATCAGCCAGGGTACGGGTATTTGCACTATGAAAGTCGGCAAACACTGGTGGTTTCACCTTTACTGGCTTGGCACTGATGTCTATATTCTCAGCAGCTAGAATGACAGGGTGCCCAATAAATGGCAAATGGATGGAAGGATGGATGAATGGATGGATGGTTGGATGATGGGAAATAATGGAGGAGGGGAGAGTGGTAGAGGTTTGGAAACAGGAATAATAGCCAAGAGGATGTTGGCTAGGTGGAGTGTTTAGTATTCTGCCTTTACCTTACAGAACCTACCCAGCCAACAACCTCACTTGTTCTATTTCCTTCTTTCATAGGTTTCTCACGTTGTGTTCTTACACATTGTGCAAAAGAGTGCAACATAGTACAGAAAATGTGGTCACCCTGTTTCTGAATTGTGTATTGCTTCATCACATTTCAAAAGAGGCATACATTTTGTATTCTGGTTCATTCCACTGGAGACAGTGGTGTAGCAATGCCCACTGCAGAATACAGGAAGCCCCCCAGTTACCATTCACTACATACTGCACTGGCTCCAGAGGAAGGTAAGCAAGGGTGGGGTCCTTCTGTAGCAAGGTTTTCTTTACCACAAGTTCCGTTCCCAGATACCATCTTATCCCAGTAAGCATAAAGAAAGGGGAACTAAAAATTACTACTAAAGCTGCCTGGGTTCTGTGGACTAGGGCTCAGTGAAAATCATCCAAGAAGCAAGGTCTGAACTTTTTCTCACCCATTCTTCATAATATCCCCTACTGTGAAATTTCCCTTATACCGGTTTTAAATGTCTCTCTTAAGGGTCTCTTATATAGCTTTCTTTTAGTGCATTAAAAAGTGGAGGCAAGGGGTACCTGGGTGGTTCAGTTGGATAAGCCTCCGACTCTTGATTTTGGCTCAGGTCATGATCTCACCATTCTTGAGTTTGAGCCCTTCATCAGGCTCTGTGCTGACAGCACGGAGCCTGCTTGGGATTCTCTTTCCCCGCCCCCATCTCAAAAATAAATAAATAAACTTAAAAAATAATAAAAATAAATTTAGAAAAGGAGAGAAATCAGGAAAAAGAACTAGGAGCAGACAAACCTGGGACAAAGTGGTGGAGAAACATTTATTATCGTTATAAACACCTTGCTTTGGAATCCCTCACTAAACAGCTTTCAAGGGGATCCTTTGAAGAAAGCCTTATCTATGTCAATAAATCAGAAGCCCTCCAGTAGTCTTCAGATAACATGACGGTAGAGACACCTATTCAACTGTGAAACCCACGAATTAGCTGATTGCTTTACATGAGAAAACATCTATTTGTCCCTCTGGCTCCAGGGCCTGGGGTCACCTACTTGAAAGACGACACAAGTCCTTCCAGACCTGAAAAGCACTCTGAGGTCCTGTGTGATAACGGTTCCTCCCCCCCCCCCCCCCCCGCAAGGAACCAGAACTGGGATAAAGGTCACAGTGGAGCAAAGGGGGGGGCGACCACCCAGCTCTCCCGGGTTCCACTCCCCCATTTCTGTGCTGATAGGCATCTCCTACAGCCTCCACTCCCCGAACAGACGAGAGGTCACAGCCGGGGCTCAGTCACTCATTCATTTAGAAAATGTCTCTGGAGCGCTCGTTCCCATCAGGCCTGAAACATATATGAGAAGATGGTACTTGACCTTTGCCTTCTGGGAGCTCCGTGTTGAGTAGGACCGGCTGACCGAAGACCGAGAAAACGTGTTCTAGATCCTATGGCTCCGAGTCGTATGGCTGGACCGTGTTCTGGGCGACTGCCGAGTTCACAGAGAACGAGAGACCCAAGAAATCAGGCCCAGCGCTGCGAACCCTCCTGGCCCAGCCCTGTCCCCTGTGCCCATTGGATATCTGCACCGTGGCGTTTTGTTTTTGTTTTTACACGAATACATTTTCTTTTCATTTATACGGAGCCCTGCGGTGGTCCGTAGGAGCACTTGCCTGGCAATCTGGACTGGCCTGCTCTTGGGGAGCGTTCGGCTTGCTGCAGCCACTCAGCCACATCACAAATGTCCCACCCCCTCCTCCTCCCTAATCAAGAAAGTGAGGACAGTCACCCTGACCTTCCTTCCTTACCTCGGAAGGAACTCAGAAGGCCAGGTGACATCCATTCTCAAATTTCTTAGGAGAAATGTGCCCTTGCTGGGCTGAACGTTATCATCGTAAAGTAAACCAGGAGATCCTAGACGTGAGCAATGGCTAACACAGGGCCCCGATTTTCCTGGGGCTGAGGAGGGAGGGAGAAGAGAAGAGAAAGAATCTTGCTTTTCAGACATGTATCGCCAACCCCCTCCCCTCTCGGAGTTATCTGGGTGAGACAGGAACTGGTACAGAATTACTATGATCGGGTAATATCTAGAATCATAATAGTTACTACGTTTGCAAAAGCTTTTTGTTTAGGAAGTATCCAGTGAGACAAGTGCTGTTCCAGGCGTGCCTGGTGCTCTGCTCGGCACCCCGTTCCCCACCAGCACCGGGGACGTTTTTCCTCTTCTACAAATAACAGCCAAACCACCGGGTGTGGCCGGCAGCTGACTGAGTGGGTTTTACATGAAGCCACACTTAGGCTAAGGAGTGAGGACAGAGCCTACCCGCCCCTGCCCCTCCCGCCTCCCTCCATCTGATCCACACACTGCATTTGCCGCCTCCCCTTTTGCGTACTTTGCTAATACAACTCTTCATGAAATTTTGCAAGAAAATAATTCACCTGTCATTCCAACACCTCTCCCACAGCTACCCCTTCTGCGGGGTGGGCTGGGGTACCCCAGGGCTTTCCCTGAGGGAAGAGGCAAAAATCCTACCCCCTGAATTCTTGCTACCCAGCGTCTGGTGTCTGGGGGCCTCTCTTTCCCCTCGGGATGGTTAGCAAAACCCCAGCCCCGTCCCCACCTCAGGTTTCCATGATAGAGAAGACAGGAATGACCTTTTAGGTTGCACCTGCCTTCTGCCTTCATTTACCCCTGGCCCGTGTTCTCCACATTGGCTTGTTTATTCACTGGCAGAGATGAGAGCCCCCCAGACAGGTGGCCTGAGCCACCCATCCCACAAGACGTGACCCTCGAGGTGTCCTCAGAAGCACCGAGACCCTTCAAGGCAGAGAAACAGGCTTGCGCCTCCCTTGCCCCCTACACCTTAACACTGTACTTGTAAGGATTCGGGTTTACAACACTCGGATGCCTCTGGCTAAGAGAACAAGCCTCCAAAATCAGCAGAAACAACTTTTAAAGCCTTCAACGTCATGACGGTTACGTGAGGTTTGAGTTTTGTTGTGGTTTTTTTTTTAATTTTTTTAATGTTTGTTTGTTTTTGAGAGACAGACACAGAGTGCGAGCGGGGGAGGGGGAGGGGGAGGGAGAGGAGACACAGAATCCGAAGCAGGCCCCTGGCTCCCAGCTGTCAGCACAGAGCCCGAGGTGAGACTCGAACCCATGAGCCACGAGATCATGCCCTGAGCTGAAGTCGGAGGCTTTAACCAACTGAGCCGCCCTAGGCGCCCCTGAGGTTTGTTTTTTGACACTTATTTTTTTGGAGGCCTGGCTGCTTTCTGCTCACCTCCACCTCAAGCTGCAGGGCTTTGTTTTTCTGGCTTGTTTCCCTCCTCCCCTGACCCCACCACACTCTCCGGCCTACACCCTTGTTTATAAGTCTCAGTTCTCTGGTTCAGCTCTGTTTGCGGTCTCTGAGAGGATGGGTGGAACTGAGCAGCCTGCTCTCACAACAGATAGAGTTCTAGGAAAGGGAAAGAAAGGTCTTGCTTTGAGGAGGATGTTTGTAGGATGGCCTGACACGGGTGTGGAGGTGAAACAAACCGTAGATTGTTTTTTCACACTCTCAGCTGACAGAAATCAGATGACAGGGACCAGACGGAGCATGACAGGGAAGGGGAACCCCGGCCTGCAGGTCAAGACCCAGGGGTGATAACAAAGCTTCTCCGAGGGCAACCTGAGCTCACACCTGAGGGCGGAAATTGTTTTTGGAAGTTGCAAACTGACTAATAACTACAAGCTCCCAGGCACAATTGCCTGAGAGAGGAGGAGGCTGAGCCCTCCTCCAGGCTACATGCACCCGCGGGCGTTGCATTTAAGTGTTTTTTAATGTTTATTTATTTTTGAGAGAGAGAGACAGAGACAGAGTGTGAGTGGGGGAGGGGCAGAGAGAGAAGGAGACACAGAATCCGAACCAGGCTCCGGGCTCCGAGCTGTCAGCACAAAGCCAGACGTGGAGTTCGAACTCATGAACCGTGAGATCGTGACCTGAGCAGAAGTTCGGATGCTTAACCGACTCAGCCGTCCAGATGCCCCGCGAAGGCTGGAATTTCAAATCCAAGAGTATCTCTGCATATTCTCCCATGGAACTTTAAAACAAAAACAAAACAAACAGCAACCCTCCCCCCCTCAAAAAACCCAGATGCAATCTGGACGTATTTTCCTTCCAAAAAAGAAATATTCTGCCCACCCCCCATGCTTTCTTTTCTTGTCTCCTTCTGTTAACGAGCCCTTGTGCTCAACTATAGACCCCGCCAGTTAAAACCAGAGACAAGACTCTTAACTCATACTCTAACTGAAACCCATCGTGTTTATTTCTTATCACACCTTCTCGAGGCATTGCTGAAGACATTTCGCAATGACCAGGACAACCGCCCGGGCCAGACCAGAAAAGCCCTGATAGCAACAGAATGCCTAGAAGACCACACCCCACGTGTCCCCTTCCCTGCCATGATCGTACGCTGAACACATACGGACCCCCACCCATGACTCCGTGCTCTGTGCCTGCTCTCGGGCACGTACCCCCGGCCCCACACACATACGCACACAACCTCGCCCTATAAAACTCTAGGTGTCCATCTTGCAAGCAGAGAGGTTGGTTATGAAGGCTTGAGCCTGTCATCTGCCTTGGCTGCTGCCACCTGAAATCTCTCCCATTCTCCTTTCCTGGTCCTCATCTCTTGAATGATTGGCTTCTCTTGCCAACAAGTTTATCTGAGTTTGTTCTGCAACAGTGTTAGCAAACCCAGCCAGGAGCTGTTCTTTTGATTGGTCCAGGACTCGTGGGGATTCCCGGGGAGGGAGCTGTTGGCCAGGGCAGGGCACCAAGGCTCACCTGCTCGTTACCTGAGTTATTGGCTGTGATAGATGGATTGGTAACATGTCCTTCTTCTTTTTTTCCTTCCGTCCTTCCTCTTTTTTTTTTTTTTTTTCTGGAATGTAGTCATTGAAAGATCTCTTTACCCAAATTATTTTTCTGTCCTCTCTGAAATCAGAAGTCACTGAGATGTATATATTAAAGAGAAGCCACGGTGGAAAGAGTTTTCAAAAACATTTGGTCAAAATCAGAACATAACAAATCCCAATTTCAGACCCTTGTTTCTGTTGCTGTCTCTACAAAGAAGACATTTTGAGGCTAAGAAGAAACAGGTCAGGAGGTAAAGGGGGTCCCAACCCAGAGTTAGTCCATGGGAAGGGACAGATCTACCAGGCCTTCCCTCTGTAATGCCCAGCCACCATTGGCCCCCGGCCGCCATATGCTTTTCCGGGGTCACTGATCCTGATGCCTGGCCTACAGGGCTTGCTGAGGTCCTGCAGCGTTTAATGTGGAGTCTGTACCAGTGGTCTTTAACTGTCTAGGGTTTTGAAAACCAACATAAATTTCGGAAAATTATGTACCCTTGCATATCTAAAATTATTAAGTTTTACAAGTTACAAAGAGTGTAATATATAATACAAACATGTATATCGCCATCATCCACATAAAAAAACTAAATGATCATATTCTTTGAGGTTTGGAAATGTTTTACATTTTTCCTTTGTCCTCCTGGATTCGTATTTTTATTCCATTCCTCCACCTCAAGAGAATTTTATCCTAATCGTGAAGGCAACTTCTCAGATACATTGTCAAAGTTTCATTTTATACTTGTCACAAGAGAAACATTCCTGAGAGAGCTACCATAACTATTCTGTAACTATTAAGACATTTAAAAGAAGAAACAAAAGATATTCAGCTGGTCATTAATATATTAGACTCTGCTTTCTAACAATTTCTAGTGTAAGGTCATTAGGTTCACTCTAAGACTGTAAGTTAGACAAATAGGATCAATCAGTATTTCAGATGGACCCTTATTTCTTTAAAATCTGTCAGAAAATTGATGATGTATTTTATTAGAAATGCTAGACGCATCCCAGAAGGTGATGCTGATCCCACCACACAACAAGGTTTTACTTCAGCCCAAGTGTGGGACAACTGCCTTTCTTGTAATGTATTTTTATACTCGGAAGTCTTGTTCTGTCATTCTATCACAATTCTCTGTTAGAAGAAAATATGCATATGTATGTATCATTTTCCTGTGACTAAGTGGTTTTCAGCATTAAAATTTTTGTCTGGATAGAATTATTGCATTCATTAGTACAAATTGATCATAACAATATATATATATATGTGTGTATATATATATGTATATATATGTATATATATATGTATATATGTGTGTATATTTACATGTATACATGTATATATACACACATACATACATTCTTGATGGTAACGCTTCAAGTGACTGCCTCATGTCCATTCATTCCAACCTGAAAGATTCCCTTTAGCAGGTCTTATGAGGCAGGTCTATACTATATTTCTTGTATAAGTGAAATTCCTTAGCTTTTGTATATCTGGAAACATATCCATTTCTCCTTCATCCTTGAAGGATAGTTTTTCCAGATATAGAATTCTTGGTTGATATTTTGTTGTTGTTTCAGAACTTTAAATATTTTATCTGTTTTCTGCCCTCTGTGGTTTCTAATGAGAAACTCACCTGTTGGCCTTATAGAGGCTCCCTTGTATGTGGTGAGTCATGTCTTTCTGCTTTCAGACTGTCCCTTGATTCTGGCTTTTGACAGTTTGATGATGTGTTTAAGTGTGATATCTTTAACCTTATGTATGTGGAGTTTGCGGAGTTTTTTCAAGGTATAGATTAATGCTTCGCATCACATCTGGGAACTTTTTGGCCAGTACTTTTTCAAATATTCTTTCTGCTTCTTTTTCTCTCTTCTTCGGAGGGCCCTGTTATATATACATTGGTATGCTCGGTGGTATCCCAAGTTCTATGAGGCTCTGATCATTTTTCCTTACTCTTTTTTTCCTTTCTGTCATTCTGTTGATCTCCTTCAAGTTTGCCGATTATTTTTTCTACCTGGTCAAATCTGATGTTGAGCATCTCCAGTGAATTTTTCATTTCAGTTACACTATACGTTTCATCTCCAGGATTTCTATTTGGTTCTTTATTTTGTAGTTTCTGACTTTCTTTTTAAACCCATTTATTTTTTTAAGTGTTTATTTTACAGAGAGAGAGTGTGTGTGTGCATGTGAGCAGGGAAGGAGCAGAGAGAGGGGGGGACAGAAGACCCAAAGCGGGCTCTCTATTGATAGCAGAGAGCCCCATGCGGGGCTCAAGCCCACGAACTTGAGATCAAGACCTTAGTTGAAATCAGATGCTTAACCGACTGAGCCACCCAGGTGCCCCTTAAACCCATTTCTAATAGCCCTCACCCTCCACTCTGGTAACCAGTATGTTCTCTGTATCTATGATCTTGTTTGTTAGTCTGTTTGTTTAGATTCCACATATAAGAGAGATCATGTGATTTTCATCTTTCTCAGTCTGACTGATTTCACTTAGCATGATGCCCTCAAGGTCCATCTATGTTGTCACAAATGGCAATATTTCATTCTTTTTCATGACTAATATTACATGATAGGTAGGTAGGTAGATAGGTGTACAGACAGACACAAAGATTTCCTACAATTTCTTTATCTATTAATCCACTGATGAACACTTTGTTTCCATATCTCGGCTATTGTGAATAATGCTACAATGAACGTGGGGGTTTATATTTCTTTTCAAGTTAGTATTTTTGATTTCTTCTGGTAGTTTTTACCTTCTTGTTGATGTTCTACATTGTTGAGACATTGTTCTTACATTTAGTTTCCTTTCATTCTTTGAACATATTCTAAATAGATAACTTAAAGTCTTTGTCCCAGTAAGACCAACATCTAGGCTTCTTCAGGGGCAGTTTTTATTGACTGGTTGTGTTTTATCTTGTTTTCTGTGTGTGGGCCATAATTTCTTCTTCACACATCTCAAAACTGTTTGCTGAAAACTGTACAGTTGAAATAATACATGTGGGAAGTGTGGAAATCAGATTCTCCCACCTCCCTAGGGCTTTTGTTGTTGCTGTTTAGTGATTTTTCTGGACTTGCTCTGTAAAGCCTACGATCTCTGTCATGCGCAGCCACTGAGATCTCTGCTTAGTCGCACAGTGGTCAGCTGATGTTGGACAGAGATATCTTAAATGCTTGGAACTAAGTCTTAGTTTTTGCCAAGGGGCTCCATGTATAAGCTGGGACATACCTTCCACATTTAGCTAGGTACTTTACAACTCTGCCTTATCCTTTACTTCCTGCTTCCACAGAGCCTCAAGATTAGGCAGTGGTGAGAATTCATAGCCCAATCAGGCGTCTTCTGTAAGCATGTGCACAGCCCGGGGCATGCACACGGCCGTAAACATGTTTGGCCTTCTAGCTTCTCAGAAATATGTCAGAACTTTCCAAAGCCCCCTAAGACCATTTTTCCCCTGGCTTTTCCCTTTTTTTTTTTTTAAGTTTATTTATTTATTTTGAGAGAGAGAGACCATGAGCAAAGGAGGGGCAGAGAGAGAGGGTGAGAGAGAATCCCAAGCAGGCTCCATGCTGTCAGCACAGAGCCCGATGTGGGGCTCGATCTCATGAACTGTGAGATCATGACCTGAGCTGAGATCAAGAGTCAGACGCTTTTCCGACTGAGCCACCCAGGTGCCCACCAGCTTTTCCTATTTAAGATTTTGGTTTACCGATTACCCCCTACTGTTCTTACCACCACCTCAGGCAGCTTCGTTGCTTAGCAGTGGCCTCTGATTGTTTTCAACAAGCAGGTCTAGCTAGTGGAAAGGTGTTCACACTGGGCAACTCTGAGTCAGGTTAAATAAAGACAGCTTTGTCGATGGGGTCAAGACGGGTCAAATCATGACATTTCTGGGATTGGGGCCTTGAAGAAACACCAGCCCCATTCTCCAACCACTCCAATGACTGCCAGTCTGTTTTCACTGTGATTGCAGACTCTTGGTTTTCAAGGCTACCACAGAGCTGGGGACGAGGTGGGAATAGCACACGTTAAAATGCCACAAAACTCATTGTTCTTATGAAAATGTCATTGTTTTTCTTGAATAAATGTTCCAGAGTCCCAAAATAGCTGACGATCAGCAATTTTTCTGGTGTTCCTTTTTGCTTTCAGTGAAGAGAGGGTTTTTTTGAATTCTGAAGGTCCTTACCCCACCACGTTTTTCTCTCAGACCTTTCTTAATCATGTACCAAAAATCTCATAGTGACTTACCATCAAAAGTCGTGCTTATTAATCTACCCGTAACAACTCAACGAGATCCTCTTTCAATTTTCTGGAAATTGCTGGAAAAACTGTGACCTGCCAAAGGACTGAGTACCCATCATTTAGTGTCATTCATGTTTTCAACAACAATATTTCATATTCTCCCTGGAGTTGGCACCCGGTGATTTACGCACCACAGGGCAACCTCTCGTCATAAAATTTAGGATGGTGAGAGGTGTACCTTGCTTTCAAAGTTCGGAAAGTCACGCTTCCTCATCTGGCCTCCCTTCTGTGGACAGAAATGCCCTTCTGGGTCTGGAGTCACAGTCTGGGAGGAAGTATTACAACCTCCCTTAAAAGCCCCCCTAAATTTCCCACAGACGCAAAGGACTGGTTCTCTCCGCCCTCTCAGAGTTTCTTTTCCTGACCACTTGTGCAACTTTCCACGGCTCCCATACCAAGAAAGTGGTCCTGAGGTTAGAAAGGGGGAGGAGGGCACACTGCACAGTGATCTCTGGTTACTCTTCTAAAGTGGGTGGCAGAGCCCCAGAGAAGGATTCCCATCTCAGTTCGTGTCACCACAACCCGGGGAGGTAAATGTTATTATCCAGTGGAGTCAAAAGTTTTCTATGCTGGAGAGCCCTCGGGATTATATTCTGGCTGAGCCAGAGGGTACAGGCCAGGGACCGAGTCTTACAGTCGTGTTTGTATAGTTAGCACAAAGTGTTGATGAGGACTGTGTTTTCACTGGGGGCAGCTTGAGGAGAGAGGGCTGAACTCCAGATTACTTTTCCATTTCACAGAGTCGGATTCAATAACTTCAGTCAGAGGGCTGGTAGTAGTAGCAAAGCCAGGATTGAAACTCAGTTCTGTCAGATCCCAGACCCAGTGCCCTTCATGCCATTTTTAAGTCACTAGCCGCAGACTAACCACTCCCGGGAATCATACCCAAAGCCCAAGGCTATACACGCACAAGCCATAGTCTGTGTGAGTCTGGCCACAGAGAGTGCTTTTGCTGGGCTCTCCTCCCTCCTTCCAGAGAGGAGTGAGCAGATGCCTTCACCGGGCAGTTATCCTCACTCTCTTCAGTCCTACGGAAGAGGACCATCCAGGGCTTTGGTCAGCCTGTTCTGGAGGCTTCCCCAGCACCCCCCACAAGTGACCCCGAGTGTGCTCCTTCGGCCGAGAGATACACCCAAAACCGGGGAGTGCGTGCCGGAAGGCTCCAGAGCATCTGGGCTGTCATCCCATGAGGTGGGCACCTCCTCTTGGCAATGTGAAAACATGAGTGTCGTTAGAAACTGTGTTCCTTTAGTCTCAGCTCCTTGGTCACGGCCCTGTGCGGTTAGACACATTTCATGTGCATTTTTACAGGCAGGGGTACCCAAAGATAAGATGATTTCTGGCTCTGTGGTTTTCTTCACCTTTTTCTTTCTTGATTCCAGCCCTTCCGCAGTTTCAATTCCTCTCTCCTACTTTGTTCTCCTTTCTGTTTCTGAAAGGAGAACATTTTACCCCTAATTATTTCAGATTCTTTTCCCTGCTCTGCAGTTTTTGTATCTGAACATCAAAAACATGTTCTAGAGAGACTGGGAAACTCTCCAGAAGTAGGTACAGAGAAAAGACTGTGATACTCATTCTCTATTGGAAGGAAAGCTCGCGTTGGATGGTGACATTTTCCCACCAGTATGGCTTCTGCCTTAAAGCGCTTCTTCACAGGTGGAAGTGTCTTTTTCACAAGAGCAAGCCCTGAAAAAATGTTTAAAATTAATAAATAGAGGCGCCTGGGTGGCTCAGTTGGTTAAGTGTCCGACTTAAGCTCAAGTCATGATCTCGCGGTTTGTGAATTTGAGCCCCATCATCAAGCTCTGTGCTGACGTTTCAGAGCCTGGAGCTTGCTTGGAATTTCTCTCTCTCTCCCTCTCTCCCTCTCCCGCCCCTGCTCATGTGCATGCGCATGTGCTCTCTCTCTCTGTCTCAAATAAACATTAAAAAAATTGTTTAATAAGTAAATAGCTGATCATTATATAAACCAAATTCTCATGCCACAAAATAATAATACAGTACAACCTTGGTTTGCAAGTGTAATTCATTCCAGAAACACACTTGTGATCTAAAGCACTTGTATATCCAAGCAAATTTCAAGAACCATTGTGTCAGTTGTGATCATATGATGCCTTGCATTATGTACAACTCGTATTGCAAGACATTGCTCGTTTATCAAGTTAAAAATTTATCAGAAATGTTTGCTCATCTTGTGGAACACTCGCAGAATAAGTTACTTGCAATCCAAGGTTTTACTGTATTGTGTTGGTTTCCACATGTTCAGCATAACACATGCACAGTCACTTATACATTTACTTAAATGTTTCCCACCGTGCCAGATAGAGACTAGGCATTCGTGACTATTTTTCAAATGGATGGGTGGATGAATGACTCAGTGAAGGGAAGGATGGATGGATGACCACAGGTGAGTAAAGTTCCTCAAAGCAAGGACAAGGACTTGCATGTCTTTGAACTTCGAACACCCCGTATAGCACAAAGGGGGCACCAACTGTTTAGAGTCGTAAAAAAAAAGAAAAGCTTTGCCAAGTTCCTGCACTTTTGACCTTGACGAGGTTCCATTGTTACACATAACCCAGATTGTCACAGTCTTTGCACGAAATAGTTGCTTCGTACCGGCTCATGCTTACTTTTGTTCTCTACCCCAAATGCATTGATCAGAGCTGTTTGCCTCTGACACTGAAAGCAAGGTCCTTTGGTTATTGTTCCAGACTCACCTCTTACTATCTAGTCAAATGACTCCCTGCAACCTACACCCTGTAAACTCTCCCTCCCTGACTGCCTAGTTGTGAGCACTGAGATTCTCTAGCCTTAGTCTTTCTATTCTAGTACGGATTTGAAGAGGCTCAGAATAGGCCACCCAAAAATATGCCACGTTGGCATTAGGATTATTTTTAGCTGATGGCAGTTGAGAAACAGCAGACACAGGAGAACTCTCTGCCCTCTCCCTTCCTGCCTAAATACAGGTCACACATCCCTCTTTGCAAAGGTCTGGTCTCTTCCATAAGAGAGAGAAGGACTCTTCATCACTGAAGACCACTTTTATCACCGGAAACAATGAAGAGTGTGCATGACAAATGTTATTAAACAACCCTTATCAATCACACATTTCCTGGTCACCCTCCCCCAACTTACCACCCCTAGGAGCCCAAACCTTCCCTTTTTCCTTTGTCTCGTCACTGACCCACAACTTACTGCTCCTTGTTAAAATGATATATAGACCAAGTGTTACCACTTCTCTGGGATTTTCACTTCTTTTCCATGAAGCCCCTGTGCACATAGAAATGTTAATAAAATTTGTACACTCTTTCTACTGCTAATATGTCTTTCGTCAGTTTAATTCACAGGTCCCAGTTAAAGACCTAAAAGGATACGGGAAAGGGTTTTTTTTTCCTCCCCTGTGATTCTAGGGTGACTTCCCAAGTAAGAATTTTTGCCCTCGTATTCAGTTCACATTAGAGCTTTCTGCCTTTCACTTCATCATTATTACTCATTTTAAAAATGCTTATCGATCAATGACTTTCTTCCTGGTAATACCCTAGGAGACTGGAGATACAAAGTTTACGAAGACATAGGCTTTGTCTTGAGGAGGGAAGGGCAGGGGTGACATAGGCACATAAATAAATGGGTGGACCAAGGGATCAGGACAAGCATTTCCACCTGGAGATATCAGGGAAGGCTTCATGGAGGTGGTAGTCCTTAGATCAAGCTCTGAAAGGTGAATGGATGTGTCCCAAGTTGGGAGGGCAAACAGGAGGAGGGGAGCCACATAAGGGAAGGTCTGGAGCGTCTACCGTTGGGGAGCTGTGGGTGGCTCAGCCGTCCCTTATGTTTTACACAGATGAGAGACTATGTTACATGGCGAGTGAGGGTGAGACGAGGGCTTGGGTTAGAACTCAGCTCCACCACAGGATACATGACCTTGGGTGGGTTGCTTTACTTCTGGGGCCTTACAGTAAAATGAAGATAATACCAATTTCACAGAGTTGGTGTGAGAATTCAGTGAATCAATGGACTTAGAACTGTGGCTGGCACCAAAGCAGTGTTAGCTGTTACGTGGTTTTTCCTTTTGCCCATTTTTTGGCATTTACGTAAATAGAATCATACTATTTATGTTCTTATGGGGTTTTCCCGTCAACATTGTGTTTTTGGAATGTATCCGTATTGATGTTTGCCCCTGTAGTTCATTAGTTTTCCAGCTGAGCTAATACATCACACGTGTGTGCATTATCTCTCTAAGAGCAAGGACCATGTTTTCTATATTCCTTGGTTTCAAGGTGTTCTTGGTGGCATCTGTGGTTTGTTCTTTGAGACTAGCAGCTGTTTTTAGAGTATCTAAATTGGAGAAGACAAAACTGAGGGGAACTTACCAAGGGCTGTTGAGATTTCATACCGAGCACGGTGACCATTCATTCTCTGCCCCCACTGAGGCTTTGGCAGAACTTACCAAGGGCTGTTGAGATTTCATACCGAGCACGGTGACCATTCATTCTCTACCCCCACTGAGGCTTCTGCCAGAGAAATGGCTCCAAGCTGCCCAGTGAGAGATCTAAGCTGGATAATTATGATTGGGTGTGAATGGTGGGCCACGTACCGTGTCAGCTCCTTTACATGAATTATCCTATTTAATCCTCAGAACAAGCCAAATGAGGAAGTGTATTAGGTTGTTAAGGCCGCCATTACAAAGGACCCCAAATGGGTGCCTTAAATAACCAGAATTTGTTGTCTCACAGTTCTAGAGGCTAGAAGTCTAAGGTCAAGGTGTCCACAGGGCCGGTTCCTTCTGAGGGGGGCGAGGGGAATCTGTCCCATGCTCTTCCATAGCTTCCGGTGGTTTGCTGGCCATCTTTGGTATTCCTTGGCTTTTAAATCCCTGCCTTCGTCTTCACGTGGTGTCCTCTCTGTGTGCCTGTTTCTGTGCAAATCCCCCTTTTTTATAAGGACGATTCATATTGGAATTAAGGCCCCACCCTATTGAAGTATGACCTCCCCTTAACCAATTACATCTGCAATGACCCTAGTTCCAAACAAGGTCACATTCTGAGGTCCTGGGGTTAGGGCTTCAACATATGAATTTCCAGAGGGCCCGGGGGACACAATTAAGCCCATCACCAGAAGATGTTATTTTCCCCATTTATACATGAGCAAATAGGCCTAGAGAGATCATGCTGATGTGGAATGACTGGGGGTCCCTAGTGTGGTAACCCCAAGAGCTAATGGGAGGCTGTGGTGACCCAGATCATCCTCAAAGCTGTTTAGACCAGAGGTAACGGAGTGAGCTCTGGAGCTGGTCACATCTGCCCCTCACCCGCTACGTGCTCTTCAGAAAGTTACTTAAGCTCTCAGAGTCCCACGGCTTCATCTGTAAAATGAACTAACGGCATCCCCCTCACAGGGCTGTGAAGGGTAAAGGGCATGGAGAGATGGGTAAGAAACATAGTAACGTTCAAAACTGATAGCCCGCCCTTCCTCCCAGCTAGTCTGAACCCAGATCTCCTGCAATTGGGCCCATTTTGCCTGTGTGTGGGAAAAAAACAAGTACCCTAAATTCACCCTCCTGATAAGCCGTAAGTGTGTGTTACAGCACCGTTGACTGTAAATGCGTTGTTGTGCAGCAGATCTGGAACTTCTCCATTTTGCGGGACTGAACTCTATACCCATCAAACCTCCTGTTTCCTCCTGCCCCGGGCCTTGGCAACCACCCTTCTTTCCATTTCTATGAATTTGACTACTTGGGGAATCACGCAGTATCTGTCTTTTTGTGATTGGCTTTTTTCACGTAGCATCATGTCCTCGAGGTTCATACAATGTGGTCGCATGTGACAGGACTTCTTTTTTTGTTAGGCTGAGTAATATTCATATATGTGAGATACACGAAGATATGTGATACATATATATGAATATATATACACATGTCACTTCCTCTATTCATTCGTCTGTCAGTGAGCGTTTCGCTCGCTTCCACATCTTGACTATCGTCAATAATGCTGTGGCCGACATGGCAGAGCAAGGATCCGTTCAAGATCCTGTTTTCGATTCTTCTGGGCATATACCCAGAATTGGGATTGATGGGTCATATGGTAGTTCCGTTTTTAATTGTTTGAAGAATCTCCATACTGTGTCCCATAGTGGCTGCAGCATCTTACAATTCAGGTCCGTTTTTTATTAATTTAATTTAGGTTAATTCAGCACAACCCTTGACCAGAAAAGTCATTTGAGTGGGAATCTGGGTAGGGGATGATGGCAGAAGGGCCAGAAAGGAGGGAAATGAAGGAGAGACAGAGAAGGCATCAGCTCCGGCTGTCTGCCCTTTGGGATTTCTTTCTTTTTTTTTTTTATTTTTTTTTATTTTTTTAATGTATGTTTATTTTTGAGAGATGGAGCATGAGCCGGGGAGGGTCAGAGAGAGAGGGAGGGAGACACAGAATCCGAAGCAGGCTCCAGGCTCTGAGCTGTCAGCACAGAGCCCGACCCGGGGCTTGAACCCACAAACCATGAGATCATGACCTGAGCAGAAGGCAGGCAGAGGATTGACTGAGCCCCTCCCCCCCACAAGGCGCCCCTCCCCTCCGTGTCTCTCATGTGGGGAAGGGGCACTCTTGGCACTGGGGCTGGAAGTTCCTCCTCTGGAGCCACCGTCCCACGCGTTGCAGGAAGAGTACCAAGGCACTAAATGCCAGTAAGACCCGCAGTCATCGTGCACCCCCAAACATTCACATAGTTCCAGAACCTCCCCCTCGGGATGGCCCCAGCCCTGGTTGAGGGCGATGGAAGGTTCCAGCAGCCCCCGAGCTGTGTGCTCTCTCTGGGAGCCCCTCAGCAACCAGACGGCGCAGGGGCGTCAGTAGCCCTTCCTCACTGACCCTCCGTGAGCTGGGATGCAATGCAGAGGTACTCGGATGGGGAGCTGGAAGCCACCAGCGGAGGGAGGGAGGGGGGGCAGGGACAAAAGCCGGGAAGGAATGCGCTGGGTTTGGCCGAACCTGCATTTCCCTCCAGTGAGACACCTGATAGTCCCTTGTGTGAGCGCCTTTGGAGCTGAGGACTTGTGCCCAAGCCCCCCTGCGTTGTCCTGAGCTTACCTTTAGCTCATTGTAACGTGAAGATCTCCTTCTGTGGGCGGGGTTTTCTGCCACTTTTTCAGCATGCCAAGTGTGCACCAGCATGTTGACACGTTAGGCTTGTACAACTGAGCCCTAGCACCTAGGTAATCGAATATGCCTAAGTTCCTTAACACACGTGCCGGCTCCCGCCCCAGCCCCCACTGAGGAAGCGTCCCCCCACTCACCCCAGGGGGACTCAGGGTTTTGAGAGCTACCCCTCTCTCTCCTCACTTGTAACAAGGAATAGAAAGTTCTTTGCTTTCAACGTTTCCTCGGGTTGTGTTCGATTTAATGCACCCCAATTGGCAAACCCCTTGAGTTTGGTTACACTTCCTCGTGGCTGGACTCTTCCAGCCCCAATTCACACGCTCTCTGCTGGGAGAAGCTGGTGTCCTTTCAAAGGGGCAGTGAATAGAGGAGGAGACAGGTTCTTAGCTTGCAGCGGGCACCAGCAGTCTCTTCAAAAGCACTCGGTAACTCAGTGAAAAACCAGCACGCATCTACGAGCGTGGCCAAAACCTAGACCACTGTCAATACCAAATGCTGATGAGGATGTGAAACCACAGGACATTCCTTTATCGCTGGTGGGAGGATAAAATGGCAGAGCCCCTTGGGAAGATAGTCTGGAGGCTCCCTGCAAAACTTAACATATTCTTACCCCCCAGCCCAGCAACTGCGTTTCTGGGTCTTTACTCAGCGGAGTTGAAAACTTGTGTCCAGGCAAATGCCTGCACGGGGGTGTTCACAGCAGTTTTATTTGTAATTGCCCAAACCGGAAGCAACAGAAGTGTCCTTCAGTGGGTGAATGGGTGGAGAAACTGTGGCACGTACAGACCGTGGAATATTATTCGGTGTTAAAAAGAAATGACCTATTAGGAAGACATCCAGATGGCCAACCGACACATGAAAAAATGCTCAACATCACTCATCATCAGGGAAATACAAATCAAAAGCACCATAAGAGACCACCTCGCACCTCTCAGAATGGCGAACGTTAACAACTCAGGCAACAACAGATGTTGTTGAGGATGCGGAGAAAGAGGGTCTCTTTTGCATTGTTGGTGGGAATGCAAACTGGTGCAGCCGCTCTGGAAAACAGTCTGGAGGTTCCTCAAAAAACTAAAAACAGAACTACCCTACGACCCAGCAATTGCACTACTAGGCATTTATCCACAGATACAGGTGTGCTGTTTTAAAGGGACACATGCACCCCCGTGTTTATAGCAGCACTAGCAACAATAGCCAAAGTATGGAAAGAGCCCAAATGTCCATCGACGGATGAATGGATAAAGAAGATGTGGTATATATATATACAATGGAGTATTACTCGGCAATCAAAAAGAATGAAATCTTGCCATTTGCAACTAGGTGGATGGAACTAGAGGGTATTATGCTAAGTGAAATTAGTCAAAGAAAGACAAAAGTCATAGGACTTCACTCATATGAGGACTTTAAGAGACAAAACAGATGAACACAAGGGAAGGGAAACAAAAATAATATAAAAACAGGGAGAGGGACAAAACAGACGAGACTCATAAATATGGAGAACAAACTGAGGGCTGCTGGAGGGGTTGTGGGGGGGGGGGATGGGCTAAATGGGTAATGGATCAGTAAGGAATCTATTCCTGAAATCATTGTTGCTCTAGATGCTAACTAATTTGGATGTAAATTTTAAAAAATAAAAAATAAAATTAAAAAAAAGAAATGACCTACCAAGCCATGAAAAGTCATAGAAGAAATTTAAATGCATATTACTAAGTGAAAGACACCAGTCTGAAAAGTCTCTGTTCTGTGTAAGTCCAACTATATGACATTCTGGAAAAGGCAGAGCTTGGGAGACAGTATTTTAAGATTAGTGGTTGCCAGGAGGTAGGTGGGAGGGATGCCTGAACAGGCAGAGCACAGAGGATTTGGGGGACAGCGAAACTACTTTGGATGATACTATAATGGTGGATACATGTCGTTAAACATTTGTCAAAATCCACAGAGTGTACAATACCAAGAGTGAACCCGAAGGTAAACTCCGAACTCTGAGTGATCATGACGTGTCCGTGTAGATGCACCAGTCGTAACAAATGTGCCTCTCTGACGGTGGATGCTGGGGATGACGGTGGGGGGCGGCAGTGGGGGAGGGTGTGGATGTGGGGGGGGCAGGGTGCATATGGGAAAACCGTTACTGCCTCTCGATTTTGCTGTGAAACTAAAGCTGCTCTAAAAAAATAAAGTCTATCAAAAATATATTCTTGGGGTGCCTGGGTGGTTCGGTCAGTTGAGCGACTGACTCTTGGTTTCGGCTCAGGTCACGCTCTCACGGTTCATGGGATCGAGCCCCGGGTTGGGCTGTGCGCTGACAGTGCTGGGCCTGCTTGGGATCCTCTCCCTCCCTCGCTCTCTGCCCCTCCCCCACTCGCGCTCTCTGCCTCTCTCTCAAAATAAATAAACTTCAAAATTTTATTTATTTATTTATTTGTTTTAAAACCCTACTCGGGAAATAAAGTTGCCGGAAGTAAACACCGGGGGCTACCAACTCCTCACCATTATCTCTGTTTGCATTTTCTGGGCTTCTGACCATCTGTGAGGTCTTGCAACATGATGGAGAGCTCTGGCAACCCACCCCCACCCCATGAAATCGCAGTATCACTCAGGTTGGTGTTTGAATAGCCATGGAGAACGTAGCACACTTTGGGGGGTTCCATATGGCGATGCCAGCCCCCGCCCCCACACTCTTGTGAAAGCACACTGGTTACTCCTGCCTCTGGGAGGAGCTGCCCTTTTGAGTCACATTTTCTTCTTTCTTCTTTAGCGATAAAGTCTTCTGAAGACCCAGGCTGGGTAAATAGGGTGAAATGAAAGTCATTCGAACCAAACTAGTTCTCTGTTGCGTGACCACAGGTTGAATTGAGCCGCTAAGAGCCCAGATGTGTGCTGAGCTGGGCTGGAACAGAGTTTCTCAGCCCCAAAGGCAAGAGGTTTGCAAAAAGGAAAAGGCAACTTCTTCGGAGTGAAACCGAGGCTGCGTCCCTGCCGGTGCCTCTTTGGTGCAGCGCAGCGGCTTTTGCTTTCAGATAAATTGTCACTGAAGCAAAACCAAGATAGGAGAAACGTGAACCCCGTCTCTTTCAACACGACCATTGTGTTCAAATTCATAAGTACTAAAGTTGAAAGCTCACCTTCCTCCTTAAGAAAACATGAAAGTTGTCGCTCTGAAGGAATCCATTGCGCTCAGCCTTTAAGTTCTATCTGTGTTCAGACCCAACCGGATCTGCAGCCCCCTTCCAAAAGAAGTTCTTTCTTCTAGGGGGGGTGGGGGGTGGTGGTGAGAATTACCCCACCTGGCATGCAGGCTTGGAAAGTCTCAGGGAGCCTATTCATATGAATGAAGCTGCTTTCGGAGGGCAGATGCGGAAGCTGCCTTCCCTGAGGGCTTCTGCAACCCTCAGAGAGGAAATTGCCCCTGCGCACTGTGGTGGTGGGAACGGTCCTGGCTGCACACCTGCGGTCACCCGCTGACTGCCGCCCTCTCCAAGATGCAGTATCTGGACCCCGAGGAGCTCCCGGGCGAGGAAGAGGATGACATTTTTGGTGAAGGTAAACGTCTTTCTGGCAGGAACCATTCCGGTCTACTTTGCTTCGCTTTGGAACTTTTGCCCAGCTTGGGTACTTTGAAAGCATCCTGGTGGTTGTGGATATCATCTGGTCACCAGTGAATACCAGGCAAAGCAGGAGATGAGGGAGTTGAATGGTTCCTCCAAATGTCTTGTTTTTGGAAGTCATGACTCGATAAAGGTTTAATTTAGGGAAGAAGGTAGTACTAGATTATGTCTCTTGTCCCTCTTCTGTGCTAACACCTTAAGGGACAGCTGTCATGGTGCTTTGCACCCAGCAGAGCTGCTAAGGTAGCAGCTGGACAAGTGGACCAGGGATGGTTGTCCATGGTACCATATTGCTTTGATCTGCACTCGCTGCCTCTCCCCCTTCTCCCTCTCCCCTTGGATCATTTTCTCTTCCTCAGACACATTTGGCACCCCAGGTGTCGATGCCCTCTTCCTCTTCTTCCAGGCTGGGATGCTAGCTTCTAATACCCCTGGTACCATATGGGTCTCCCCTCTTACTTCATGGCTCTTCCACGAGCAGACCTGTGGGGTGGGGGTTTGGCTGTAAGGGTTGTGATTTTCGTTAGCCAATCTAGTGACCTACAGGTGTCTTGTTCAAATGCTACCAATGATATGGGCCACAGGTGAGAGCTTTTCTAGAATTTGAAATAGTCGAAATAAATGGTAATGTGGACTCAGGGACACTCTGAGTGTTTCAGTGTATCTTTATGTTATTTTTCTCTGGCCTCAGAAATATTTAAAATCCTGATGGGAATTGCATCATAACTGAAATCGGGTTTAAGAATACCAGCTCAAGCTTCGTTGGTGCTTGCCAAACTCAGTCCGTTGCTTTACTTTGATGACAGCTATTTAGAGCCACTTGAACTTTGGCCTCAGATATTTACTCCCATCAGGACTTATAAAAAGGCTCACAACTAGGAAAATAAACCTAGACTGGACAATCTGGTCATTTTTCACCCAGCCCCCAAAACGCCCAGGCCACATTTCCTTCCCGGAAAGGGAGGCTTTTGCGGGTAACTGTGGTGCTAATGAGCGCCATCTATAGTCCAATGCGCTGCACTACAGTTTATGTGTGCCCCCCCACCCCCCCCCCCCCACCCCCAGGGAGGGCTGAGATGTCAGTACAGCAGGGCTTGGTGACCTGTAGGAGCTCTCCCACGAAGATGCAGGGTTATTAAGGTGAGTTCTTTAGCCTCAACAAGCATGGTGAAGAGTCAGGTTGGGAGTCAGGATTCAGATTGAAATGCTCATTTGCCATGAACTGCTTTTGTGGTTTATGCAAGTCCTTTAACTTGCTACACCGAACCTCAGTTTCCTCAGTGGTAAAATGGCACAGTACTAGCTACTGGGTTGTAGACCATCTTCAAAATAGGTTCATAATGTTTGCATTGCACTTCACCCGTGATATGCTTTATACTTTCTGGGCTCAATTTCTCACCTAACTTCATCTCCAAAGATGAGAGAAAGAATGCTTCTAACTCCAACGTCCGGTGTTATTTTTATTCAGTACTCCAAGCTATGGCTCATGTTGGCCAGTTTATGCGAGCGTTTGTCTGGCGGGTGACTCATTTAAGCAAGTTCTGTTGGGAGTGACAGTCAACAGGGGGCCCAGCTGTTTAGTTAAACCGCCTGGCTTCTGCCACTTGAATCACTCTGTGACTTTGAGCAGGTTACTTCATCGCTCTGTGCCTCAGTTTACTCACTGATAAAATGGAATACAGGGGCACCTGAGTGGCTCAGTCAGTTAAGCGTCCGACTTCAGCTCAGGTCATGATCTCAACGGTTCATGGGTTTGAGCTCCACGTCAGGCTCTGTGCTGACAGCTCGGAGCCTGGAGCCTGCTTCGAATTCTGTGTTTCCCTCTCTCTCTGCCTCTCCCCCGCTCATACTCTGTCTGTCTCTGTCTCTCTCTCTCAAAAAATAAACATAAAAAAATTTTTTAGTGGAGTACTAACCTCACAGCCAGTTACAGGGAAGTGCTTGGAATAGCGCCCACAACATAGTAAGTACTCAGTAAATACTCGTTCCTACTATGTAGTCACAAAAATGGGTTTATAGAGAGACTACAAGGTGATGTAGAACAGTTTTTGTACACGTTGGGTCAGCCTAAGACTTATTTATAGAACTCAGTTTATACAAAGTAGGGAGAGAGCCCAGATGTCCATCAACTGATGGACAGATAAAGAAGATGTGGTAGCCATCTATAGTGGAATACTACTTGGCCATCAAAAAGGACGAAATCCTGCCATTTGCAACAATGTGGGTGGAACTAGAATGTATTACGCTAAGCAAAATACGTCAGTCAGAGAAAGACAAATATCATATGATTTCACTCACATGTGGAATTTAAGAAACAAAACAGATGAACATAGGGAAAGGGAAGGAAAAGTAAGATAAAAACAGGGAGACAAACCATAAGAGACTCTTACATACAGAGAACAAACTGAGGGTTTCTGGTGGGAGGTGGGGGGATGGGCTAGAAGGGTGACGGGTATTGAGTAGGGCACTTGTTGGGATGAGCACTGGGTGCTGTATGGAAGTGATGGCTCACTAAATTCTCCTCCTGAGATCAGTATTACAGTACGTGTTAACTAACTTGGATTTAAATTTAAAAAAAGAACTTCAAGGGCGCCTGGGTGGCGCAGTCGGTTAAGCGTCCGACTTCAGCCAGGTCACGATCTCGCTCGCGGTCCGTGAGTTCGAGCCCCACGTCAGGCTCTGGGCTGATGGCTCAGAGCCTGGAGCCTGTTTCCGATTCTGTGTCTCCCTCTCTCTCTGCCCCTCCCCCGTTCATGCTCTGTCTCTCTCTGTCCCCAAAAAAATAAACGTTGAAAAAAAAATTTAAAAAAATAAAAAAAGAACTTCAGCCTATAAGCAACTTTTCAGAGGTTATGATATGGTGAAAACACATCAGGCAGGTTGCTAGGAGCTCACCTGGAGTTCTGCCCCTGCCGTCACAAGCGTGTGGGGTCCTGGACATCATTTCATCTCTTTGAGTCTTACCTTTCATCTAAAACAAGAGGGCCGATGACACATCCTGTAAGATTTCGGTTTTAAAAATTCCAGCATTCTATCGCTCAATCTTCTCTGCACAGCGGCATACATCTACCTAGAAGAATTCATGTTTGCTCTGTTTCACCCAAGCTTTTGGCTCATTTAGCCTGCCTACGAAAGCAGAAAGCTTTCGGTACAATGAGTTTTCTCTAACATAACGGAAGGAAAATGCCCAGGAGCTCGTTACTAAGGCAACCATATTTCCTTGCAATGGACACATGTTTAAAGAACCCTTTCCCCCTAAAGGGACACAAATTTAGAATTTAGGTCCACTTGCTTAAAAGTATATATAAATCCATTTAGATTTATGGACCTGGGCAAAAAAAAAAAAATGAGTCATGCTCACAATATTTTTTTAACTGCCTTTCTGAAATCCTGTTTGCTTCAGCTATTGTTTTCTGCGGTTAAAGAAGATGTTAAGGCTCACAGAAGTGAGAAGCATTGGTGTATAATTCTGTTCTGTTCTAGGGGAGAGTTGCAAATGGTTAGAGAGAGAAGCAGTAATCTACCTACCCTCCAGAAACCCCAATATTTCTATATCTACTCCTCTCTCTCTCTCTCTCTCTCTCTCTCTCTCTCACACACACACACACACACACACACACACACACACAATGCCTCAGGTTGGTTTTCCGAATAACCCCAACACCATCCTGCCTTTTAGAAAATGGTTACTACCAGGTAGACTTTGTTCTTTCTTGGGGGGAAATGATTGATTTGATTACCAAGGTATTGAAAAATCAGTCAGTGGAATCAGATGCTCTTTTCCCGTCATTATTTCAAACTTATCAAATTAAAGGGCTTCATCTGTGTTGTCACTGTGCCTTCTTGACAATTAGGCTGGTGTATGTTAGTAGAACCTAGCTGGATAGATAATAATAGTCATGATAACTCTAGCAATTATGGTGGTGATAATAGTGGTAACAGAAAAAAGAAAAAAGCCTCGTGCACAATGGAGGCCCTTGGCCAGCTTTCAGGAACAGCACGGAATTCGCGTGTGGGAGGAAACAGTTCCCCAGGTGGTGGTCAGTGGCTGGTTCAGCAGCCGAAATTATTCCTTGGCCCAAGTTAAAGCTGTAGCTGCCACTTTCCTCAGAACCACAAGTCACTGCCCTGTTTTCAGCCCTGCTCAATAATCTGCCGTCAAGTGCAATGGATAGAATAACAACACACCACGGGGTCTCAGTTACGCGTGCAAAATATTTCTCGGGCTCCTTTTTCCCGGGACACTCACATGCCTCATAAGATCTTGCTTCTAGAAAGACCGCAGGGAACGGCAAAGCTTTTGCCAGACCTTCAAATGTTCTTCGGAGCTGGAACAAGGCAGCATAGCATGAGAAAATTTCCCATCCTGGATCGCTGTGTCTAAGAAAGCTCTCAACCTTCCCAAAGGAGGGGACCCCTCCCAGATGCAGATGAGCTGACAGAAGAGAGAGCGCTCATTTTTTTTAAATTTCTTCTAGAGAGCATGAGCAGGGGAGGGGCAGGGAGGGGCAGAGAGAGAGGAGGACAGAGGATCCGAAGCAGTCTGTGCGTGGTCAGCACAGAGCCCGATGCGGGGCTCGAACTCATGAACCCGGAGATCACGACCTGAGCCAAAGTCAGTCACTCGACTGACTGAGTCACCCAGGTGCCCCTAGCTGTCTGTTGCTCTTAAGCAGATATTTAAGAAGCAATACCACTCACTTTGAACCAAACCTCTCTCATTTCCCCAAGCCAAGTCAATTAGCACATTTTCCCTTTCAAAAGGCATTGCAGCTTTAGAGAGAGCAAGAAAACAAAAGATTTATCGAAGAAAAAGAAAACAAGAACCGTAAGTAGAGCGGATGCTGACTCTCTGTCTTTACTGCTTACGAAGCCAAGGTAGATACTTTTTAATAGGTCGACAACAACGCAGTCTATTCTAATCTGGCATATTTGGATGTTGTTTACTGAATCACATGTGCTCTTTCTAAGATTAAGAGAAAGAAGAAAGGAAGAAGGGATTCAATTCCCAATATGTACAAAAGCAATAAACCCTAAAAGTTCAGTCTGGTGAAGTCATGCCCTCTGTGGAAAAAGTCTTAAGAGATGGAACATAAAAATACGAACATAAAGATAGAACGTAAAGATATGCGTCTCGGCCGGGAGGAGGCGGAGCTTTTTGTCTGGTTATGCCACATTTTACGTTGTATAAATATAATTGCTAATCAGCTATGTTGGACCTTCCTCCGAGAGTCCGTACCTGGGGTTCTCACGTGGGATTAGAAAGCGGCCAGGAAGAGGTTGCCCTAGTCTCCAGAGTCGAAAACAGCCGGTCACTCTTGGCTGTCGTGATTTGCCAAGTCGGCTTGGGTCAGGTCCCCCTCCTCACGGTCCTGGATAAATGCTTCACTTGGGAAGTCGTTTTTCCTACGTTGTCACCACCGGCTATGGAGCCGACACAGACCTCCCCATGGTAACTCATGCCTCTGTGACCTATGTCTTGGATTATTGCAAAACATTCCCTTCCCATAGATGTCTAGGAAGCTTTCTTTGGTGCCAAATGGATGGTGTCATTTCAGGGACAAACGAAAATAGCACCTCGCACGAAAGCTATGCAGGCTGTTTTAACCACATGTCCACCCCCCCCCCCCACTCTTGATTTATGGTCTCAAGTGACCTCACAGTGACCTATTTAGATCAGGCCAAAGCCAAAGGGGCCCAATGGCACAAATAAAGCATTTTAAATGCTTATCTAATATCTTTATGAGGCAGCCAGCCAAGTCTTTTTAGGAATGGTATAAGATATGCTCACGTATATCTTTTATAGGACATGAGAGCGAAACGTTATGAGCATACCCGTTGTCTGTGTAGCCAAAAAAAAAAAATGCTTTGAAGCAAAGAAATGTGTAGTTATTATGGCCAAAACAGTGAAATAAATTGGTAGTATTGCCCTCCCTCCTTGATAGAAGTCACTTGACTTACTCAAGTCAACATGTTCACTAGAGATGTGGTTTCTCCAGTTGACGATTCCTCGCATGTTTTATTGTGCTCAGCGAGTGTCCTCTCATTCAACTTCTCATTTATTTTTGGACGGCTACATGTTGCCTATTGATTGTTTGCCAGGCAGCTGTGATGTTGAACAAAGGCGTTTATGATTCAGTGGATTTCAGAAGAGGTTTTACAGATTTCAGAAGAGGTATTCGCTGAGTCAAATTGCAATGACTATCTCAGCTACCAGGACAGAGAAGAGTTAGAGAGGAAGGGGGAAAAAAAAATAGTGACCGGTCTCAGCAAGCAAGGAAAATGGAGAAAAGAAAATGAAACCAAACGCGCAGGTGCCGGTGGGATGTTGGCCTATTCAGTACGTTCCAGGCTGTACTGGGGGCTGGTTTCTGGGGAGGCTGAAACGTGGCTGTACCTGGCTGAGTGTGAGGGTGATGATTCGACAGCATGTGTCCAACCTGGAGTGAAGGAGGCATCTGATGAGAATCTGAAGTGTTCGATCCTTGTTGGCAGATACACCAGGTATTTTAAGCTGAAAAAACCCCTTTGTGCTGTGTAGACACAACATTTCTCATCAAGCATCTAGAACTTCCCTTCCAGGAAAAAGAACAATCTACTTGATCAAGTTTAGATATTTTTAAGAGAAAGATTTTGACCCATGCCGGGACAGCAAAGGGCGGGAATAAAGGCCAGTTTTACTATGGAGGGCAAATTAATAACTTCTGTCAGTATCTCTCACACGTGGACTTTCCACATCTTACACTTTCTCATGCTTTACCTCGCTGAGCAAACGCTTCAGGCAGAAGACACTTAAAGGTCAGTGATGGACTCAAAGTAAGAATCACGGGCCTTGAAATATAAAAGTGAGAAAAATGTAAACTTTCGGAGGCACGAGATGCCTGTTTTCCCAATTGAGGGAGGGGGAAAAAAAAAGAACCCTGTCAACTTTGTAAAGATTTTCAGTAATAGATAACCTAGCAGACAGAGAAGACATCTTGAGGGTGTTTTATCTTCTGCTGTATTAGGAATTGTAACCCTAGGAAATGAACATTTCTAAATAGAAGAACGAACAAGATCCATCTTCTCGAAAGTGATGAGATTATGGTGCCATCTTCTCATTGCAGTGTTTTCCTTCTTAGTCTTTGTATCATTGGGGTTAAAAGTTTAAATATGTATACTTTACAACTCAAACAGCAACAGGGGAAAACCAGCCGGGCCCTTCTCCCTCTTGACTTCATTCTAAACCATCCATTCAGTATTAAGATGTAATGAGCTAAGAAACAGGAAGAAAGTAACTTGACTTTTAGATCACAGTTTGAGTCAGCTGGCTGAGCAGTTGAATTCAGTTTTTTTCTCTATAAATTGGCATTCAGGAAACTCTGAGAAAGAGAAAATATGAAAATATTTTCCGTGGTGGGATTTTTCTTCCTATCTGTAACAGCACAATGAACTGATAGATGGTATTTGAAGAAAAGTATGTCCGAGAATCAAATATGCAGACGTGATTTGTGGAAGGCACTTTTAACCACTTTCAGATAAATTATATGACTGAAATATTAGGAAAAACACACCTTCTCCTTCAGCTTCTGGTGGATATAGTGAGGGGTACCAAGGATGTCTTTGGAGTGTGACATGTTCAGCTCCCTTTTAATCTCCATTGGTATCCCTAAAAACTGAAACTTAAGTTCAAATTCTAAGTCTTAAAAAGCACGATGAAAAATCTTTTTCAGAAAACATGGCTATTTTGAAGGATCTAAACTCCGTGTGTAAAACTGTATGCTTGCCCTGCAAACAGCTTCTAGCAGGGGGCCAAACCCCTTTTCTGGCCATATTGCTATATTAAGTACTTTGCTTAGAATTTGAAGCCACCATTATTTTTAAATCTTTGGTTGTTACTATTCAGACTTCAAAACTGAAGGCAGGTAACATAGTAGAAAGAGCAAAATTTTTGGACTCAAGAGACCTATTTCAATTTACTAGTAGTTTGACTTTAGGAAAGTTACCTATCCATTCGGAGGCTTCATTTACCTTCTTCCACACAGGGATGATGATGATAATGGTGATAAGGATGATGTTGGGGTGATGATGGTGATGGTGATGGTGATAGTGATGGTCATGGTGATGATGATGGTCATCATGATGGTGATGATGATGGTGGTGGTGATGACCGTGGCAGCCACGGTGGTGGTCTTGGTGATGATGATGATGGTAATGGTCACCTCCAGGGAAAATTGCTGTCAAGTTAAAGGAGATAATATACGAGGTAATGGAAACCATTAAGGGCTTACTATGTAAATGTCAGTTATTATCGAACTGATGCCCCAGCTTCCCAGGTCTGTGCAAGTCCCTTCTTCTCCTACTGCCTGTGATCGACAAAGACACAAGCTGATGAGAGCAGAGTTATTTAGACAGTGCATTTCAAATGCTTTCCTGGGAATACAAAGGTGCATCTGGCTCATGAAGTAACAAGCCTGGCTGCTTTCTGATCTCCACCATGTAACCAAGGCAGAACTCAGAATAACCCCATCATTTGGCACAGAATAAGTATGTGACTTCCTACCCATTTTGTTTATTGTTAGCCAGTCTGGTCTCCCTCTGAAAATTCTTTAAGTATTAAAGAGTAATATACGCTACGGCAGTTTTCTTGTGGAGAGAGTCCCCTTGCCTTGGCCAGGGATTCTGGACATCAGAAATCATGTCTCTACCAGTATTTATAATAATATACAGTCTCTATTTCCCGGATAAATATTTACTTGCAGTAAATATAGCACACTGTCTCCCCCATCTCAGTAATCTTAGAAAGGCTAGGCTTTCTTTATTTGTTAAAACATTTCTAATTTAAGGATAACATCCATTGGAATTTGAATTACATACATGTTACAATATTTCAGGATAGCAGTTAAATGAAGCTTCTACAACATCCCTTCTAGTGGCGTTTTGTTTGGTTCTTATTTCCATTGCTTTTTAAAATAGTTTCTTTCTTTCTTTTTTTTTTTTGAGAGAGAGAGAGAGAGTGTGTGTGTATGTGTGTGTGTATACACCCAAGAAGGGGAGGGACAGAGAGAGAGAATCCTAAGCAGGCTCCATGCTGTTAGCACAGAGCCCGATGTGGGGCTCAAAACTATAAAACTAAGAGATCGTGACCCGAGCTGAAACCAAGCGTCAGACATTTAACTGACTGAGCCACCTAGGCGCCCCTAAAATATTTTCAATGATAAAATCTCCTGGAAGAAACTGTGGTGATCTCTTTGTGTATATTTTTTTTATAAATATGTGAATGTGCACACACATGCACAGGAGAACAAATGTTAGCTCGGTTGCTCAATAATCATTCTACATGGGTTAGAGAACAATTAATACGATCAACCTGCTGTGAACTCATCAACAAATATTGATTGAGCACCACTCACTGAAAGTTATGACCAGTGCACATAACTGATCCTTGAGGGCAGAAGCTGTACCCGCTGTGGCAGGGTAGACTAGTGATGGGTCAACTCAAATCCTCCCCACTCCTGGAGAGACAGATGATGGTGGGTCAAGAGCATCGTCATCTGCATGAGAAAAGCAACACATTCTGTTATTTACAACATAGGCTACAGCGAAGAGGAGAGGACAAAGCCCCATGCATCTTCCTAACACTCATGATACTTCGGAAAGACAGGTGCTTACGCCTTTACAACCTACTAGGCAACGCTGAGAACCGCACGCAGTGAGTCAGTGGCCCTCCACCCCATCTTGACCTACTCAGAAGTCAAGTCAACCAAACTACAGCCTGCAGGCTACTCCCAGCCTGCTGCCTGTTTCTGCGCACAGCCTCCAAGAAAAGAATGGTTTTTACAGAAGAACATTTGCAATTGAGTTGATGATGGGGAACACTAAACACTGAACTCCAATTAGGTGAAATGTTATCCCAAAGAAGAAGAATTCCATTCTTCTCCTAAGCAGACCAGTATGGCGAAACAAAAAAAAATACTCAATTATTACATTTTAAATTTTGTCGATAAAAATATGTGATAATTTTGTTTTCTCTCATTATGTGGTGGAGGTATCTACATAATTTCCTTGTTTTTACCTCTTGACTCACAAAGCCTAAAATATTTGCTGTATGGCTCTTCATAGAAAAAGCCAATGTTACCAAAATTCCAAACCATGTTGCCTCTTGAGGTCATTGATTTCTTAACTGTGTCTCCCACCAGCTCTTCCCCTTTTCCCATGTGCTGGGAAGGTCTTAGCATTTTTCAACCCCCATTTAAGAGGAGCTCTATTCCCCTTTTATTGTTTTAAATATTCTTCTTAAGAGAATATATGTCAGCATACAACACTGCTCTGTAACACCAACTGGAAGGATGATGAAAAAATCTGTGGTCCAAGGCAAAGTCACAGACAGGGTGCCCTGGTTGGGGAGGCCAGAGAAGGCAATACCACTCAAGCAGGAGACACAGTGGGACTAGGGACATGTTCTCCCAGCCCATTGTTGAATGAGGTGAAAGAAAGTAGCACACAGGGGGTGTCCAGGGTCCTTTCCACTTATTTTTTTTAATGTTTATTTACTTTTGAGAGAGGGACAGAGTGCGAGTGGGGGAGGGGCAGAGAGAGGGAGACACAAAATCTGAAGCAGGCTCTGGGCTCCGAGCCGTCAGCACAGAGCCCTACACGGGGCTCAAACTCACCAACCGTGAGATCGTGACCTGACCAAAAGTCAGACGCTTAACGGACTGAGCCACCCAGGCGCCCTGGGTCCTTTCCACCTATATACCTCTGCATCACTTCAAGGGACTTTTCTCCCCATTTGACTCTTTGGGTTCACATGTGTCCAAGGTCTGGAACCCTTGGGAACTCCTGGTAAGGAACGACTGTTGTGTGAGCATGACTCCAGTCCTATTCTCAGCTCTTCCCCCCACATCACCCCAGGTCTCCCAGTTCATCATGGGCGGAATCACTCGAAGAAACCACGAGTGGAAATACATTACCTTGGCATGAGAAGATTGCACAGGATTAGCAGAGCTTTGATCATTCCAAAACAGTGCTGGCTCTTGTCCATGGCCTTTTGTCTGTAATGCAGACCAGTGTGTGTCCACTTAGGCTGCATGTTAATTAGAGGACAAGGAAGCCTTTTCAAAACGGGCATGAAGGAGTGAGGGAAAAGCACCACCCCACACACTTATGCACATTTAGTGGGACCACTCGGCTCCTGGTTGCTAAGCATGAGAGGCAGCAGGAATATTTAGCTCTACTGGGCAGCGTTGAGTAGTTCTAACTTGCTGGAAGGGAAAATATCTTGTTGTTAAAAGCAGTCAAGGAGCCATTGTCCGCTGTTGGTGAGAATGTAAAATGGTGCAGCCACTATGGAACACAGTATGGCAGCTCCTCAAAAAAATGACAATTATCAGATGATCCAGAAATTCCACTTCTGGTACACCTCCAAAAGAGTTGACAGCAGGGTCTTGAAGAGATATTTGCACACTCAAGTTCATAGCAGCATTATTCACGATAGTCAAAAGGTGCAAGCCACCCAAATGTCCATTGACGGCTGAATGGGCAAACAAAATGTGGTCTATATGCACTGGAATATTATTCAGTCATAAAAAAGGAGGAGACTCCGAAATAGGCTGTAACATAGATGACCCTGAGGTCATTAGCTAGGTGAAAGAAGCCAGTTACAAAAATAAAATAACACCCCACCAAATACTGTGTGAGTCCACTTATATGATCTAAAATAGTCAAATTTCTGGAAACAGAAAATGCAAGGGTGGTAGCCAAGGGCAGGGAAGGGGGGATCGGGGGTTGTTTAAGGGTAGAGTTTCAGTTTTGCAGGATGAAGAGAGCTCTGGAGAAGGGTGGCAGAAAGCGCGAACGTATTCCATATTACTGAGCTGTACCCTTCATTACTAAGATGGTTAGTCGTCTGTCTATTTTACCACATGTATATATCTCCACGTTGTTTTAAAAAAGAGTTAGGAATAGCTACACTAAAACAAACAAACAAGACAGCGAAGTACCAGGTGGTTCCTGAAAGTCTGCAGAACAGTTGCCTTTTCTTGAATCGCATAAATTTAACGTAGGGACAGAAGTTCCATGAGAGACAGAAGTGGTTCCGGGGAGCGGATTCTGACCACGGCTGGGCATACCTGATACAATCCTAGAAAGACTGTGCTCTTCGAAACAAATGTGTAAGAGTCGGGTATGGGAATTCTTTCCACCAATTTCTGCCTGGTTGGGAATCAGTTTTTAGAATCTCTGCGTAAATATATTTTGAGATGAGCACTTCCTGAGGAAGCTCTTGAAAGGAGTCGCAATCATCAGAAGAGGCAGCCCCCCTTAGGAGGTTATGAACTATGGAGGCATATAAGATTTACTTTTTTGGCTGTTTAGAGAAAATGTATTGAATGTCTACCATGTGCTAGGTTCAGTTCTCGTCGGCTCCCGGGCCAGCAGTGAAATATAACAAAGCTCAGCCCTCATGAAGTTGTATTGTAGTGAAAGGCGGCCAGACGCTAGACAAGCAAGTAAAGATAGGATGTGTCAGAGGAGAGAAGCGTTATGAAGAAAAATTGAGTGCCGGCTGAGAAGGATAGAACATGGTGGTCAGGGAGGCCTTTGCTGACAAAGACCCAGAGGCTTGATGAACTGTAGGTCTGTCCCGCACTTCTGGGGCAGAGTGTTCTAGGAGGAGCCGGGGGCGGCGTGGCTGCAGCACAACGTGCACGAGCAGAGAGCAGCGGAAGATGAGATCCAGGGGGGGGGGGGGGGGGCGCGTTCCGGCCCTTGTAAAGTCCTCCAGGCCCTTGTAAGGGTCTGAGGTTTTGCTCTGTGGGGATGGAAGGCTTTAGAGGGTGTTGAGCAAAGTGCCATAATCTGATTTGCATTTCAAAAGGATCATTCTGACTGTTGTCTTGAAAATAAAGGTGGGGGCTTGGAGGGCAAAGGCAGGGAGGCCACTTGGGAGACTTGAGATATTCCAGAAGAGCGCTGACGGGGCCCTTCCCAGGCCTGACACTAACTAATTCTGGAGGTGAGGGGCGGTGGGGAGTTGCCGAGGATAACTCCAAGGCTTTGGCCCAAGCATCTGGAAGGATCACGGGGCTCTTGACTCAGAGGAGGAAGGCTGCTGGAGGAGGGGGCTTGGAGGTGCAGAAGAGCAGGCCATGGCCGGGGATCGGGAGCCCAGTTCGGGACAGGGACATTCATGGTATGTAGATAGTGGCTGACTTGACGAAGTCCCACTCCAAGGCCCCAGGATAGTGGGCACTCAGGAAACCTCTGTGGCACCGTTGACAATAGAGCAGCATCTGCATAACTGAAAGTTACTCACAGACACATCTCTAGCTTAAGAGGATCCTATACAGGCTGTTCCATAAAACCAGGAGTTCAAGAATGCAATACGAGGTGTTTACAAACACGAAAGGGAGATTAAAAGGCAGATCAGAGGGGAAGGGCTGGGTGATCAGGGCAGACTCCCTGCAGGTGCATATTTGAAGGCGAGAGCTTGATGCCCTTGCGAAGCTGACAGTCGTGGAGGCGCGTCCAAACGTGGCCCCTGACATTGGGTGCTACGCTTACCAAGTGAAACGCTTGCATTTCTCTCCGTCTTGCTCCGAGGCTACACATGCATAGAATCTCTGCCGGAGGAGACCTGAAGAGATTTCCAGTCTATCTTCCTAACAGAAGGCAGACGAGGGGTCAATCCCACTGCTAAACTCCTCTCTTCTTTCCCTTCCCCAAGGAGATTTATCAGCTTTTCTCAGTTACACATCCATTTCTCAGTCAAGAGCCAGCAACCAGCGCAATCGCTTTCATTTGAAGTCAAATCCCCCAAGCTACATGTTCAACCGCTTCTCTTTGTTCTAATCCTGGGGGGAAATGTTCTTCCTCCTGTAAGATAATCTGTGGTATCCTCAAAAACCATTAAAGGAACGCATCAACACATGAGCAACTCTCCAAACACTCAAATAGCTGGTCAAATATTTGGACTCCAGCAGGCACTTGAGCAGAATGACACATCTATGCCAACAAGAGGGCAAGTGTATTCTGAGCAGCGAAGAGGCCCAAATGTCTGTGAATTCGGGCCTGAAACGCAGGGGCACGCAGCCACAGCTGTTGACCTTGAATTCTCACCCGGGGCTGAGAGGCACTCCTCAGACAGGTCTGTGCACGTACATCATGCTTCTAAAACCTGCTGGTGCCCAGCGGTTACGTCCTCCTTCTGACTTGGCCACCGTCTTGGGCGCAAAGAACAAACACGAGCACGTGTTCACATTGCTTTTCCCCAAGGAGCCCCTTGAGGCTCACGGAGAAAGCGTCAGCGCAGGAAGAGGCTGAACAAAGCCTTCCACCCCCACCCCGCACCCCGGGCACCCCAGCCTGCCTGCAGATAGCTGTTTCAGCCTCTTCACGCTGCCGCTAATGAACGTCACCAGGATTCGATGAAAGATATGTAAGGGGGGGGGGGTTGCTTGGAGAAGCCACTTTCTCTGGAGACTTGCTTAAACCTAAGCGCTCGGATTTGCTGCCATCGCTGCGAAATCTTCGCCTCCAGCAGCCTGAGTGTGAATGACCTATTTTGAACGTGGCAGCCAATTACACTTTGGTGGCGTGAATAATTTATTCGGTTCAAGAGCACTGTCAACGGAGGGACATTGCAGCAGCCTTGCTGCCTGGCTAATTATGGAGGGGGACAACGCTCTGTCCTGGCGTCACAGCCCCCATCCACAGCTGCTGGAGCCGTGGATTGAGTTTGAGCAAAGAAGGGAAGTGGGGACACAGGGCCAGGCTGGGTTCCTGCTGCCAAAGAAGGTTCTATGGGTTGAGCCAGCTGTGCCTGGGGAGTCGGATTTCCAGTCTCACCTCTGCAAGATGAAACCGGGTGGGGGGTGGGGGATGATCCTGATTTTGGGTAAAATGTGCGTTGGGGTGGGGGGCGTAGGCTGTGAAACGGTGACGTAGGAAGGACAGAGGCGTGGACCCGGAAGCTAGCAAGGGTGGCGAATGGTTTCCAGGCCTGGAGGAAGGAACACAGGCCTTCCTGCCCGGCAGCTGGGAGCCCACGAGCGGGGTCTAGAGCACCTGCCTGGTCCTCGGGGTTTTCTCCTGCGTCCCCCGCTGTCCCACACGCTGCAGCTCGCTCTACCAGTGCTCCAGTAGTGGTGACCGCTCGCTTCAGCTCACAGGGACCTGGTTCAGACCGAACTGGACTCCCAATTAATGTCCGTGACGATGGTGAGGCTTTGCAGAGCATTCGATAACGTGGCTTCCCGGCCTGTGCTGCCTCCTGAAGTCCCCTCCTGTCGTTAACAGTCTCACTCTTCGAATCAGGGAGGGACTGACGTCTGGGAAGGTGTTTTGCATAACTGGGGCGGTGAGAACGAAAGGGATTGAACAGGGTCTTGTGCAACAGTGGCTCTGGCCTAACATGGAAAGGGACATGAAAACAACTAAACGAGTGATCTGCAGAAGGAAGAATTTGAGGGGTGCCTGGGTGGGTCAGTTGGTTAAGCGGCTGACTCCTGTTTTGGGCTTAGGTCATCATCTCATGGTTTGTGGGTTCCAGCCCCGTCTCTGTCAATGCAGAGTCTGTTTGGGATTCTCTCTCTCCCTCTCTCTCTCTGCTCCTCCCCGCTCGCTCGCTCTCTCTCTCTCTCTCTCTCTCTCTCTGCCTCAAAATAAATAATATTTTAAAAAAGAAGAATTTTTAAACATGAATACAAGCAGATTTTACATTTTTTTCAATCATCAATAGGCAACTATTTACAATAGGTAAATAAATAAATCACCTTGGAGAACCTTAAGGACAAACCTCTTCTTTTATGGCTCCCCTGCTAATGAGGAAAATGGGGCAGATTTACTATAAAGTGAGTCCATTTAGAACCCTCAAGAAAGCTCCCATATCAAATGCCTAGCATTATGTCTACACATATGTACTGATGGTTTCCAATCACTTCTGCAGCCATTTTAAAATTATTTTATACTTTAACATCTTTGTGCAATAACATTTAGTGAATTAAATGTATACTGTTTACCTTCAGTGTTAAAGTATTTGTGGCTCTAGGAATTTGCAAAGTTAACATTCTGCCAAAATGTTGGTCAGGGTAGATCAGAGCTTCTCAATATGCGGTCTGAGGACCCCTAATGTTTCCCAACACTCTTTCATAAGCTCCCTAAGGTCCTCCGTAATTTTTTTTTTAAGTAGGCTCCACACCCAACGTGGGGCTTGAACTCATGTCCCTGAGAGATCAAGAGTCAGATGCTTTACCTACTGAGCCAGCCAGGCACCACTCTCAATAATTTTGTTAAACGTAAAGGGATTTGGCCTAGATTATGTTATGTGCACACACACACACTGTGTGTGTGTGTGTGTGTACATACATATACATATATGTATATAGCTCACATATACATACATATTATGTAAAGTATAAAATGACTAGTCTAGATTATGTTATTGTGCAATAGGTCCTGAGACCAAAAAATTGGTAACCGCTGGTCCAAATGGTATTATAACGGGGACGTCTGGGTGGCTGTCAGTTAAGCGTCTGACTTTGGCTCCGTTCATGATCTCATGTTCATGGGTTCGAGCCCCACATCCTGCTGTGTGCTGACAGCCTGGAGCCTGCTTCAGTTCTCTGGCTCTCTCTCCACCCCTCCCCCACTCATGCTCTGTCTCTGTGTCCCTCTCAAAAGTGAAATAAATATTTTTAAAAATTTTTTAATCCAAATGATATTACAGCAGAGAATTACGTCCCGCTGTAACATAATGTCTGAGCATCTAATCTCAAATTTCTGGATAGAAGGGGATTGTTGGCTACATTTAGGGCACATTTTGTTTCTTGCCGGGAAACATTCTGCTCACTACCTCCTACCCACATCGCCTTCCAGGTCACCTGGTGTGGAAGCTAGAGGCAGGGGTGGAGGTGGGTGGAGGGTCGCGATCAGATGCCCAAGTGCATAGGCCTGATTTCAGCACCCGTGAGACATTCATTCCTGGGACGCACTCAAACGCTAAGGACGTTGGCCAAACACGTTTCCCATTGTGCAAGCAGATACGTGTGACAATGGTGAGGAAACCACAGCCTGAGACGTCTGCTCCCTTGAGAACCTTATCATCAGTACCAGACACAGGCAAAGGAAAATGGGGTCTTGCTCTCCGCAGTTCAGAAAGCAGTCAGCAGGACCCGGCTGTCATCTGTCGAGCTGAAGCGTGCTTCTGTAGGTATAGTTCTGGCATCAATCAGTGCGGGCATATTATGCTCTTTTCCGGGGGAAACGGTGACGAAAGCCAGCAGGGCTCATGCTATGCTGTCATTCCGCGGTCGGTGTTTACTGACTGTCCTCTACACCCGTTAATACAAAGCTTCCACTACTGAAAGCAGCATGGTTCCCGACATCAAGGGACATAGGCACTAATGAGGAGAAGCGGACCAAAGATCTGTAACGGAAAGAAATTATGTGACTGGGTCTGTGCTCACGGGCCACCGTACTTCCAGGAGAATGCGGGGACAGCATGGCAGGCCAGGGAAGGCTCCATGAAGGAGGCGGTGTGTGAACGGAGCTTCATAGGGGAGGCAGGATTTCTAGAGACAAACATCAAAGGTCAGAGAAAAAGCGATGGGTGATTCTCAGCAGAGAATTTCCAGGCAGTGGGAAATTCGAGCAAAAACTGTGGCAGCAGAAAATGTCAAATGTCAGAGCCGAAAGGACACTTGGCAAACCCTTCATTCGACAGGTGAGGACACTGAGATTTCAAAGGTCAAGATCTGCCCTGAGCTTTCTATTGGCAGAACCAAAATAGAACCTAAGCGTCACCAAGTCCGAGACTCTCTACAGGGCTGTTCCTCGGACACAGAGCATAGCTGGAAGAGCGAAACTCAGGGCCAGCAGTGCCCTAAGGGTGGTGGGGTGTATTGAAGAAGCTTCTAGAACCACACTATAGTGCCAAGTGCACTGGGCACCTGCTTGGGTCTTATCCAGAACAGTGCCTTCTGAGACAACGGCACCGGAGTTGTCTGTGTGCCTGTTAAAATGACTAAATTGGAGGGGCTCCTGGGTGGTTCAGTTGGTTAAATATCTGACTTTGGCTCAGGTCATGCATGATCTCACGGCTCATGAGTTTGAGCCCCACAGAGCTTAGAGCCTGCTTCAAATTCTCTCTCTCTCTCTCTCTCTCTCTCTCTCTGCCCCTCCCCCGCACCTGCTCTTTCTCTCAGTCTCTCAAAAATAAATAAACGTTAAAAAAATTGTTTTTAATGACTAAATTGGAACGGGAGAGAGGGTAACTCGAAAATCTGCACTTTAAACTCCTCCCCACAGTGCTTCTCATGCACTTCCTAAGTTAGCAAATGAAAAACAAAAAGGAATACAGAAAGATTGATCAGAGCAGCAAATGAAGAATTCAGCAGATGTGAGCAAGGCAGGGGGTAAGAGAGTTACAGTATAAGGAAGGGGTTCAAGAATCTTAGGGCTGGCAGCCTTCCAAGCCGTGATCTGGCCATGCACTTGGGTGGTCGGATGCCTGTGGAGGAAGGTCAGAAGAGTAGAGAAGGAATTCCGAAATCAGGATGTTAGATCTGCTGTCCACATGGATACTAAGCACCACATTTATGAAGGGAGTTTAGATCTCACGTGTATCTGGCTACCCCCTGGACCAAGAGGAGAAGCCAGAATGCACTAGCATCATGGGCAGAAGGAATATAGAGGAGTGTAAATGAAGAGGGGTCACTAGACGTCACGGAATCTCCGACACCTTCCATCAGTGTCGCTTAGTGGCCCCAGTGGGTCTCCGGGCGTGCTCCGAGTTCTGTATTAAATATCTGAATCGTTAAGTCCGGAAAATAAGTTGGTTGCCTTTTAGATGCTCCTCTGCTTTCCCTAAGGAACTGTGTGTTTACGAGGATGGACTGATGGCAGAAAGAACCCCCAGGCTGGCTGGGCCAATGCCATTCCCCAACCCAAGCCTGGCTTGAACCAATGCCCATGAGGGAAAAGCAGGATAAAATTCAGTGATTGAAAGAGACCCCTGTCAGTACTGCTGAAGTTCAAACGCCCTGTTTTATGGAACCAGAAATAATCACTGTTCCCATAGCATCCGTACTCCTTCTTCTCTCATAACACCCACCCCAGTTATTTACAGTGTCCTCATGTCCCGCTCCACGAGATGGGTTACCTTCGTGTCCCCCTCCGTGTCTCCTGCCCTTAGTTGAAACAACAGCTCTCTCTGGTACCTTGGGGTGTTTTCAGTTAGAACTGACATCAGTGGAGGGGAGGGGGATGTCTGTGTCAAACTCTTTCTCCCCTAGGAGAACCGTGTCTCTCCACTGGCAGGAAAGAGTGATGTAAAGTCCCACAACTAGCAGAGTTTTCTCTAATATCGCCACCCCCAGTGCCGGACCAGCTCTGGAAGTCGCTGTGTCCCTGGACGAACTTACAAGGGCTCAACCAAGGAGTCTCCGAATGCTTGCATCAGTGACGTCTTGAGATAGAAGCATCCTGGTTAGGCTATCATAGGGATCCCAGGAAGAAGGAGGTGGTGTTCTAACAGAGAGAGTGGGGAGACAGGGGAAATAACCACCCAGGAATGAACCCTGGAGTGACCACAGCAGGGGCAGTGATTGGAGAGGGAGTGTGAAGGTGGCCGGACTACGCACCGGGAGACCTTGGTCCTGGTGCGGACTCGATCTGGTTATGTGCCCTTGGGCTCTGGGATTCGCACTAGACACTCCACTAAGGATTGTGTCCTGCTTGTGTAGACCTGTGCTGCCCAGTCCCTCCGTGCCTCTCCCAGTCCCCTGGCCTCTAGCTCTGAATGTGCCCAGCCCTGCCCCCACCCGCACACCCAAGGCCCAGCAACATACCCAAGCCCAAAGGGGGAAACCGGGGTGGGGAGTAGAATGTCCTAGAGCACACAGAGCGCCAAATGTGTATCACCTCTGACTGTGAGTAGCAGCCCCACCTTTGTGACCGCCACCATGTTACTTTCTCAACCTGTCAGAGCATCAGCGTTCTTATCTTTCAAATGGGGACAGTAATAGAAAAAGGGATTGTTGTCGGCTCAAGTGAGACAATGCCGATCCTTCTTTTCATCCTCCGCCTGCTCCCCCCCACCCCCATAGAATTTGTATGACGTCTACAACCGCCCTGTGCCTCATCAGGAAGGCAGGGAGTTGGGAAGGGGGTGTCGTGGACTGGACATTTGTGTTCCCCCAGATTCCCATGTTGAAGCCCTCGCTCCCAGTCTGGCTGTATTTGGAGTAAGGAAGTAGTTGAAGGGAAATAAGGTCGTGAGGGTGGAGCCCGATGCACGAGGACGAGTGTCCTCATGCAGGAGACACCAGACAGCTCACTGCTGTCTCTGCACACGCACTGAGGAGAGACGGTGTGCGGACGGAGGGAGAAGATGGCCTTTGGCAAGTGGGGAAGGGAGTCCTCCCCAGAAACCACATCAGCCAGAACCTTGATCTTGGACTTCCAGCCCCCAACGCTGTGGGGAAATAAATGTCTGTCCTTTAAGCCCCCCGGTCCGTGGGATTTTGTTACGGCAGCAGGAGCGGACGAGTATGGGGGGGAGATGAGAAGTCTACCATCCCCAAGGGTGTATATTCGCCCCCGCACCGCACAGCCCTATCAGCACCGAGGCTAACGTGCAATAGCTCTTTACCCCTTTCTCCCCAAATTCCTACTGCACCTCTGTGCTCCTCTCCAGGTGTTCTTGTCCAGAGTGAGGTAAATGCAGAAATGTCTGGAAGCATCAGACTCTACGCAAATAGCTACAACCCAAGGTACAAGGGGCACTGCATGTCCAGGGATGCTAAGATCTAAGATGTTGTGACAGTTCTGTGGTGAGGACAGCAGGAAAGGGGGACAAGGGACCCGGGAAAAGCAGAAACAGACTGGACTGTTTAAACTGGATCTTGATGAGTTTCCCATATGGGGACAGGGGCAAAGATTACAAAGATGTATAGAGGCTGCCGGGGAGGGCGGGGTTCACAAGGGAAATAGAAGGACCCACCAAGAAGAAGGAGTGCTCCAGAATGGGAGGAAGGTACCGAGCTCTTGCCCTGTGCTGGGGTTACGGCACCTAAGACAGAAATGCTCTCCGTCCATATGATCTCACGGGCCGGGGAAAGAGAGACAAGAAACGAGCAAAAAGGCAAATCAGACCATTACAATTTATAATTAGTGCTAAAAAAAAAAAAAAGAGGATTTTGAAAAAAGAATAAGTAGAGGGAAGGATATACTTAGAGACGTGGGCGGGCAAGGAAGACCTCTCTGAGCAGTGGCTCGGGCTTGTTTACTGAACTGAAAGAAAGCCCTGGTGGCTGGAGCTTAGTAAGGGGGGGGACCCCAGGCTGCAAGGACTTGGGAGCATTTGTATGCAGTTGGGATTTACCCTATGAAATGGGGAATACAGGGTTTTAAGCAGGAGAGTGACCACAACATATTCATATTTTAATAGACTGCTCTTTCTGTGTTGGTCATCTGCTGCCGTATAACAAATTGTCACAAACATCGCTGTTTAAAACACCACCTTGGACAAGTCACATTAACGCTCTTGAATCTTGGTTTTCCCATCCATGAAGTGAGAGTAATAATGCCTACTGCAGAATTATACTCAGGAATAAATGATACTGTGAAGTACCCATTCCGAAGCCAAGGATAGAAGAAGCCCGTCAATGAACTGGAATGTTCGACGTAGCAAGGACTGGCTCAAGTCAACCAACTTCACGAGGGACTTTCCTATTGACCAGAATACCAATATTGAGGGGTGCCCGGGTGGCTCAGCCAGATAAGTATCCGACTTTGGGTTTCAGCTCAGGTCGCGATCTAACGGTTCGTGAGTTCAAGCCCTGTGTCGGGCTCCGTGCTGACAGCATACAACCTCCTTGGGATTCTCTCTCCTTCTCTCTGTGCCCCGCCCTGGCTCTCTTTCTCTGAAGATAAATAAATAAACTTAAAAAAACGGGGGTGGGGGGGCACCTGAGTGGCTCAGTCAGTTGAGTGTCTGACTTCAGCTCAGGTCATGATCTCACGGTTTGTGAGTTCGAGCCCCGCATCGGGCTCTGTGCTGACAGCTCGGAGCCTGCAGCCTGCTTCAGATTCCGTGTCTCCCTCTGTCTGCCCCTCCCCTGCTCGCGCTCTGTCTCTCGCATTGTCTGAAAATTAAATAAACATTTGTTTAAAGATTTTTAATAAAAAATTTAAAAAGAAAAGAATACCACTATTGAAAACATACAAAGACTAGCTGGCCACGCAGACTGGAACGTTCCTGTCATGTGGTGCACACGTTTTCTCCTCTGAAGGAGCGCCCGCGTGGGAAGACGGGAGTGCTGTCAGAAACTATTTTGTTAAGTCAAAAGAAGGGCAAAGAGAGGTGGTGTCTTGAAAAACCAAAGGCTCAGACGTCAAGGCACTCGCTGCCCTTCCCGGTCGAAAGCAGAGACACGGTGACCAGTGCTTGCCCTTGGTGGCCTTTCTAGGCATCCAGCACCCTCTGCTTCTATCGTATCCTTCGGTGGGTTGTGATTAGCTGATCAGGCTGTGTTTTTGGCTGTTCCTATTCCGGGCCTGGGAATATGCAGTCTCCTTACCACAACTGGATATAGGTGCTCTGGTGTTGACACAGTCTTCTGGAATGTTCCCTTTTGCTCATTGTCTAAGCTCATGGATTCCTTTTTTTTTTTTTCTTAATTTTTTAATGTTTATTGTTTTTGAGAGACAGACTAAGCAAGAACATGCAGGGGGAGAGAGAGAGACACAGAACCCGAAGCAGGCTCCAGGCCCTGAGCGGTCAGCCCAGAGCCCCAGGCAGGGCTCGAACCCACAGACCCAGAGATCAGGACCTGAGCTGAAGTGAGAAGCTTAACCAACTGAGCCACCCAGGCGCCGCAAAGCTCATCCATTCTCACTAGCTCGCTCACAAAGTTACCAAATCCCAAGCTGGGGCTGGCAGTGCTGTTCTGTCTCACGTATCCTACAGCCACAGTTTGTACAGGACGGTGGTGGCTTTACGGATGAGGAAACTGAAGCACAGCAGACGTTCCCTGTTTAAGCAGGTGGCAGAGACCTCACCTCTGGGGCCTTAGAGACTCCCAGTCTCCTAGAGTTTCCACTCCAAAATGGGAGTGTGTTTCCCAAAGGTCAAATCCAGCAAAACAAAATAAAAACCGTTTCTCCCCACCATTACAGGATCTGTCTACCCAAACAAGCCTAAGGCAGCGCCCACCCAAGGCCGACCTCCCCTGGGGGGCTTTCCAACACAACTCTTACCTTGAGCAACCAACTTCACCCCACCCCCACCCCCCACCACACACGCGCGCGCGCGCGCGCGCACACACACACACACACACCCACACACCCCGCCGCTGCCGCCCCCTCCCCCCCCCCGCGCGTTTTCCAGGCACAGCCTCTCTCCCAAATCCCCAAAGGTGAGCTGGAGGGGTCTTCGCTCGCCTCGGCCTCCCCTGCCCTCTCGCCCCCGTGCACTCTGCAGCCGGCTGGCTCCCCCGCGCGCCCGCCATCGGCTGCAGGCGGGTAGCAAAGCGCAGCCTGGCGGAGCCGGCCCGAGCGACTGTCGAGCAGCTGTCTCCCCCGGCCCCCTCCCCGCTCCGCCGACGCCGCCTGGCCCGCGGCCGCGCCTCCCCTGCGCCGGCTCCCCGCCCCCCCCTCCCCTCCGCCCGCGCGCTCGGCTCCGCCAGCGTCGCGCACCCCTCGCCGCAGCTGCCGGGAGCGGACGCGGGAGGGCGGCTGGGGTCTGCGCGCAGGGTCCCCGCTGCTCCCCGCGGCCCTTTGTCCCCGCACCCCCGCGGGGCGAGCGCGGCTCGGGGCGTCGCGCTGGCCGGAGGCTCTTACACGCGCCCGAGAGCCTCGGGTCCCCCGGTCATGACAAGGAGCCTCCGTCTTTAGGTATGTGCACCTCTCGCGGGTTCTTTCCGGCTGCTGGGTCTGCCTGCAGCCCGGCTGAGGTCCGTGCGCCCGGGAGGGTCCGCGCGTCGGCTGCCCGCAGGGGAGGGGCGCGAAGTTGCCGAGCGAACAGGGGCACACGCACCCCTGCAGGCGGAGCCGAGGGGCGCCCGGGGGGAGCGGAGGACTGGCCGCGGGGACGGTGAGGAGCCCGCGGCAGTGCCCCGGGGCCCGGGGCGTTCCTGGAGCGAGGTGGGGGGGGGTGGCGCACGGCCGGACGAGCGGGGGCGGGGGAGAGGCTCCCGGGGGTGCGGGCGCGGACGCCCTCCGGCGCGTCCCGTGGCCCGCTGTCACCCAGCGACTTGCGGCGCTCTGAGTCCCGCTCGGGGCTGGGATCTCGGTGTCCAGCGTCTGAACTTGTCCCGAGGCTGCCGGGGTTGAGCTCGGCTATGACCCAGCCTCCTCCCCGCGTGTCTGAAATCCCCTTGCCCGGATGGGGAGGGCGCGGGTGGGCGAGGTGACAAACGGGAGAAGAGGCGAGCGCGGCGGCCGACCTGTGTCTGCAAAGATGGGGGGAAGGGCGATGCACCTGAGGACCGGGAGCGCCTTGCAAGTTCCCGTGGCCTGGGAGGGGTCAGGAGAAGAGCAAGTGCAACTCTGTTACCGGTGACACTGTAGCCTCCTGTCCCCTCCCCAGGGGGTAGGGAGCAGAGAGAGAAGAGCTCACGTGTAAGGGAGCGGGCGCTGCCTGAAATTGCGCAGGCGGAAGCCACCCAGATGTTACGGTGCCAGAAGCGCCCGATGCGAGTCCCCAGTGCGAAGGGGCAGCTCCCCGGGGGGCGGAGAGCAGGTGGAAAACCCAGAGAGCCGGGCGAGGGAGGCGGGGGGGGGGGGAGGGTCTCAGAGAAGGCATTGGCGGCCTCGAAGGTTCTTGTCCCAGAGATACCCACGTGTTGCTCGAGTGACCGAGCGGAAACGTCGAAGCTTTTGATTGGGGGCGGGGGACCGTCAGGACAGTGTGAGAAATCACGTCGGGCTGCCTTTCCTCCTGCCGCCATCTCTTACACGCTCAGATCCGTGTCCTTGGTTGAAGTTCTAGGACTGCGACTGACCCTTGCCCCCATTCCCAAAGACACTGCACTTGGCCCTCTCTGCGGGGCTGGGGCCGGGCTTCTTCTGCCAGCATTTGCCCCTGTGTTACCTGATTGACACACGGTCATTTCTTCCTTTTTGTTTTCTGTCAGGTTTCTCTGGCTCTGAGAATGTTCCTCCTCTCCTTTCCACCCCCACCCCAGTATTGGCTTATCTGCCTGCTTCCTCTTGCTCCTCTAGTCTTGTTGGACCAGACTCTTGAGCTCCCCGGCTACCAACCACCGGCTTCCCCCATTGTTTCCATCTATCTGTTTTAGCGGCTGTCACAAGCAGGTGGCGTCACTGTGAACTCTAAGAACCAGCATGGCCAGGCTATTCTCCAGTGGTTACTTAGGAAGCAGCCAGTAACCATTCCCCTTCTGTAGGAGCAAATTGCAGGGGTGGGTCCAGCCAGGGTAACAGCAGCTCGGGAAAAGGGCCCCCCCCCCTCTTCACCACTACCTCCCAGCCCAGCCCTCAGGGTCAAGCCTCCGGTGCCTGGCCTGCCCTTCACTTCAGATCCTGCCAAGCTAGGGCTCTTCCCCCAGAAGGTAAAACACGTGTCTGTCCGAACATCTGAAAACCTGACCGTTGGAGAATGTGTTTAGTAAACACAAGCTGTGTATGTGGCTTTTCCAATAAGACCCCCAATCAGTATTGCTTCTGTCTCTGACACTCCAACATGACATTTTGCTCTGAATATTTTACCGTTAGGATAAATATAAAGAAATACTAAGCTAGGGCAGGGAAAAACCGAAAGCATGCACTGAGGACTCGCATGGCACTCTGAGTACCCAGACACAGATTCCAGAAGTGGCTTTCCTTCCTTTTGTGGACTGCGAAGTAAAATTATTTCCAGCAGAAAAGGGACCTATCCCCTTTCACAAGTGACCTAGAGAAGCCAAGGGGGCCTGGAGGGAGCTATTTATTTATATCTATACGTGGGGGTAACTAAACTCACATAAAAATCCCACTCTTTAGCATTGAAGTCCGTTGGCTTGGGGTCCCGCCCGTGACTGCCGGTGTCTTGCCCTGAATCTGAGGTCATTAAGTGGAAACATCCCTACTATGGCAAAACCCCTGCCCAGCTGTGATACCAACCACTCGCCGACTTCCAAATGCACCCAAGTCACCTCTCTGTTATATTTTGGTTTAATTCACGGATTATTGGCTCATCCCTCAGTGTCAAGAGACTAGAACACAGACAAAGGCAGTTCTGCACAGTGAGCGGAACAGCCCGCACGATTTATAGTGAGCGGTTGCAGGAAGCAAACAATGGTCCCTTGGGCCGAAGGGTTTGCAAACCAGTGTTGTCTTTTACTGTTCACTGCATTCAGCGGGTTGGAGGGGGGGCGGGGGGAATAAAAAAGCTGTTTTGTTTTCATTCTGGAAAGAAGTAAGAAGTCTAAAACCAGTTTCTTTTCTTGGGAGGAAGCGGTGTAGAAGTGAAAGTCCGTGTGATTTAACACGATGGGTGCTCCTTGGGGCAACAGATTTGACTTTCCATTTGAGCTTCCTCTGCACTGGTGGCCTGTGCAGGGCCTCGTGCTTCTGAACAGCTTCTTTACCAAGGTTATTTTCATCTGCCAAGCCGAACTCCAGGAGCTGGAGGAGACGGACAGCTTGTGTTTGTGGCCATTCAACCAGAAAAGAATACCAGCTGAAAACAGACAATGAAACAAGGGAATCGGGGGTGGGGGTGGGGAGAGGAGGTACGGAGAGACCAGCCACACATAATTGGCTCCCCAAAGGCAAATCTGGATGCAGAATGGTGTCATAAAGCAGTTGTCACATAAACACCCCACAGTGTGATTATTGGAAAGATCTGTTCAGAAAGGAAAACGATGGTGTGCCTTTCCCTGTCCCCTGGAGGGAACCCGCCTCTGGCTTTTCATTTCTCCCCACTTGTGAAATCATATCCTTATCGTTTCTTGAGACAGCTTTCTCCCCCTGAAAATGAAAACCTCACCATTGTGTACACGGAAGCCTTCGAGTTCCCACTAAGCGGAATCACTCGACACGTTTATCTTCGGTGAATTCATATGGAAACACCCGCACGCCCGCTTCCCTCTCTGGATCTCCTCTCCGAGGCCACCAGGTTCCTCTCTGGGTTAATGGCGTGAATGGCCAGGAGTTGTTGTTGTTGCTGTTTTCTTTGGTCACAGTACACTCATCACTTCCGTTGGAAATGTTCCCTAAAAATCATAGATGTTTTCCTCAGAGTTTCGCAGGCTCTCTAGAAAAGATCATTTCACGCATGGCCCGACGCTGGGTTGCCCTCCCTCATTGGAAACGCTGGACACCATCAGGAAAAGAAGCCACGGCAATTTATTTTATTGTGCATTGTTTATGTGACACTGAATATTTTCACATGTTCGTTACACTAATCAAAAAGGAAATTGGCTTTTTTTAACAGTGAAAGCAGATGAGGGGCAACGTGTCTGTGTTGTGTTCCGCGAGATCAAAACACACTCTCTGCTAGAGCAAGGAGGGGGGAGTCTTAGACAAAGGAATATTTTTCACACTGTTCAGCATTCTAAAATATAATAGAGTGATTAACAGTCATGTTCATTTCCTGAGTGGATTTGAAGTCCAAGTCCGCAGTGTTACGTCGTAATGTAGGGGAGTGCTAAATTTTTTTCGATTTAAGCACCTGTTTACTGAGCAACTGTTCTGGGCTCTGGCCGAAGCTAGACTTTGCATTCAGTATAAAAGTGTAAGATATTGATTGTAGGTGGGTTCCAGGGGGTGCACAGTCTGGAAGAGAAGTAGGAAGAACCCAGTCGTGTTGAGCAGTGTGCCGTCCACACGTCTTGGTTTGCCCTGTCCGCATCTTGTGATGCAGCAGCATAATTATTAATAGCACCCTCTTTTGCTCAAAAGTGTTCCAGTTTGGACAATAAGTTACACGGTCATCCTAGAAATAAGGGCTATGAGGTCAGGGGAGGAGAAGAAGGCTGTGGTGGGAGCAGTGGGTGGAGATTTCGTTCCTGAGCCTGGTGTAGGCATACAGACAAATGGGATGGAAAAGGAAAGACTGTGAGCTCCCTGAGGACCCAGAGGCTCTGTTTCCCTTGTTCCTGTGCCCTCGGGGCTTTGCATGCGTGGGGAGCAAATGGCAGGCATCAAATACTAACCAACTGCCCGTGACCCAGATTGAAGATCCACACTGAAGGTAGTAAGAAAGCCCGGGACGGTGTGGAGGCATGCCTGGCAGAGAAGGTCAGATGGGAATAATTATGAAACAGGGCTATTAATAAGGCCGAGAAATGCTGAAACAAAGCCGGCGCTGAGCATTCCAAAAAGCAGCCTGCACGCAGAAAGCCAGTGTGGTGTCACTCCTTCTCGTTTCTGTTGTTTCTCTTTTGAATTGAATGCCATTGGCCTTCACCTCTAGCCTGGAGGTGATCTCTTCCTTCTCAAGCAAATTGTCCAGGAAGGAACTGAAGGAACAATGACCCCATTCTCCTCGAGCTTCTTTCCTCCTGTCCTTGTCCTCTAGGAGGAGTTTCAGAAGGGAGGCAAGGGCAGGAGCCTGCTGCGGGGTGGGGAGGGCACCTTATAAACACAACAACAGCACAGACGAACACCAGGGGCACATGCTTTTTCCCTTCTCCGAACTGGAGGGATAAATTCAAAGTGACAGTTTCGTGGAGCTAGTGCAACTCCTAAGAGGTTATCCCAGTGGAGCTTGTGAGTTCCCCACTTTTTGCTACATACAAAGGCCTGGAGTGACGTGGCCTTGGCCTTAACTGCACCGGTTACCTTCTGATTAATGTGACACACAGTAGGTGCCCTGCTGTATGCGGAGGTTCAAGGTTAACTCCTGTACACAAAGGCTCCAGGCCAACTGCCAGCTGCTAACCCTTGAGCAGCAATGCCTTACCTTTAGTTTAGAAGGTTACTGGTAGCATTTGAAGCCACTTTGGGATGATTCCTACCTTCCCAAGTGCTAAGCCGATTTCATGTTGTCTTGGTGATACTTCATCCTCAGAAATAAGCAGAGCTCAGAAAAGAGAGAGGGCGACGCACACAAGGTTCTAGCACTGAGACCACGCGTCTGGGTTCAGTTGCAGACAACAGGATCCAGTCGGCAAAAAGGATGTAAAATAACATGGCTTACGGAGCTGCTGGGTCACACGCCAAGCCACCTGGTAACATTGGGTCACTAATGGAGCCCCTGCCTGATCCATCATCAAGAAGCTGCCCGCCCATTTGAGAAGCCACCAGCTCCCGAATGAGGCTGCCACAGCCATGGTCCAGAAAACAGCCAGTTGGGAAGGCAGCACGGCAAAGCCAGACGGTCCAGGAGGGTGGTCACCAGTAGTTACCACAGAAGAGAAGAAGTACAGCACAGTTGGCAAAATAAGCTCCCCGCCCCAAAGATATCCACATCCTGCTCCCCAGAACCTGTGAATGTGTTGCTTCACGTGGCAAAAGGCACTTTGCAGCTGTAATTGAGTCCAGCACCTTGAGATTACCCTGGATTCTCCAGGTGGGCCCAGTCCCGTTACATGGGTCTCTAAAAGAGGAGCTGTGGTCACATGACTATGGAGGGAGGATGAGAGAGATTCAACATGGCGATGAGATTCAACATGGCGATAAGAGAGATGAAGCCGGGGGCCACGGAGAAGGAGTGTAGGTGGTCTCTAGAAGCCAGAAGACGCAAGGAAATGGATAATCCCCTGGCGCCTCCCGAAGGGCACACCGTGTGCTGAAACCTTGATCTTAGCCAGCAGGACCCATGTCAGACTTCTGACCTCTGAAACTATAAAAGAATAAATGTGTGTCATCTTAAGCCACTAAATGTGTACTGATTTGTTACATCAGCCACAGGAAACATACCTGCAGCGTCCCCATCACTACTGCCTTCAGATCTCATGCAAGTGCACCCGGGGGAAGCCCCCTTGCATCACATGTGGGATCCGAGTTGCAGGGGGTTCTGGGAAATGCGCCTTTGTGCTTCCCTGCTTCAGTCGGGAGGCATCTGACTCAAAGGTTGGAGTGATGTCGAGTGCCAGTCATGTATATTCAGTGCAGCTGCTGTGGGAAGTCACGGGGAGCCCGGGGGGGGGGGGGGGCACAGCACTCCTTACCGTCCTGCTCTGAGGGACTGTGGCATGAGGCAGAACAGAAGTGGATGCCTGAGATTTTTAGGAAGCTTGACAAATGTTATTAAGCCATTAAAGCATGAGGGGGAGAGGAGAAAAGGCACCAGAATAGTTGCCTGTTTGCCATGCTAGAAGTTACTATCTGATTTGTCATGTATCGTTGGCAGGGTGGCATTAAGGAGAGATTGTGCGTAAGTGTCTCAGTGTTAGGGGTAAATACCGATGTTCTGTAGCTTAACTCTTAACTGTGTACGGTCAGTCTGTAGGGCACATTATACGTTCCAAAGGGTCTTCAACAGTATCTCCACCCAACACGCCCTTCCTACGTTGGTCCAAACAGTCAGATGCAGAAAATGAACACCGTCTCGTGTTATTCCTGTCACATTTCTTCAATCGGAGGAGATAACACGAGAGTTGTCGGTAGAAGCATATCTAAATCTAAAGCAGCCTTCTCCTGTAGGAGATCAGCCTAAGTAACTCATTCTTAAAATGTATACACATTTTAGCCAAACGTTTTGGTTTGTTTGCACGGGACTGGTAGCCCTGAGGGTTTTCAAACTGCCGAAGCCAGTAGGTAAATGAGCAAGAATCCAAATAAGTTCTTTTTAAAATTTTTTTCTGATGTTTATGTTTGAGACAGAGGGAGACAGAGCGCGAGTGGGGGAGGGGCAGGGAGAGAGGGAGGCACAGAATCCGAAGCAGGTGCCAGGTTCCGAGCCATCAGCACAGAGCCCAACGCGGGGCTCAAACCCACAAACCGTGAGATCATGACCTGAGCCGAAGTCAGACGCTCAGTTGACTGAGCCACCTCGGCGCCCCCAAATAAGTTCTTTTTAAAGCAGAGCTGCCTCGATGTGGCCAGTAGAGGTGCTGGGGGGAGCGTCCTCAAATTGGGGAACGACCTCTGAGGAGGTGGACAAGACCTGGAACAGTAGCCGGCGGGCCCCGGGGACCTGGTCCCCAAGGTACGGTCCGCCACGCTGGAGGCCCCGCTCCCCACAGGCTGCCTTCTCTTTTTCTCTTTTTCTTGCTTCCTACCACTTCTTTTCTGCACACGCCTCCTTCCCTGATACCTAAAGTTTACCGTTCCTGAAGTCCAAGTTCAAGACCCCCTTGATGCTAGAATATGGTAATACGTTCATCTGAGTGGTACCGTCATATGTTCTGTGGGTGTTTGCAATTTTCAGCAGCTTTCATCATCGTGTCCCGCTTAAACCCCAGCCCCCTGTGATGTAGCGGGACTCCCAGTAATGCTCCTGGCCCCCCACACTGGGACACAAAACTTCAGGATGAAACAGCTTGTCCAAGATGACAGTGTGCGTGTGCAGAAGGGGCTGGGTCAGCACTGAGTGTTCCCACGCCCTCATGGGGGTCTGTCCGCCCCAGGATGTCCGCTCAACTAGCCTCTGTAGCAAAATCGGTGTTAAGCTGGAGAGAGGGAGAGGTGATTTGTTCTGCCTGCCCGCTGCCTTCAGTCACCGAAAGGTGGCCTACTTAAAACCAAATTCACTGGGAGCCCGAAGTCTGATTATTGTCTCTCGTTACCTGGCCAGTGCTCTCAGTTTGATACTTTATTTTGCAAGTGGAAACCTGCCCCCTGTAATGACATCAGAAAGGTCAGGAACTGCTCTCGTTTCAGGCTCCCATGACATTTCGAAAAAAGTTTGACCTTTGAATTTTGTCGTAATGGTCTTTGGCCTAAAATAGGATAGAAATGACATGTGCTGTTTCTTTTTCAAGGGTTTGTTATTTTGTTTGTTTTCTTTTTTCAAAAGATCCTCAGTGTGTGTTTCTTCACAATAAGATATTTTCCAGATGCAATTTTTTTTTTTTTTTGGCTCTGATCACTGCAAAATGGCTCTTTCCCCTGATGGAAGAA